>NC_054542.1:35377288-35977288 GCF_017654505.1 Polyodon spathula | reverse complement strand
GGGGTTTTTATCCGGAAAATGTGACAGCAACTTTAATGGTTCGCAGGTGGAGGCCAATGGTAAGGTAATTGTGTCCTCGTTAGGGCAATTTCTTTCATCGGTGCAAACTGGGAGCTTCCACAGCACAGGGGTTGAATACTTATGCAAGCAAGATATTTTTTTTTTTTTTTTTTTTTTTTTTAAATATTTCCCAACGTAAAATCAATGTCACCTTACAATAATTGATTTTGAGTTTAAGTGTTTTAAAATAAAATATCAAACAGAACAAAATTTCAATGTACCATTTGTAATTCAGTAATATGAGAGAGAGAAAAGCTGTGTCAGGTCTTGGCTTAATACTTTTGCAAGCCACTGTGTGGTAACCCAGCCGAGAAGTCTGTTGTGTTTTGTGTGGTGTCCCCAGCTGTCTGTGTAATATGTGACCCAAATACAAGCAACAGTCCACACCTCTCTCTATATAGCACGCTTATATATCTCAAAATATATGGCTATATCCACAAGCGATAGCCCCCGCATATATAGGGAAAACACATAATATATAATATCATTATATATATATAGTTATATATATATATAATATATATACTGTATTTAAAAAAAAAAAAAAACTTTATATTATTGTTTCATATTCCACTCATTAGCTGGGTCATATAAAATAGCAAAGGAGCTTTGGCCCATGCCTTGGTAAACCAGAGCCGAAGAATCTGTTGTTTTCCCAGCTGTTTTGAGGAAAAAGCTCTCATGTGACTCATATTTCCCCAGCTGCTGGCTGAAAAAGACCCCAGGTACTTCTGGCAGATTGAAAATAAGCAATACAGTCAACCTTTCATACTGGGGCTTCTTAAAAGACTAGTGTTTTCAAAGATTTTTTTTTTTCTTTCCTATTGCTCAATACAGAACCCAAAATATTAATAGCAACCTCACTAGGGAAGCATCACTTTTGATTGCTCATATAAAATAATTTAAGAACCTTAATGTGCACTTTCAGTAAAATGTGATAAATTGCTAATGGATCCTTTCAGTCCAAAAGGTTTGGAGTAAAGCAGTCATTATCCAATACTGAATGCCCTTTGGGCTAACAGGGTTTTATCTTGAAACTAACTTACAGCATTTTACCTTCAAGTTGCCTGAGCCAAAATAATGGTAATAATTAGTTAATTACATCATTATTACATACTCAGTGTGGGTGTTACTTTTCAAATGAGGCCACTAATGTAATGAAGGCTGTAATTGTCAGATATTATTGTGCTATATTGCAGTGCCCGCTGTACCTCTATTGAGCAGTACACTACTCAATGAGCATGTTAAGTTAACATAAGTTGTAGGCTCTGGTGTACAGCATTTAATAGTCATGTTTCTGAAACTTATAATGATGTTTTCCTTTAGATTATGTAATGCTCCTTTGTTATTTTACAATGTGATAATTCATGAATGCATTCATGGGCCTTGTTGTGGTATACTGCACTTTACTTTAGAAGGTCCTTCACAAATTCACTGTCCTCAGTATTTCAAGATTTGGTCTGCACCAGATTACAAAACATGAAAGGGTACTGTGTAAGTATTATGATGTTATTTACTTGTAAAAGCATATTTTAATAGAAATTATAAAGTTGCATTTGTTCACTGCGGCCCACCATCTGGCATAATATTAGTAAAAGCACAGAGCTGGGGTCTAATTTATTATTGTGCAAGTTAATTTCAAATTTGAATTATACTTCTATTTACAACACTTTTTAAAAATACCTTTACTTATTTTATTTTATTTTATTTTATTTTTTTTTATGAAACGAATCCCCATCGTTGAGGGTTAAGGGTTAAATATAAACTCTAGAGTCACAGTTGGTGAAACGTGTCTGTCAACAGCGCTATTACCATCCTCCCTGTGCCCTGATCCAAGAGCATGTGTCTTTGACCTTGGAATCAGCACATAACACAGTCATCTCCAAGTCAGAACTTGAGTGGCAAAGACATACCTCACCTTGGCAAATGCCCTCCAGAAGTTCTCTAAATTGTAATCTGCATTAAGTATTAAATTGTACCTCAAAGTGCTGGTACAATGCTGCACAGTGTGTTTGAAACTACTGTATTGAGTGCAGGCATAAGCATGACTGTCCATTTGTCAGAAAAGCTGCATAAATCCCAGATCTCCAATGTCAGTAGTACCATGGAAGGTTTCTGTTACCAGTACTTCAAAACCAACCAATGTATTAAGAAAAGTTTCAAATGGATCAATGTTTATTGTAAGCAGCATCTTGCAAAAAGGGTACATAATGTATTGTCTGATATTTTTGGCTGCTTAGATGTATTAAATATCCTAAAAGTAAAAGAATGTTCAAAAAGTATATATCAATATAATGTTGTATCAGGTAAATTCAGGACTTTAGGAGCAGAATATGCAAATATACGTAGTGTTTCTCTAAAGCAGCTTACACTACATGATCGTATTACCTGTCATATTCCACAACGTCTGCCTACCTATAAATACAACATGTAGATCACAGCCATTTTCTTCACTGACCTTTCAAAAGCATTGCTGCTCGAATTCTTGCTTTGTATATAGACAGAGACATTTTTCTATGGGTCAAGTTGCGATAGTCTGTCCAAGTTTTGCGTTGTTTGCTCCACCTATGGCCCTCCCTTCACTCATTTTATTTGCAATTTCAGTCCATTTCAGCCTCTTCTACTGACACCATCTGAAATTTTATAAAGCTTTTATTTTGTTGTTGTTTGGGCAGGTGGCATTACTGATTTTAATATTTTGTTTTTAAATGTGTCACATGTGTTCTAACTGATTTAATAATGGTAGAACCACTCCTTTTACAAAAGGGAAACCAAACCACTATATTAGATACAACAGCAACTTGCATTAATTCTTTCTGAACATTATAATGAGACTGTGGCAAAGTGGTTAATGTGTGCAGGTGCAGGAATGCAGCAGTGATCAATAAACAGGCAGATAATGACAACCCAGGTACAATGATATTTTATTTGTATTCCAATTGGTCTGATGACACAAAGCCAGTAAATAACAATGACAACAGGCAATACAGCGGCGTCTTTTAATCCACGGGTTCCGATCTTAAACACCCACACATATCACAAAACACAAACACAAGTCCACAGTGAGTGATATAGTGCTCGTGGTGTAAATACAGTTATTCGTGAACAAGATGCAGTGTTGTTCGGGTTTAGTGCTGGCCTTTAGCTACAGCTCCGGATCGTGTTCGCCATGTAATAACAACAAACAAACAGTTTTTAGACACGACGAAACAAACTAAAAACTCACGATTACAATACGGGTCTCTTTCCGGTTTAGCGTTAACCATAACAAAGGAACAGATCACCTCGCTACATCCCCTTATACACTGTCAGTCATTAGATTAGTAAGCACAACCACTCCTCCAATCTGCGACTGCCTTCCGGCTCATGATTTAGTGTACTAGATTTTAGAGAACTAGACGACTACTTCCATCTAATCATGGGAATGAATTGTCTGGCCATCTAGTCCAAGGCATTCTGCTCCCTTTAGACAGCACCCTCACAGGTTCACCAAGAATCATTCTGTCGCAGAGACCAAAGGTATGTCTTTAATCAAACAATCCACCATCTATAGCACACTATCTATAGAATTTCAAGCCTGGCCTTTAGCTTAAAATCATTTTGAACTCAAGGATGAGAACACAACTGTAATACATATTGGGACAGATTGAAAGGATGTCTTCCAATGTGCACATGACTTGTTTCAAAGACTGGAACCTGTATTTCCAACAGCAGTCACAATTACATGAACTTATACGTTATAAACATAAGCCAAAAAAAAGAATGCAGATTGTTTTAAAAGGGGGTCTTGTCCTCTGAGGTTGTGGGGTTGGTTTCAGAACTGTTTATCAAGACTATATACATTTTAAAAGTATAATAACCATTCAAAAGTATAATGGGCTAAGTTGTTCTCTGAATGCAGTAATCTTATTGCAGAGACAGTGCAGACTGATATTATGGTTCAAATCCATTGTCTTAAATTTCAAGGCATTTTCTTAACATTGCTAATTATTTTATTGATGTGCTAATTTAAATACCCCTAAACCAGGGAATTAAAACCATTTTAAAGTTGTTTCTAAAGATTGTTTTTATATTTGGTCAGTATAGTGTTTCTATCTTGCTTTCCATGCTCTTTAAGCCTGATATCTGTTAATTAGCTGTTGTGTCTTTGCTACTTCTGATCTTTCACTGCAGTATCTTATGATTCTATATGACATCCACAATGTTTTTGAATTTTCACATCCTAGCCTTGTATTTAATGTATTATGCTTTGTTTTTCACTGTATTTAATGTATTATGCATTGTTTTTTACTGTATCTTGTAAATCTTGTAGAAATACCAACATGTAAACATAAGGTTTATGTCAGGAACTCCATTCTTATAATTATCTATGGGCTATCTTCAGATTTCTAACATCCCAGCTGTTGAGCATACTGTAAAGCTCCCAGCTGTTGAGCAAACTGTAAAACAAATTTTTTTATATTGCCTTTTCCACCAGAAAGGTATAACCTTACTGGACCTCGGTGGTGTGGGACCCTCTGCTCCATCCGATATTCCTGCTGGAATTTGGGGAATGATAGCTTCCACCCCCACCATGCTTTCTCCCCCCGTGCTCAGAAATTTTTGAATTGTGTTTATTTGTTGTCACCCCATCGTGAAAACCTTCCCATCAGCTGCATATTAATCTTGTCAGCATTTTTTAAGTTTTCTTTCTTAGACACAGACACCCAAACCATCGGCACCCCCACCCTTCAATGTTCTCAGTTTTGTAAAGAGGAGTAGTAATGGTGAAGGGCAATAAAAGGTTGTCGCAATGAAAACCTCCCAGCCCTGCTGGGAACTCGGTTTTGATTTCACACATTTTAATTTATCTTTCACTACGGCTCAAGAGAGCTTGAAGCAAGGCTGCTGCAGTATCCCCTTTCGGAAATTACAAGCAGTGACTGTTGACCTGTCCAGGATCAGGCACTTCCAATATAACTAGTTGTTTTTTTAGTCTTGATAGGATATTTTACTTTTCATGTATGTAATTACATTGGCACTAATTCAATGTATTGCAGTTACATAGGGACCAAAAATGTAAGCGAGGACACGCTGTTATACCACAAGATTTATGCTCAACCCTATAACTTATTATTAATATTATTATTATTATTATTATTGGTGTTGTTGTTGTTGTTATTATTAATTATGTTTTAGTCAAAACAACAGCATACATATTTTGTGTACTTTTCCCCACATTTTTTCCTGTTCTTATGCACAAGCAAACGGTGTGTTATGCATGTATCAGGCAGTTTAGATGATGGAAAAGGGTCATTTATAAAGCATAATAAGACAGGTTAATAGATGCACTCTGGTCAGCCAGCAGCATATAAAGAGTAGACATATCTCTGTTTGAAATAGCTTAGCGTCACAAGTCATTGAATGACATGGGAAAAAAAAACCTGGATGCGAACTTCACACTTCAAACGACCTATCATTCAACTAAAGAGCAAGCTGTGTTGTGGAGAGGTAAATATGTGTCTAACACTGATGCCAGTCTTATTAACTCATCAGGTGCTAGGAGGAAATTCAAGATCCGATCCTTCCTCACCAAGTACTCCACGCAACTCCTCGTCCAGCCCCTAGTACTCTCCCGCCTAGACTACTGCAACTCCCTCCTAGCCGCTCTCCCTGTGCCTGCCACCTGTCCGCTCCAGCTAATCCAGAACTCTACTGCTCACCTGGTGTTCTCTCTGCCTCACTTCTCCCATGCTACTCCACTGCTCCGCTCACTCCACTGGCTCCCGATCACCGCTCGCATCCAGTTCAAGACTCTTGTACTCGACTACCGATGCCTAGACCAGACTACACCCAGCTACCTCCAGATCTGCTCCCTATTTTACTGTATTTAATCCTGCACTTAACACAATCTGTAGTATTTTGTATTTCACTTGCACTCATATTTAACCCTAATGTAACTATCAACACTGTTATCTGCCCTTGAACTGCCCCAATATCAAATTGCACTGTGTTTTGTGTTTGCTCTTATTAGGACTGAAGTCATTGTATTTTGTATCTTGCTCTTAATTGTACTGTAATTCATGATATGTATTTCTTGTATACAACTGTAAATCACCCTTGGTAAGGGTGCCTGCTAAGAAATAAATAATAGTAATAATAATAATTACCTATTGAGGTAGCAGGGCAGCTTTAAACTGAGTTTTAAAAATTCACCAGGATAATGAGATGACTGACCAAGAAAATGCTATACAAAATTAATCTAAACTAAAAAAAAAAATACATTAGTTAAGATAACTGGTAACACTTTACATTGTGTAATTGCTGTATTTACGTAGTAGTTACTTAGTACTTAGTACTAGAATGTACTTAATGTGCACATATTTTTGCACAATGTATGCAAATACACAATTGCATCAGAAAAAGGGTTAGGGTTAGGGTTAGGTTTAGGGCTATTTTGTGCAACAAAAAAGTGCACATTAAGTACATTGTAACTATGCATAATAACATTGTAATTATGTGTAAGTACATATGTATTTACTAAGTAACTACTATGTAAATACACAGTAATTAGAGACACAATGTAAAGTGTTACCAGATAACTAGTTTAACATTAAAACAGAGCACCATTTATGAACAATAACAAAGTATAGTAAATTACTTTTTGGGTGAGGATGTGTTCTCAGTGTAAAACATCTAACAGAAATTCTTATTGCTGTTAATTAAGGACTGATCGGTGAGTGACAGTACATGACAGTACTGTAGATCCTAGCGAGGCTCACAAGTGTGAAAAGAGATTACCACTGGGAACTCTATCAGATACACGAGAGCATGGGTCTTCAATTATAGCTGCCCTATCAGTGATGCCATTTAAAAATACCCTATGGAGTATGTCCCTACTATCTTCATCCCAAAATGTCAGCCAAGGAGATTGGATACAGACCTGCAGACAGGGCCAGCATGCTCAGGTTTATGACATGCTGAAATCTGGGGAAATGATCTCAGAATATCAATATGCCTGCTGGCCTATTGAAAGCATGGTCATAGTGATGATATGTAAAAAAAACAAAACAAAACTTGATGATGATGAGGATGAGGAGGAGGAGGAAGAGGAATTAAAGCAATGCAAGCTGTTGGCACACACTGCTGACATACAGGACACCCATCTAAGGACAACCCTGGACGCCTGTGAGGTGCATTAAACCCTACCAGGGATTCTGATCTGGTTAGCTCAGAAGCCAAGCAAGTATGTCCTTGATTACTTGTATCGGACTCATAGTGTTGGTGGGGATAATGCTGCTACAGATTACACTTAGCAATTGAATAAAATGTACTGAAGGAAACTTGATTCACAGTAGCAGTGGACTTGGTTCCTTATAAAAAACGTCCTGCAGAAATCCTGTAATTTTTGTGTACGAATCCTGTAGAGCAGCATTCTTCATTGCAAGGCTCACTGGTCACTGGCATCCTCTGGTGGATTTCAGTGAGGCCCATGACGTGCGGCCCACGACAATACACAATGTGAAAAAGGCGGTGTGGCGGCCCTCACACTGATGTCTTGTTGGTCAAAAGTGGCCCCCCTTTGAAAATTAGTGAAGAACACTACTATAGAGCATACAGGAGTGCTGTAGGTTTCTTGTAGGTTTATTAATAGTCCTGCAGGATAGAAAAGAATATATATATATATATATATATATATATATATATATATATATATATATATATATATATATATATAGAGAGAGAGAGAGAGAGAGAGAGAGAGAGAGAGAGAGAGAATGAACTGGAAATTTGGTGGATTAAAAGTGAGTATTTAGGGACTCCACAGCTCTGTCATTCATACTATTACAACATAATTCCCAGACTCAAATGCAGGTCTCCCTGTCACCTTCCTGAATTGCACATGTACACCCTGCATCTCCCCACAGTTTAATACTTACAGAATAATTCTCCTAATTTTGATGGGTTGCATTATATCACTGGTACCACTCAGATTATATCCGAGATGAAAAACGAAGAAACATTTCAAATGTTTATTTTAAAAAAAGAAAACAACTCTGAAAACTGAATGAAATTTGTCATCATTTTGTTTTATGGAAGCAAAAAAAAATCTGTTTGAAAAACAACACACCTAAATATAGGGAGATTATGTGCCATGTAAGAAATGTAAGAAATACATTTTTTAATTTTTCAATTTTAGTTAAGTATATGGAAAACTATAACGCGGTATCATAGGTAATTTAATATGCTAACATAGCATTATTCAAAAGGTTTCATTCGACTTTGTAAAGCAAAATTAGTTAACACTAGAACCGCCACGCGGCTAACTTTGGCCCATACATTTTTAAACTGCTTTGTTATGAAAATGAAAGACATACGATGGGATACAACTGAAAAGTTGTATTCATGAACATCATACCTAACATTTGCATCGCAGAAACACCGTATTTAAATGTAAAATTAAACATAAAATGCTTTATTTTTATAATGAGCACATATACAGCACAACTACAAACAGAGAAAAAATATAATAAAATACACATTTCAAAAGAAATGGGTATGTACATATACCCGTGTACAGGTGTAAATGGGTATATGTACACACCTATAAAACCGAAATCATTGTTCATTACTGCATAAAAATAAAATATAACGCTACTTCCGGTATGATGGCTGCATTGTACTCTATGGAGAAGTGTAAGTGTCTGCCAGCTGACTGTGCCTGCATCCAGGAGCTGTGTTGTAAACACAGACGCAGTTCCATTGAATACTATTGTGTAAACACCTGTAAACTGGTACATACAAACTTGTAAAACCGAAATGTTTTTTTTTCTAAAAGTAATGTAAAAAAAAGAATATATAAAATACGTTTCAGATTAGACACATAAGTTATTATACTACCTGTCATTTCAGTTTGCTGTATGCATCTGAGTGCAGCTTGTCATATTCCACTCAAAATGACTACTTTCAAGATTAAATATTACAGTTGCATTTGTGGAACAAAACAAAGGATTGTTGTCTCCCAGATACATTGAAAAATAAGCAACTAGGCTTTCACTGAGTTGACGTCTTGACAAATCCACTATCATAGCAATCTTTGTGTCATAGTCAGTCTACAAACAAAGGCTTGAAATAAAAGAAATTTAAAAAAAGTGTGCTAGGGGGACGGAGTGTGTCTTGTTTGCTGCATTTACAAAAATAATAGAATATCTTACGTTATATTAAAAAAAAAAATGTAATGCATGGGTCATATTGACCCGAGTGGCTGTTCTAGGTAAAACTTTATCATTTTTGCAATTCTGGCTATCAAACGGCGTCAGGATATTTAATTCATATATTTAGAGAAATTCAAAAATGGACATGCACATACGATTTACAGTGGAAGAGTAATTAACAACAAGAAGTCTGTATATTCAACTGAGGAGGCTGTGTGGTCTTGTGCTTAAAGACAAGAGCTTGTAACCACAAGGTCCCTGGTTCAAATATCAGCTCCCTCACTGTGTGACTTTGAGCAAGTCACTTAACCTCCTTTTGCTCTGTCTTTCGAGTGAGACATTATTGTAAGTGACTCTGCAGCTGATACGTAGTTCACACAGCCTTGTCTCTGTAAGTCGCCTTGGATAATGCATCTGCTAAATAAACAAATGAATAAATATAATCCAGGTCAAAGAGTGGATTTAAAAAAACAAAAACAGAAGTCATTTTATAACTTTGAACTACACAATAAGTTAAGATGAGTAAATCGATTTAATTGAAACATGCTAAAGTAAGTAAATATACAGGGTGATTAGAAAGTAAGTTTACCACATCAACACATGGTGGACTGGCATTCACCTCTTTCTTCTTTTCTTATTCCATTCCCACATATTCATTTACTTATCCCTCCTTTCCTGTTTCTCCCTTTTCTGCTTCCACTTCCTCAACCTCCCTCCATTCCCATCCCTCCTTCCTTTTTCTCCCTCTACTCCTCCCTCCACAATTCCTCTTTCCCACCTCTCCCATCCTTCTTTCATTCCTATCTCACCCTCTTCTTCTAATTGACCTCTTCCCACCTTTCCTGATTCTATTATTCCTTCCTCCACTTCTGCCTCCTTCCTCTTCTCTCCCTCCTCTTCTTCTTTCCCCCCTCTTCTCCCTCCAGTAATGGAATGCATTTATAGGAGGACCAGAATGCTAAAATGGTCAGTGGAAATTCAGTGTATGCTTTGTTGTTATAGACTGCTAATGCTATTGAAAATCATCCTGTTTCCTTACAACTTCCTGATACTAACAGCTAGTTGTGTAAATTAAACACATTTTGTTCAGTTCCTGCAGTCACAGCATTTTATTCTGAAACTTGGAAACATGTTTCAGGTAATTTTCAATGCATTTCGATGCCAGTATAAAATATTACATTAAGTTTAAAAATAATGCAGAATATATTAACACAATACTTACATAAGTGTTGAAAGGATTATCTATTAAATGGGTTTTGTAATGTATGAAGGTGCTAATCAGAGAACTGTAAGGGAGAGTATGTCTTAGGTTAGGAGGGCTGGAAACACGTAATGATTTTTTTTAAGTTAAGCACATGAGTGAGATCGCATAGCCAATGTGAAAGACACAAGGCCCAGTGATCCCAGCCCATTGGAATGCAAGCTGAAACCGATAAAAGAATAGACGGCTTCAACTGTATTATTCATCCGTGGGCTGGGGGTTATACTCCTTAATTCAATTAAAAACTAATATGAAGCAGCTTACTTTTTGTTCAATTCCAATAATTAAGGTTACATATAGTGTTCTCTCCAGATATATCACAATTGATTTGTAATAATTAAGGTTTGCAGATGTGATGATAGATGTATCTCACACTGTGAAAATGCATTTAAAATGATGTGTGTGTTGTGCATATATATATATATATGTGTGTATATATATTGGCTATATATATATATATATATATATATATATATATATATATAAAGGGAGAGTGAGAGTGAGAGAGACAGAGAGAGAGAGAGAATCAAACAGAGGTTTTAAAAAGTAGCACATTTATAAATGAACTGTTAATTTTGATAAATGTAATAACCAGTTTATAGGGATCTCTTTGTGATATACATTTTTCATTCAACTTAAAATATAATGTTAATTACATTAAAACATTTTCCAAGTAACAACACAAGTATGTGTGTAATTACAATATAATTACAAAAACGAATGTAATTGGAGTGATGCGGTGATCAATAAAAGACAGACAACAATAATCCAGGAGCAATGGTGTTTTATTTATAATCAAAAAGCCACTTGACAACGATAAATAATAGTTAATGATTATACAAAAGGCTGTGTACTACATAGTTTAACCCAGGGGTTCAGTCCCGAAACAATAAACACGGTATTTAATACACACAATATACAAGCACGGTCCCCAGTCCAAACTGAGTGCTGTAGTGGTCGTGGTGCAAATTCAAACAAGTGAAACTTGTGAAACAAGTGCAGTGTTATCCGGGTTTTGTGCTCGCCTGTAGTGGCAGCTTCAGATCGTTTTAGCCGTCTAATAACAACAAGCAAGTGTAAGAAGACATGACAAAAGAAACAAAACACTCACGATAGGTTTTCCTTCCTGTTCCATGTTAACCAAATCAAAGGAACAGATCACCTCGCTACGTCCCCTTATATACTATCAGTCATGACCCCTTGGTTAATGATTGCAACCGCTCCTCGAATCCACGGTTGCCACATTGTTTCCCTCCTGGGTCGATGATTTAGTGTACCATAGATCCGCCCCCTTTCTAGATGGCCAGCTTCCTCCTAACCCTGGGAATGAATTGTCTGGCCATCCATTCCAGCGCCTTCACAGGTCGGGAGTCTTCCATATTTGTTATTGGTTATTATGCTGACAGCCAATGAAACATTTATTACATATGATTTAAGAAAGTACAAACATCGGTGGAAAGACAATCACAATAGACTTTTTTAAACATTGTAGAGGTTTCCTTTCTAATTTCAAATTGCCTTGGAGACTTTAATTAACTGTCATTGAATTTAAAAAGCTGCATGCTTTGTCACAGTTAATATAACTTAATATTTGTCTGAACTGTATATTTAAAACTAAGTAGGAATTAAATTTTATAATTTCAAATTTTCTGCAACAGTGATGAAAGGATTATATTACAACTGTGTAACTGTATTCATAATAGCAATATATCACATAACAGTACTTTGAAAACAAATGTAAGATTTTATGTATCCCTACTGGTGAGTCTGAACATGATTACATCCTATTTAAAATCTGTTTATATTCATGTTCTTATTTTCTTCACAAATGACTTTGCCAAATATACAAGAGCACAACACTTTCTTGTAATTTCCCCTCTGGGGTTTTGATACACACCCTAAAAATCTGGGACAGCCTTCAAAAGCATGGTTAGGCAATACGAAAAACAACTTTCATATCCAAAATGAAATGAGCCTGATCTCATGCCTTATACGTTAAAATTAAAAACAAAAGCAAATGCAAGTAAAACCCAATTAAAAAAAGGGAAATCAAATGATTTGATTTGTTTTATCCATATGAATTCCATAAGAGACACATTTGGGCAAACAAAGCGGGAAACCAACATTAAAATCTCTAAACATGGAGGTGGGTTTATATACAGTATATTCCCCGACTGGCTTCACAGTTTAATTGACTGAGAGATTGTCACTTGGTGCAATTGTATTTTTGCTACCAATTTGTTCATACTCTTTTCTCTGTATTAATTTGTGAAAATGTGTAGTTTTTTATATTAATGTCAAAACACTCAATGATGACATAAGAATGCATACTTTTTAAAAACACGTGTTAGAAGCTTGTTTAAACCATTTGTTGTTTTCAAAGCCAGGATGTTTTTAGTTTCACAGTTAATCACCTTAATCCTTGTCAAAGACCATTTGTAGATACTTTTAAGAATGTTTCGCAAGCAAAGCCAGGCTTGACTGTTTGAATAGCTCGGAAGACAAGTATTAGAAAAAATACCAGAAGTCTAGCTTCTCTGCAGAACACAATTAGAAGTCACCTGACTAGAAAGTGTTAGCCAAAGCAAAATGTTTCTTTTGCTCGCTAGACTAAATATAAAGATTTTAATCAATTTTAATGTATTTAAAAGCATAAGACTCCTGATATTTTTGTCAATATTGTCCATATATACCATATTGTCAATGTGAATGGCAAAATAAAATCAGATCCACTATTTAAAACAAACAAAAAAAAAAAAAGATTGATTTAAAGGTCAATAAGTTTAAACACATATTTTATATAGAAAATGTTTTGATTATTTCAGTGAAGGTTAGTTATATCATAATTATATTACATTTAAATTCATGAAACAATGTAAATTATTGCAAGCATCATGAATATCAAATATTATTTTAATTTATCACAATATGTTACAAATATTACAAAGCAATTCTCAGCCAGAAGTGTCCCTCCGTGCACGATAGACAACCTGTTGAAAAAAAGACACAGATAATGACAATAACTATGGATTATGCCATTTTATTAAAACACAGTGCATTAACTTGCATAAGGACACGTCGGAAAACGGACTTTCCCGGGAACCTGGGATCCAACCAGACACCAGCAATAAAACAACATATAACTAACAACTGGAGTAAATTAATGAATGAAATGTGTATATGAACACTTTATTTTGCTTTTCCTTTACTTCTAGCCATAGTTTGGTATAATGTGTTGTTTATGCTATGCAAAATGGATAAGACGCCCATGTGAACAGCAGTCTCTTAGCAAGTGAAGGCACCACTGTATTGTGGACGCTGTGATTTATTCTAGGAACATGTCATGGGTACATGAGATATCACTGGAAAGCCCCAAGCCTCCTCATTCATTTACTGTGACTGTGTTCCGAGCTCTTTCCGTTTTTGAGTTACAGGCACTTGAACACACCTACCAATTTGTTGCATGTCACAGCACTGGAGAACTGAATGAGGGGGTGATAGAAAGTATGCATACCGGCATGAATGAAACTTAGGAGCCTACTCAAGCCTTAGTTTTGGTTTGCTATAGTTTCTCTTAGGAGCATCTGTTCAGGACCTACAATACATAATTGGAAAGCTCTACACCTACACTACCCTTGAGGTCCATATGGACCCCAAACCTAAAACAACTGGGCAAATTCAATGTCTACCTGGACTAGAATTATCCTCTGCACAGCGAAACAGATGCATGCCTGACAACTACCTAAAAGGAAACAAAAATCAAGTAACTAGATCCACATAGTAACTGATACTAAAGCAATGTGGAGTCCAAATGGACCCCAGGTTACCTTATGAGGATTAAGTTAATGTGCACAGTTGGCCCTAACTCTTATAGTATAAGAGTGTCTTATGAGAAGGGACATGTTCAATCATACATATTGTATTAAGTTATGTGTTAAAGTTTTGTGACTAGGTCCCAGAATTCATGAACAGCCAAAAAATTGTGAAAGCCCATTTTCAATTGTTTTCCAGGTCTTTTTAACATTTACAGGTTACGATTAATTTAATTTAGGCTGGATGAGGAGGAAAAAAGGAGAAAAAAGAGGCCTGAACTAAACTTTTTCTTGACCTCTTTCTCAGCAGGTCAGTTAGGAGAAGTCCCTTCAATGAGCTGCTGTCATAATAAACAGAAAATTCAAAACTGCTCCCTGAATCAATAACCTGTTTGAAGAAGGTATTAAATATTTGTTTATATGAATAGGAGATTTGGTAATGTTCGCTCCTACATGTAATTGCTAATTATATGAGAAACCGGGTTTAGGCAAAAAGCTCTTAAAGCTGAAATCTGACCGTTGTAGATTTATAACAGAGATGGAAGATTGATACATAACAGACAACAGCTGAAGGCAGCATTACAGTAATGGCAACACCTCACAGCTGAAGTGAAGCTTCACATTTTCAAGCTTTATGGGACCTTATGCAGAACTTTATGGTGTAGAAAATTTCAGAGGCTGCACGTCTTTCTTTTGGCAAGTGATGTTTTATTTGAAAACCTAGTTAGAAGAGAATCTAAACAAAGAAATCTTGAAGACAAGGTGATTTTTGCCTTGGCTTTCTTTTAAAATACCTAGCATAAATATTAATATAATTTGTAATATGAATGTGACCAAGACTGATATTGAACAATAATTTATTATTGGATTTACGTTTAGATGTGGGTTGCATAATGGTATCATCAAAAATGCAGTCCACAGTTTGAGTTTAAGATGTATTTAGTATGTGTGAGAGGTGGGAACAATGCTAAAAGAACCTATAAAATAAAAAGGGCAAATACCACAAATAGAAATACATTGAAGCAGGTGATTTAGATTGTCCCCCATTGCAGATAAGTGCAAAATCTATTTTTTAAAAAGCAACTTGTGAATGATTACTATTTCATAAACGTTGATCTCCCATCAGAATCAATAGGGTACAGGTAACCTCTAACTGTAAATACTTGAACAGCTTGCCATCAAGAAACGTTAGCGTTCTGTAACATTTGGCGATTTAGTGTGCAATTACGGCGCTCTTTTTAGTCTTTTTTTTTATCTTTCTGTCTGCTACTCTGAATTGTATTATTAAACTGAATGTTGTCTCTACAATTTAACATTTAGAGCAGTTTTAGTTTTAATTCTTATCTGCTGTTTGTATCAAATTACTGCATCTCCGCTATAGTTAATAATAATTCTATAGTTTTCATCCTATGGATTGAATCTGAAAGTCACATCATTTAAACTATAAATATTGCAATGTATGGGATTCCGAATTGCACTTGTGATGTACACAATAGTCTGTCTCCGAAGAAGCTTTAAATATTGATCACATGTACCTCGTGTAAAACCATTAAAATAAAAATAAAAATCGTAGGAAATGGAACACATAGAATAAACTCCCACCTGGACAAGCTAGAGAGAGTCTAAACAGCAGGTATTAGAAATGATGTCATACCCCTAGCCCTCAGCGATGATATTTAATTTCACAGCAAATTAAACATTTTCTACATTAAACGTTCTTTTGGCAAGGACTGTTTTAAATCCCACAAGGAACGGTGTTCCACTGCAGAGAGGTTCAATCATAAGGTGAAAGGCACTGGAACAAAATAATAATTTAGAGCTTTGTTTGACTATTTCATTTATGTATTATCCCCCACTGGAAATGAAATGCCTGGCAAGGAGTATACTGTACTGGAGGTGGTCGTAACAAATTTAAGCCGTTTGTCTGTATGTCACACTTTCATCTGTTAGGAGAACCGCTTATCCAATTGTCATGACACTTGATATTAACATTATTTGGCAGAAGTTATTGAAAATATCAGATTCTGGGTATATATGGGAGAGTATGACTGTATGTACACCCATCCCTATGCATGACTCACTTACATTTTGGCATATATAGAAATTAACTGTCAATCTAATTGTCATTAATCACGTCATTGCTAATTCTTACCATATACTTTCTGTACATACTGTTGCCATAATCGTCAACTTTTGCATAATACTGAAAGCTGTAATTTTGAATTCACAGGGTAGAGAGTGATGTCATTTACTGACACTTGTTTATTTATTTATATATTTAATTGCTCCTGTATTCATAAAAGTAGACTTGCCAGTCAATCAAGACTTGCAAATGGATTTCTACTACATTCAAACAATGCAGCGTATTATACCTGCATTATTTCTTTTGTTTCTAAGGGAACATTTTAGCACACTTTCTGGGGGCTCAGTAGATATTAGTTTTAGACGAAGGATGTCTTGAATATTAGCACTTTTAGTCATTATTGATAATAACATGGTAACATCATGGCATGTCCCTGCGTGTCCTCCTGTATCTGGAAGTGTGATTGAATTGAATAGCGCCTGATAACACGGGGCAATTTTTTTGCAAGCTCAGATAGAACATAGAGCATACATGCTCAAGATCTATTACACCACTGGAAGCAAACTAAATTAAAATGAACATTTGAGATTGCAATAGCTCAGTTGCATTCCTTTAATTACGGACCGGTATGAAAAATATATACTTATATATATATATATATATATATATATATATATATATATATATATATATATATATATATATATATATATATATATATATATATATATATATATATATAAACTGCAAATAAAGCCTGGAGCTGATCAATTTAAGGCTATTATTATTATTCTCTATGTCTGTAGTGACAACAGCAAACTGTATTATATTTAGATTCCAGCAGGTGTCCCCATGTTTCGCTTTGGATGTGTGTTCCCTTCTGTCTTCTCTACCTTCTCGTTGGCATGCAGCTGTTGCTAAGGCAACTAGAGAGCGTCTATCAAGCTGTACACATAACCTGAGAAAGGCTTGAATAACCCAGAGGACTTGTTTATTTATCTAACTTTCAAGTTTGTATTGTCACATTAAACTAATATGTTGCTTGGCAGTAATTGCGCGTAGTTGTTAAACCATTGCGAAAGTATTTGCTTCTTAAGTTAATTTATTTACTAAAACAATTGTCTTAGGAAAACTCGACGTTCCGGTAGGATTTGAAAAATAGAAAATATTACGGTATTTTTATTTTATTTTTGTTTTACAGTTGAAATGCATGGATAGCTGTACATAGCCGTAAAGTGTAGTTGAAAAACAAAACATTTTAGTCGGTGAAAATGCCTAAAAAAGCTAAAAGTCCAACTTCATCAGTAGGCGCTGCGGTAGCAGGTGGGAAACAAGGGTGGGAGTCTGGGCTCATTGGAGCACAGTTTGAAGAGGTGAGCTTTGTTTATTTATTTATTTATTTATGTGATTAATTAAAACAACGTATATCCAGTTGTTTTTTTATTTGCTACATCGTGTTAATACAAAAGGTGGAAGAGGTCCTCTTGATCAATATACATTGATCTTCAAATAGTGCACCTTTGATTAAGAGGTGAAGTGATTTCAGAAGGACAGCACGGACTAGCAAAATGCAAAAAAAAAACAAACACACATAATACATACATTCAAAAATAGTCTGATACTTAAAACAGTATAATAGTATAATTAAAATAAATTACATAGGTGCACACGATCTAGAATTGCAGTACATCTAGCCAGTGCTGCTCACTTGTGGATGAAACATTTCAATCTGTTTTAAATGGTTCCAGTGTCCTTAATTATTTTATTTGAGCAGTCCAGAACCTTTTCCATACAGGTATTTAATTGCTTAATTAAATCTAAGTTGTTGGTACAATTGGTATGAAACAGTGACAAGTGAGTACCACTGATATATCTCACTGATTAGCTTAAATACCACTTTTACTACAGTACTTACTGTTAATCATCAAATTACTTGGAGCAGTTATTTCTGTGGTGTAACACCGCCATCTTGTGGTTATCTTTTTTGCAACACATGGTGATTATGTAACATATTGCAGAAATATGAAACATACAATAAATATTTTACTTACTGTAAATTAACACATCAGAAGATAGAGGAGAGGAGAAATCATACATGTTTGTTTTCTTTAATGCAGGACTGTTGGAAGGTCAATGTTTCTTTTGTTGTTGGTGAGAATTTGGAAGATGAAATATATATTAAGGCGCTCCTGCCACCTGTGCAACAACCTTTGCGGAAGCTGTTTAGTGTGGTGTCATGGGATGAAATGCTGAAAAAGGTATTATTTCCTAATGTGCTAATGTCATTGTTTCCACTGTTTATTATTGTATGTAGTAATGTTGGGTCGATAAATCACCCAGGGGACAACTCCCATCTGGATCAAAACATTTACGTTCACTACTGTGTAGATCATTAAGATAAACCCCAATATATTGTACTTTATAGATGTGAACTCATGTGAAGCTGTGTTTTTCTTAGACAATAAACGTTGCCCTTATGAAGTATGTAAACAAATAAGTCAGTGAAATGGAGTGTGGATTACAAATATAGATACACTGTGTTTTAAAAGTCTGACTCAAGCAAAAAAAAAGTAGTGAGCAAAAAATGGACATGTAGTCTGGTTGCAATTGACTCCTCAGGTTTGTATACAAAGATTGATCACACATACATGATTACTTACAGTACGATACCATGGTATTTATTTTGATCCACCTGTCCAATTTATGATCACTTTATATCAGACCAACGCTGATGCCACTAGCTGAGGCAAGCAATTCAGTGGAATCTCATGCAGGATACTGTGACGCTGTTCTTTTGCTATGGTTTACAATTATTTTAATATAATCTAGTCATGCATAAACTTCTCTCTTTTGGTTCAAAGTACATTGACTCAAAGTTCTAATTTTGTTTTGCTACAAATACTTAGTTCCAATTAAATTTTCAGGTCTCAGGCTTTTTTAAAAATGTTCTCACCTCTGCTTTAATAACTTTTTGTATGAATTGCCTTGCTGCATCTTTACCAGAGTTCTAGCTGTGTTCAAAGTTTTTCTCTATGTCTTTAAGTCATAATCAGAGGCCAAACCTTGACGCTATACTGCTTTCAATCTAACATCTCCGCTGGATAAATCTAGATTGCTAACTTTAAAATGTTGAATGTATTAATTTAATAATTTTCAGGTCAATGAACTAGGAAACCCAAAGGTGAAGAAATCTAAGGATTCACCATTGTATTATGAGGTAAGTTCTGTTTATTTTAATGTGCAGGTTGAAAGAAACATTGCTCACCAAACATAAACTGCTATAAATAACAGAAGTAATAATAACACAAATCAATCAAGCTGTTTTAAATTTTTTAATGATTTGTAAGAAAAATAGGAATTCAAAAGCTCTTGCTCTTTTGTTTCTTGTTTCTGGGAAGTATCAGTCTCCTTGATAACCTGACCAGCATTGTCAAATCATCCTAAGTGCAACGTTTGCAAACTGCAGTGTTTCCCGAACACCATCATCACTCCAGGTGCTCTTCAACAACCACTTGAATTCACGAGTGATCTGGTGTAATCTTGACATGTTTGAGGAGGTTGTAATGCACTCTGGGAACGTAAAGACAGAACATAGCAAGTACTGCAATTCAGAGGATAGTTGTATTAGTTGTAACTCTTGTGTTAGATTTAAATTTAACTTTTGATTGTATTTTATATTATATTTTTATATATACTTTTAAAGTCACTTTAAACCCAGTACCATAGGCTAGCAACTTAAATGAATGTGGCAACAACTGAAACATCATAAAAAATTTAAGATATTACAACAATGGAGAAATACAAATAAACATTGACTCAATGCATTGAAAAACAGGGTCTTGGCTACATTACCATTTCATTTTACACTGCATTCACCTGCTTGTAATATGCAATGTTCCCTTAAACACACCTCTTAAACCACCACATGTGGGAATAGCTCACTTACAAAGGGGACAATCACACAGAAATAATAGACTGCAGGTAGAATTTTCAAAGTTTTTATGCCAAATGTCATTTATAGATCCTATTTTATTATATTACTTTTTTTCAGACTGCAATTAACAAAGGCATTTACATAGGACTGCTGGAATCAACAGGGACAAGTACATACTTTTTTTCCATGGAAGTATGCAAACAGCTCATTTTTATTAAGTTCACATATCATAAGAGAAAATCCAACTTGAAAAAAACAAACAAAAAACATGTTTTTCTCATAATCTTTCACTACAAGTGAGTGTGTGTGCTTACTGCAAAAAACATACATTAGGGAAGGTAAAGAAATATGTTTATGTTTGCCCCAGTAAAGCTTTGATATTTTCCTGAAATTAAACTAATATAGGTTCTTCAATAGAAAAAAAGACATGTCAAAAACATTTTGTTGACACCTACTTTGTACCACTACTTTGTTGTAAATATTCCATTCTTGGTTGTGAAAATATTACAAAGAAATGACTCCCAGAGAACTCACAGAGTGTGAGGGACTTGTTCCAAGACACTGAAAATGTGTTCAATGCAAGAGACTTGAAGAATGAAATAACTTTATAATTCATTTTCACAGTAATGGGTGAGTTACTGCTCTCTAAGGAAAAGGTCCCAGGTGTCAGTGAGTAGGAGGGAAATTCAGTGCCAACAAGCTATAAAACACAGTAATAAAAAAGTCAGATATTCACATGTGGACAGCTGCATATTTCATGGACTGCCTTTATTTTATACATGTGTACTAAAATGAAAACTTTGCATTAAAGGGGAAGACTGTGCTTTGAAGTAAACACTGAAGTTCTTGTTCTCATTGCACTGCCCATGCTGTGAAAACAAGCAGGGAGTTTATGATTGGTTTCAAGGACATATCCAATGCCACAAAAAAAAATTAAAAAAATAAATCATACTTCAAATATACAACCGTACAATGTGCTGGATTAGCCAAGTCAGTCACTTTTGGGGTACAAAGCATTATTGCCAACTTTTAAGTGGTTATTTTTATGTTTTTTATTAATGGGTTTGAATTATCATGCTTTTGATCTAATATTGAATTTATAGTGTTAAAATGATTGGGTCTGAATTAATAAAAAAATTGAAAAATAACTGTGCAGTAATGGCCATGATGTTTATTGTGTGTGTATGTGTGTGTATTTTTTTTTAAAAGGTGACAGAGGTTGCAAAACTACTTCTCGATGCAGGAGAAGAGCTGCCCCTCATCCTTGTTGGAAAACTACTGAAATTTTTGTTGTTGGCAATAAAACAGTATGACCTGCAAAGAAGAGTAGCTGAAAATAAAGTAAGGACTCACTGTATTGCAACTGACTACATAGTACTGACCACTGTTATATGTAGTCAAAAGTTTACATACCCCAATGGAAATTTATAATTTTTGGAATAAAGTTTTGATTTTGTGGATGAGGGAAAAAGTTACAAGAAGTAGATGTCTACAATGATTTATTTCAGCATTTTATTTAGCAAAACTCAAAAAATTATAAATCAAAAGTGTTCATACCGTCATAAGGAAAATGAAATTAATAGGTAGTTGAGGCACCTTTAGCAATAATAACCTCTTTTGAACTGATTAAGATATTTGTCAATGAGCTTTTGGCACGATTCTTTAGTGATTTTCTTCAACACAAAATTGTTCCTGTTCATTCAAATTCTGAGCACTTCTCTTTTGCACAGCCTTCTTCAACTCATACCAAAGATTCTCAATTAGATTTAGATCCAGACTAGCCATTCCAGAACCTTGATTTTATTCTTCTTTAACCATTCATTCTGAAGTAGATTTTGATGTGGACTTTGGATTGTTGTCGTGTTGAAAGTCCAGTTGCTCTTTAATCTAAGTTTTGTAGCGGAGGGTTTCAGATGATTGTCCAGTATCTTTTGGTATGCTATGGAATCCATTTTATTGGAACTACATTTCCTGTGCCATTAGAGGAAAAACAGCCCCATAAAAAGACATTACCAGCTTCATGCTTGACAGTAGGTATGGTGTTCTTTTCTTTGTACGCCTCACTAGACTTTCTCCAAACGTAACAACAATCAGCGTGCCCAAATAGCTTGATTTTTGTTTCATCACTCCACAAAACCTGTGACCAGAACTTATATCCATTATTCAAATGCCATTTTGGAAACTTTAAGCGATTGTCCTTGTGACATTTTCCTAAGAGTGGCTTTTTTCTTGGTCTGCAACTATTGAGACCTTCTCCATGCAATACTCGACCTAGGGTCAATTCGCTTTGAACATCTTTGGCAGTCAATCTCGGATTGTTATTAACCTTCCTCACAGCTCTTCTACTTGTTCTTGGTGAAAGAACCTTCTTTCTTCCAGACCAAGGGAGCATTGTGACAGTACCATGAGTCTTGTACTTCTTGATAATAGAAACAATTGTTGAAATTGAGATACTCAAATGCTTGGAAATCTTCTTGTATCCTTCTCCATCTTTATGACAATAAATATTGTTCTGCCTAAGGTCTTCAGATAGCTCTTTACTTTTTCCCATATTGACTTATTGGTAATGACAGGAATCATCCTATGCCTAACTCTTTTATATTCTCTAAGAATATTCACCTACAATCCAGCATTTTCTAGATGTTCTGCATTATCATATTAAAATTTATAGCACCTTGTAGACAATACTATACTTTTCTCATCATTAAAAGCAAAACCTTTTTTTTCATAAAGAAAAAAGGTAGTCTAGGTACACAGAAATGTGAGTAATTTATTTTTAAAAATCAACTACAAGTCCTTCTTCAGCTGGATGAAAAAAGCAGTGTGTACACAAGTTTTTTTCTAGTCCGAAACATTCTGATATAATAGATTTTTTTTATCAATTATTACTAAAAAAAAAAAAAAAAAAAAAATGAAATGAAAAGCAAAGGCAGAATACTGCATGGCGAATACTGCATGTTTACTTATACTACAAAACATATTAGCAAGTTTAAGAACTATCTGTTCAAATTGTGACAATTAAACAGAAAAATTTGGGCTTCTTTCTGAAAAAGACTTTTTATATACAATTTTAAACCTTTTGTAAAACATGGTTTTTTTATAACCTTTTCTTTATATATATATATATATATATACACACACCACACACACATATGTAAATAGACATATGATATATATAGATAGATATATATATATATATATATATATAGATATATATATCACATATATGTATATATATGTGTGTGTGTGTGTGTGTGTGTGTGTGTATATATATATATATATATATATATATATATATATATATATATATATATATATATATATATATATATATATGTGTTATTTGACTGTGTGTGTACACATATAGAAAATATGTAACACTGTGGTTTCCTATTGGATTTCCTGTAGTATATTATAGGAAACTAGTGTTTTGGACAATCCTATTGTATTTTTTATGGGTATGCCTGTGTACCTGTCCATATCTTTGTCACTCTGTGAAACTTGAGTTCCAACATAGTCATAAATTAAAAGTAGTTATCAGTAACATATAGCTTTGTGAACTGTGGTCCATATTACATATTTGTAAGTGACTTCCATGTGGAAATATTTTAAATCTGTTTAACATGCTTATGCTCTGGCTTCTAGTAAGGTGTTATTCAGAACTGCACACTAGCTGAATTATCTACACTGGCTGCAGTTTAAATAATCAATTTCAGTCAAATGTGAGGCAGGGTGGTCTTGTGGTTGGAGAAAAAGACTAAGAGTCAAAAGATTCTATGTTTGAATGACAGCTCAGACACTGACCCACCTTGTGACTTTTGGCAATTCATCTTCCTCTTGGGTAAAGGAATGAAATCCAACTGTGAAGAAAAAATATGTTTTACTTTAGTTGTGGTAAATAATTTATAAAGAAGGTTTGGACAATTTTCTTGTAAATACATTTGGATTCCAAAACAGAATGGTTTACCAGAGAAATCATGAGACAAATCATCAGTTCCTAGCTTCCAGTGTAAACTGCACTATTAATAACATTTCCAGATTTACATGGATGACACAGCGATACAAAAATTAACAGTGGAGTATTTCTAATGACGATAATCAGGCGCTTCTTTAATGGTATTCATAGTTCATGATTGGTTGTTTGGAATGCAAGACATTAAATCAACACTAAATTTCAAGTTACTGGTAATTGTGGGGGTACTTGATCTTATACTTGATTGGTATCTTGTAAAAAGTGTATAGTTTAAAGGGAATTGTTCATAATTACAATACAATTTTGTGTGTGATAGGTTGCAGAACAGCTGGCCAAGGGAAAGACTGCAGCCCCTTCACTGAAGGATAAGTCTCAAACTAAATCATCTGGGAAAGGGGAAAAAGGGAAGAAAGGTCCTGAGCCAGCTGGAGTGAAGAAGGACACCAAACTCAAACTAAGAGGAGAGGAAGAAGACACCACTAAATGTATAGGTAAATGTCATTTTAGTACTGAGGAGGGCTTCCATTCTGTGTTCTGGATGTTCAGAATAGAATAACCTGCTTATAGACAGGTGGTCTTCATGGTCATTTTCAAAATATAACTCATTTAATCTTACAAATTTTCCAAGTGTTATGTACGGTTTTACTTGCAAGGTATGTGGTATACACAAGTAATAGTATAGTATACTATGTGTATTTGAGGGGTGGTTGCTATCATATAGGGATGTATCCCAAGGTCATATGTGCTACAGTGTATACAGGCTATGTATTATCACTAAAATTCTCTAAAATGGGAAACAATTCACTATGGTATCTGTAAACTTTATAGACAGTGTTTGCCATCTTTCTTAACTTAAAAAATATGTTTTTTTTGCATTAAGATGACGAGCCAGATGACGGTCCCCACCACTACATTCTTGTTGTGGGTTTCCACCACCCTCAACTCCTGGTCATGTTGGCTGAGCTGGGGGTTTATGTGTCGAATGTCATTAAAATAACCTCGGAAAGCTACGAGTCTCTATTGACACATGAGGAGAGTATGAATATTCTTCAAGCAGATTCTAAACTTGTGCCAGAGGGTAAGTGGATTATACTGCCTACTGATTTACTGTATGTGCTCTCAACTAACTCTCAACAAAAAACCAAGGTTCCAGTTGGTGCAGAATAGATTTCCCTTAAAGATAGGTCCTGCATGTAGAGTAACAGCAGGTTTTTCTTCACAGATTCACAGACTATAAATTCTAACTTATAAATTTACTACATAAAGATTCCAGTGATGCATGCCTTTCTTATGTGTATCTTCTTTATAATATACTTTTAAAAAGTGATGTTTATATATATATATGATATATAAATATATATATATCGATATATCTATATATATCTATCTATCTATATATCTATATATATATATATATATATATATATATATATATATATATATATATATATATATATATATATATATATATATATATATATATATATATATATATATATATATATATAATGGACTGCATCTTTATGTCCATGTACAGTTATTGAAGCCCAGAAGCTGCACAAGGAAAAGGAAGCTAAATCCCTAAAGATGTTTTGGAAGTATCTGGAGCCCGTGTTAAAAAATAACAAGTTTGACTCTCAGCTTGCTGATACTGCCCGTCTCCATTATGTGGTGAAGGAGTCTATCTTACCCCAGGAGTGGAACAACAATGCAATGATGGTTAGTAAATCCTTCGTCAGTGTAAACTACAAATAAAAAAAGTTTAGTTGATGATCAGTTGAACACATAGCATCTGTGAGCATATGCCTGTCACATTCTTATACGTATTAGAACTGTATATGACTTGCAATCTTAAAGTATATGGTGCTAACAAAATAATTCCAGCAAATCTTTCCTAATATATATATATTGATATAATTTCATTGATATCATATATTCCTTATGGGTAAAAAAATAAATAAATAAATGAAATGATTATTTGAAGCTGTTGGAGAAAAATATGTATTGCACGCTCATTGCAGATATTTCAATGCTATACTTCCAGTGAACTTCCTAGAGTCTCATGGAGGAATTAAGTCACCTTTGAAAACATGTCAGTTGCAGGAAAAGCAGTGATTGGTACTCAAATGTGATGTCACATTTTTAGGAGTTTTGATCTTTTAAAGAACATAAAGTTCAGACATTTAGAACGTTTCCGTTTTTAAATAAACGATACTTTCAGAATAGTTTTTCCTACAACTACTCAAGCTCCCAGTAGCATCTCGCTCGTGGCAGATGTGTTCCTTCAACTGGAAGAGGAACATGGAAAAGAGTGCAAGATATGTTCACCAATATTACTGTTTACAAGTACAATGGAAAACATGTCATTAAAAATCAAATACATGTTTACTTTAACATAGTATGTGCCTCGTTCATAAAGTGTGAGATCTATAAAGTGATTGTAATACATATTATATAAGATTTACTGGAATTAGTTTTTTTAGCTAGGTGTAGTTTAAGGTGTATTCCCAATAGGGATACTGTTCTCCTGCTTTGAGCTCAAAGTTAATAAATCTGAGCTGCATTTACACACATTTCTTTTTTAGGTTCCAACTAAAACAACTATTTTGTGAACATTAGCAGCAATACTGATTTTTAGCAAGGAAGGGTGTACTTGGTGTTTGCAAGGCTTATAGATCTGTTTCCATTATTAAAAAAATAAGATTTATGTTGCAAGGCTTGTTTCTGGGAGGATTTGCATCAAACAGTCTCTATGCTTTGTGCAAAGTGAATCCTCCAAGTAGGCCTACAGTAGGCAAAAGGAAAAAAAACGATTTTAAATGTGAAACATTTCCTCTTATACTAATATTTAACTAGGATTTAATACATGGCAGTGTTTTGAGTATATATTATTGTTTTCAATGGGACTCTGTTACCATTATGTAATGATAAAATAAAACTTATTTTGGTGAGTGGTAGAAAATTAGACATGGAGTCAATACCATCTTTTATTTGTCCAAAATAGGGCTACACCTGGGTTCTGCAAATATAAAATATTTTGTAAAATGTTCAACCCAAAGACAGCACTCCAGAAAGTATACCTCCCTAACACCCATATAAACACACAACACACATTAGTAATAGTAGTCGACTGTGGAGATCTATAGATAGTGTTCGGGGATATGTCTATGTGGTGCTGATTGTTTGCAAACAAGATTATTTTTTTTTTATTTTTATG
Source organism: Polyodon spathula (assembly GCF_017654505.1). Taxonomy (NCBI): domain Eukaryota; kingdom Metazoa; phylum Chordata; class Actinopteri; order Acipenseriformes; family Polyodontidae; genus Polyodon; species Polyodon spathula. The sequence goes on along the minus strand of NC_054542.1, from coordinate 35,949,754 downwards.
TTTTTATCCAGCTTTGTTTTGGAACCACGATGTTCGAAGATGTTGCATGTCTGATTTATGATTCCCTTGACTGGAGAAGGCAACATCAGAACTATCTCAAAAATATGAAACTAGTCAATATTCCGGAAGTATCTAAAGGGGGTCAGCAAAGACAGCTCCCCAGTGCTGAGGTATCTCTCTCTCTCTCTCTCTCTCTCTCTCTCTCTCTCTCTCTCTCTCTCTCTCTCTCTCTCTCTCTCTCTCTCTCTCTCTCTCTCTCTCTCAGCTTTTAGAGTATACAAACCACGAGTGTCAATTGATATTGTCATAATTGATACTTATGTATGATGTTTGTCATCATTCTTGTCAGGCTTTACAAGTTAGTGAAGCCAGTAGAGTTAAAAAGGTACATGCCCCATGATTTGGATGGAATGAGGTCTATTCAGTGCCGAGCAGTTAAGGTTCTCCAAGCAAGATCAAAGACTTTGTTTAAAATGACAATAACTAAATATTAGAGCAACAGGACCACTCGTAACAAAGTAAAAAGTATCTTTATATGAATGATAGCAATACTTCAGGCGTTCTTGTTTGTCCCTAGGTTCAGTCTGTCATCTCAGCAGCACCCACACCAACTGGAAAAAAGAAAGCAATTGCTGAAGATATTCAGCCACCAGTACAAGGTAACTCCTGACTATTATGACATTACCTTACTCTGTAATCGGATTGGCTAGCCACAGCTATTTAAATATGAAATAATACTTGATTTATTACCATCTAGATAATGTATTGTATCACTGCTAACATATTGCAGTGCTGCTAACAAATAGTCCACATGTCTTTTTAAATCCCACTGCATTTTATTATATTTATTTCAGCTTTATTTAAAGCCAGTGCTATTTAATTCTTGCTTGTTTTCTGTTCTATAATAGAGACTTGTATCCTAACTACTGACGTCGATATGAGGTGTTACAACGACTTCTTAAGCCTTATTCCTCCTGAGTGTGTGTCTGTCCCTTTAATTCTTCACTGCATGCTGGAACAGGTTGGTATTAGGTTTATGATGCTTAATACATACACATGTGTAAAGACCCTTTTACAAATACTGAAAGAGTGTTTGTGTACTGTATATAAAGATTGTGTGCTATAGTGAAGTGTGCAATATACCCTAGTAAAAGGATTCTTTATAGTGTACTGAAAGGATAGGACACAAGAGTCGTGCATTATACACAGGGTGTGCATTATTAGCAGTGTTATATTCTATAAAGTGGTTAAATAAGGACATTATTCTTGTACTCCTTGTTTAGGTTATTGCAACAGAAGAAGATAAACCTCCACTGAGTGAAGGAATCTCAAAACCACGTGCTGATGGATTGGACCAGAGAATTGCGAATTATATGATGTCAGATATGCTGAATCTCGCAATCACAGAGGAGGAAAGGAAGGTAAATTTAAAGTCTCAATAATTAGGGCTGTATTTTTCACAGTAAAAAAAAAAAAAAAAAAAGCATAAATGTTTAGCTGAAACATAGTAAATGCTATTTTTTTTAAATATCCACCTTTTAAAGACATTCTATTTTTACCATCAGTGAATTATGTAAAAATAATAAAATGCCCATGAAATGACCCCTTCTTGTACTGGACAGAGTGACCTTTAGCAGAAATATTTCCGATCTTTGATTCAGCTGGTGTCTTTTTCATTGACAATGTTTTAGAGAAATTGTGCCGCTCTGTGCAGTGAGTTCAATCATATTGGAAGCCAGCTAAACCGGCTCCCAGGTTCCTAAATGCAGTGTAACAGGTAGTGTGTCAATAACCCAAAAGTTTGCTGTTTTAATTTTGAAGTGATTAAAAAAAAAAAACATGTATATTTACACTATTCTTTCAGAAATGGGAATTTTTCACGGGGAACTACATATTACACGGCAGTGGGGTAAATTTCACGGAATGCATGAAATCCATGATAACTGTAAAAAAAAATGCAGGCTTACCCATAATCAACACAAAAAGACCATTCAAAAGTGGATGTGTGTAGTTCAGATTATTTTCCATAAGTCCTTTATATTTAGCAAAACATTCTTGGGATGTTCGGGACTATGCCTGTAGGACCCCTCGCCTCATTCAAGGCATCATTCCTGTTTCAAATGCACAGCCAACATGACCTGTGCCCATAATACAAGAGGGAAAGTGAGGAAAAGAATACAACCAAGCATGTTGGTTGTGCCAACATTTGACCACCTTTTTTTGTTTGTTTTGTTTTGTTTTTTTATAAATTTCACAGAAATTACAAGAAGATTTTGATATTCAAAAACAGAATCCTAAAAAAGAACCAAAATACCCACTGCTCCTGAGCTGTCACGATGAAATATCTCTGAGATTACATCAACTTGCTCAGGTAAGTTATTTTAAATTATTACAATTTTTTATATTTTTTTGTGTTTACAATAATCCAGTGTTACCTGAGTATAGACTTTTTTATGAACTTTGTTTTGTTTGTTTTTAATTTGAAAAATTTGTCAGTAGAATGAGCTGTCGCCTAATCTTTTAAATCATACAAAGACTTAAAAGTGCTCCAAGCAAGCATTTTTAAACCATTAAGAAAAAGAAAAAAATACATTCATATGGCTGTCAGTTTGGATTTTAAAAGCTTTTAATTTTGTCATTATAGTTCCAGGATGGTTTTGATCCAATAAAAGCTGAACCACAGATGCTTAGACTACTGCCAGTGGCAAAATTCCTCACTGTACCACAGCCTTCAACAGAAAACAAGAAACGATTGGCCAGAATTCAAGAGCTAATTCATTTCTGCACAGATGGTATGAGAGGGCACACATATACTTGGGGTTGGGGAAGGTTGGTTTAAGCCATATATTTTTATGTAAAGCTGTACACGATAAATGGGTGAGATTTACTAAGAAAACATTAACAGTTCTGTAACATTACTACAGTGTTGTTGCATTATAATGCGGTGTGGTCATGGCCTCTTAATGTCATTCCACCAGTATTTTCATTTCCATTATAAGGCGGAACACAAATAGCACAGTCTTGTAATTATGGCTCCAAACTATATCGCTATTAAGAGAGTGCTCCATAGTTGACTTTTGCTTGCTTAAAAACAAGTTCTAATTTTGCGGTCAAATTATTGAAACAGAATTATATTGGTATCCAAAAAACAAACAGATTAATAATCAACATAGATCACTGTTATGACGTGTAAACCTTCTGCATTTTTTTTTTTTTTCTAAAACTACACTCAGGGCCCCATTTAGCAGCAGGTGCAAGGGCAGAGGCAAGTTTTCTGAAAGGAATAAAACAGTTTCAACAGTATAAAACTAACATGGACCTGCTCTGAACAGTACTTCACCTGCTTCAAGTTGCAACTGATTGTCTTCTTGCTAGTCGTATGTCATTAAAATGCTTTTGTCCTTGCACATATTGCTATATACAGTACAGCCCTCAGTTTTTCAACTGTTGTCTTAAGTGGTGACTGTATCAACTAAGTGGAGGAATATCACTGAGCAACAAATCAAACCATGGCAGATAGAAAAAAATCTATACTGAAGAGACTGACATGTACTTTTAGATATTCGCCATCATAAGTTTTGTAAAGGACAAATTACAGATTTAAACTGGGCCTGTATTTAGACACAGTTCTGTTTTACAACATATTTACCAGTTTCACAGTTATAATTAAGAATTATAAAGTAGATTTAATAATGTACAGTATATGTTAGAACAGACATTTAACTATTTAGTGACTCATGTCCATATCATTCCACTGTGAAATGACTACAATTACTTTATAAATGTTTGTTTGTTTATTATCAGAGTCTGTTAGCTGGTCAGAGTTGGAAAGAGTCTTTAACCAGTTTGTGTTTGAGAGCATGACGCTTACTGAAGTTGGTGAGGATGGTGAACTGATGAAGGCAGGATCTAAGTTTGATGACTCAAGGTGCATACTGTGGGACGATCCTGTCGGATTCGCCAAGAAGATGAAAAATATAAATGAAGTAAAGAAAAACAAAGGTAAAGATTATCTATTTAACATGTCAGTGTTGAGCCAGGCCTCTGGCACTTTGTCAACAATCTACATTTGTTTTTAAATGAATTGTTCAGGGGGCTTGTAAAAGACACAAATTTGCAAGCCATTGAAATACTTAGCATTCCAAACAAATATTTCTTAAATATATCAGAAACCGTGAATGTTTATTATATATAATTTTTTTATGGCTGTCAGTTTGGGTTTAAGTTATTTCCATTACACCCTTTAGCACAAATGCCACTATGACTTTTCTTTCAGAGAGGAATAAAAACAGAATAAAGTTACATTTTGCTGATGTTATACAGTTACAATTGTTTTATTTTTTTTTGTTTTTGTTTTTTTTTGTTTTGTTCTTTTCAGAAAAGCCTTTCTTTTCACATTTCAAAGTAGGGCCAGTGTTTGTAAGAAATGGCTTAGTATGTATTTATTTTAATTGGAAAGTTATGCTGGGATTAATCCGTACAAATTAGTCTGTATAGTTCACATAGAGAGGGTCGAAAGCGGCATTCGTCGTCACAGAGCTCTGGTATGATCTGGACACTGTTTAGATTTTTGCATGTATCTATTTTCAGTATGTAAAAAGTGAAAATATTTTGGTTGTTTTCATGTCCCACATTACAACCATAATACAATTTACCAGAACTTGCAAAAGTATGTTAAAAGAACATTGAAATACAGTTTCCTAACAAATAAATACAACAAGGCTCATTTTAAGGTGAGGGGCTAGAACTAGGCAATATCAGATATGGTCAAAATGTGATAAAGTCACAATATGATAAAAAAAAAAAAAATAGCAGGTCTTTAGAAGCGGCCTGCACCAAGTAAAAAAAAACGTGCTGATATTGTTTCTCAGTTCTGACACTGCCTTTAAATCTCAAAAGCACAAATTTTAGTATTTGCATATACTGTAGATCACATTTTACATGAATTGTGTTAACGTAAGTGAAAGTTGGTTCCGATAGTGTGTTTAATTTGTGAAGCAGTGAAGAGTGTCTTACATTCTAACTTACCTTAGCCCTCCATTCTTGGCTTTTCAGCACATTTAACCCCTGTTTTAACTGTAAAAAAACAAAAAAAAAAACATAGTTTTTCATAAATTAACTATTGCATATTTATTTTATTTCAAAGTGTACTTTGATAACAGCGAGAAAGGATCAGAGGCTACTTTGATTAAGGTACATTGGTGCTTACCATAAAATTCTTTACATTTTTTACTTACATTATGAGATAAACACTGGTAGCATATATTTTGTTTAGTTCTTACAAGGTCAGGATTACTAGTCATTTTTGGATTACTTCATATTTCGACAGGCCAAGTTCTTTCCTAAGTGAAATTCTACCCTTCCATTGTGTATGAGTTGGCCTCAGTCTGGAACCCACAAATCATGCAGAGATATAATCACATTTTTGTCATTAGAAATGGAAGTATATGATCATATTTTAAGAAAAAACAATATTGTAAATAAGTGGCATTTTTTCATATGTCGTATGCTTTTTTGACAGTTTATCCTTCAAAAGATAATATGAACAATTGCATTCATTGCACATTAGTAATGTCAGGTAGAGAGGTATTCAGTACTCTACTGTACTTTTGCCTATGGACTTCTTACAAGAATTGTAGGGTAATTTGAATTTATCAGTAATCGCAGATGTGTTTGTATGTATATTTGAAGTACACTGGCCACAGGGTAGCATTTTTTATGATAGTTGGCGGACATACTATTTGTTTCAATAATGTATTTTATTGTTACTAGGAATGGGAAGAAAAATGTCAGTCCTTCCAGGTTGATATTGAGGAAATACAGAAAACCCAAGTTCGATCTTTGAGAGACTGGTACTTTGCTGAGCACTATGATCAAAACATATTTATTCAGGTAACAAGATGTTATTACTCATTGACTTTACATATTACTTACTGTTCACATGACATAATCAGTAAAACAGACACAGAGCACATTGCTAAGTTTGTAGGGGTATACAGATACATTGTTATATTTAAACAGGTGTTCTTGCTCTTTAAAGTGTAGCTGGGTTTTGTAAAATATAGCATTATATGTCTGCACGTGTTGCTACAACTGTTTCAATAATGTACCTGGAATTTTTTCTTTTGATTATTAACGTCCTGACAACTTTTTACACTTACAACTTTTAAGTCGGTTTCAAAGCTATTTTCAAAATGGCCTCAGAACGGCACTGGGGTTTGAGACCTGTCCTCTAAACCACTGCATGGAGTCAAAAACATAACAAGTGCTCTGGCTTTTCTTTTCCATACCACATCATGGATCATAATTGCTGTGTTACCTGTTTGACAATGTGGGAAACAATCCTTACGCTATCAGTGCTCTAGAGCGGCCATTTAAAAAAATTAAAAAAAAAAAAAAAGCTTTGAAACAGACTTTGAAGGTACAGTTGTTGCTTCCTAATTGGGATACTGATAATTGGAAGTTCTGTTAAAATGGTACAGAACTCTGGGAGGTGGTTCTTCCCAGTGCTATTCATGTTGTTTAATTGTGATGTCACTTTGTTTAATTGGCATACAGTAATTTCAAGTGATGAACGGAGACCGCTTGTCAGAGTAAGGCAGGTTTGCATAGTGCAGTGCAGTGAGTACGTGATTAGCTGTGACTTGCATAAATTGTGTAAACCATTTTGAACTCTTGAAGGAGTTGCCTCTCCAGTGGCTTCTCAGGCTGCTGTGTCAAAGAAAGTTGGTGTGTCAACATCACAGGTGATAGATGTTCACAACCTCTCAAATGGGACAACCGCAACCGCTTATTCAGGATATTTTTACAGCTCCCGAGGCACCGACGGTATAAGTATGAAAAGTTGTCAGGATGTTAACAATGAAAAGAATTGCAAGTGCACTATTTCAACAGTTGTTCAACTCCCATAAATTCTAATTAATATATAAATAAATATCATCTTACAAATAGTAGCTATTAGGATAATTATATAAAGTTCATCAGTCTTCCAGTGCACTATACTACAGTGTTTAATTGTATTATGACATTTTTAGATTCTACAGAATGCTTCCCAGATGTATCAATGCACTGATATGTTCGAACGCACACAGGATAACTCACTTTTCTTGGTCTTCCACAATCCCATGAATCACCAGCAACAGAGTCAAGAACAATGGGATATGGCTCTTCACTCTGATATTCGGTTCAGGTAAAAATCCAGAGTGATATCAGTATTTTGTAGGTATAACAAAAACGCACCATTTTTGTTTAAACTTGCTTGACATGCCGTATGAACAATGTTGTTAAATATGAAGTTTTTATTCCCTGTAGAAACTATTTAGAACATGTTGCAGACTCAATTTCTGATTGGATAAAAGAGGAGGAGATCAAATGGCAAGCAGACCTAAAAAAGATGGAAAGTGAGAAAAAATCAAAGACATCCCAAGATGCCTTATTAAAATCTAAACCAACCTCATCAAAAAGCAAGAAAACTCCACCTCCAAAAAAGGCTGCCAGTAAGACAAATTCATGTGTTTGTTTGCTTTTCCCCCACGTTGTATTGAATGCATATTGAGCGGATAGTTTACTACATCTAGAACATGATCATAAAGTTAAACTGATAACTTCTTAGACTACACTGCAGTATATTGTAGCTGAACTTCCAAAGATTCTTCTAAACGTTCCAAAAGCCAGGTACCGTTACTGTAAAATACAGTCTCTGCTGCCTGTTCATTATAAACATGTATTATTCAGCCTATTTTTTACATATTGGTACATTTTGTAACTTCCAAGAATAAGACATTTTGTCCATTCTTATGCATGCAGCAGCTGATTGGTTGTAGACAGGAAATAAGCCAGTAGCAGGGTGGGGACCAGGGCTGGATTAACGCATAGGCAAACTAGGCATGTGCCTAGGGCCAAGCACTCAAGGGGGGCCCCAAAACTGTACTGTGTGTGTGTTTTTTGTTTTTGTTTTTGTTTTTGTTTTTGGTTTTTTTGTTTTTTTACATATACAGATTTGACTGGAAAAACTTCACTTACTGACATTCGAACCGAGGCATTTATCTCAAAATCAAATTGTTCTGACAGGTGTTAAGCAGATTTCCACAATAGAATTCTGTATCCCCACATTATTCCATGCTTGTGCAGTGACAGTTTTTAAAAGATCGCAGGACATGAATGCGCGATCTTTCTGTACCCGAACCCTGTTTTGTTCTCAAGCGCTGTCATTGAGTTCTGCTGCAGCTTGCAACAAATATTGTAAACAAGACAAAACTAATTCTGTTGCGCACTGATTTTCTGTATATACAGTATGTTCAGCCTCCTGTGTTGCTCAATGCACAAAACCCTTTATTAAAGTAACCTTATACAATGGTTCTTTTCTTTTAAAACACATTTTCATTGTATTACATATAAATAATGTTCAGAAAAATCAAACATTTGTGCGCAGCGGTCTTCGAAAAAATGCCGCTGTGTTAGCGTGGAATCATCAAAGGTACAGAATTCTATAGGTTACAGACATCTACCAAATATAACTGTAATACCTAAACTTACTTGTATGCCAACACATTGGCGTTTTCTCTGCTCTTGAGAAAATGGCATTTTCTTTAATGAAGCAAGTCAAAACCCACCCTATCAAAAAAAAAAAAACAAGGAAACTGATGATTTTGCGTGGAGTAAACTGTAACATATTTGAGAACACAACAATGTACAGACATGTTTGTTTTTTTACTATATATTTTCATGGACTATTGTGGAGCTACCTTTAGTGAAAAAAAGTTTGAGCACCCTTCTATATATTACCTTTTTCAACTTCGTATGGTATTCCTTGTTTGTTTGATCTGTTGCCTTTGTATTCAGTAAATCAGGAAAAGTCATTGTCAAGCTGTGCTACAGGATTTAACATAGACCAGTTTTTTCCGGTTCTATTCTGAACCCCCCGCCCGACCCGGATAGACATGTCCTTACTCTATCGGCTATCCACGTTCTCAGGCACAGATAAGAGTTTACTTTTTCTTTATGGGTTTTCTGTCCAAGAAATAAAAAGTTCGAAGTAAGCAAGCGTCAGACTGCAGTCTACCTCTTAATAAAGGACAACAGGGCTACCTACCTAAAAGCATAATGTTCGAGTTACAGTGTGCTGTATGTTGTATATATGTCTGGCTGTTTGTTCAGGGATATCATGCTCTAAAATGAAAATATGTGTTTGTACATTTCAGACCTTTATAATGACTAAGTGTGCATGGCAGAGAAAGTATATTTTTGTTTGCTGCTTTGTTAACTACACTCACTTAAGTTATGTGGATTGTTATTCTAAAACTCGGGTACACTGCTTTTGGGTATAGTATGGTATATGCAACAATTCTTAGAGTATTCTCCACATCACCAAACAGGGATCTGACATTTTAAATATTTTATTTATCATACCTTTTTTTCTCCAGGTGAAAAAGGCACTTCCAGACCAGCCAGCAAAGCAGAAAGTGTTCAGGAACCCCAACCAGTACAGGGCCCTATTATGCGTGAGGGATCCCTTAAGGTTAGTCTAGACAATGTGGTAATACAGTTATTACCATTAAGGGGCTTTCCTTAGTTGTTGGTATGGAAGGTCTGACAAGTCCTTTCTTGTGCTGTAAGTGAAAACCTGTGAGTACTTTAATTATTTTATAAGCAGTGTTACCTGTTACTTATATTTACTGTAACAGGCATGGAAAGAAGAGCAGAACCGACTGAAAGAGGAAGAAGCTGCAAAACTATTAAAGAAAGACGTGGTGAAATCTGACAAGAAGGGGAAAAGAGGAAGCAAGGATAGGTCGGAATCCACTGACAGCAAAATAACCCTATCTTCTCAAAAGAAATCCCCGAGGGGTAAAAGCAAAGAAGAGCCACTTAAAACCCCAGAGCCCAATGTCACTCCGGTTCCTGATAATATCGATTCTGTGCCACCTGAAAAACTGCCGCCTGTAAGTAAAGCATATTGCTGGATTGTGGCCTGGAGGGGGTAAGGCTGCCCACTTGCATCATATATATGACTTTTCTTTTTTAAGACTGCATGCAAAGGTGAGTAGTAGGGATGTGGCGATACTTAGTATTTTCAGAGTAATTCCCTTTAAGAATGATTTATCTACAGAGATTAAATGAAACTAAATAAACCTATTAACTAATGTGCTAATTTCAGAACTTGAAAGCTTTCTTTTCCTCACGTTTAGAAGTGAGCACCAATCAATGACAATTAACTTCCGCATCAAGTGATTTAAAAGAAGCACATTCCCCTTTTAACCATGGTGCAAACTTTTTACTTCCTTACCGGTGCTGTAAACTGACAGTGAAAATATGTCTGGCAGATTAATGAGCAAATGCAAGTGATTCGTCACATACATGTGGCCTTTTTTTCTTTTAGACCTAACTCAGGAGCTACCGCTGTGCAAACTGGGAAATGTATTTTCTTTGTCGAGTTTAGTCATTGCCCAGGACTGCATTCCCATAATTTACTAAAGAGATGATGCATTTATAAGAAAACAAGCAAAGTGAAATAAAAATGATTTCATATCAAAATGATAAAATAAATGTAACCTAAATAATAGCATGCTTTCAGTTAGTTTGATAACACCAGGTTCTATATTAGAATGTTTTGTTTTGTGTTGAGTAATTGACTTATTTTATTCCATTTAATTAGTGTCTATCAACTTAAACTTTCTTTAAAGGAATTACTCAAAAGATACCAGTGTTGACACACCCCTAGTACGTGGAGTCAATTGTGAAGAATTAGGTTGTTGTTAATGATGCAGACTATAAAGCCGTTCCAACTAGACAAATCATATATTTTTAAAAAAAGGTTTAACTGTTCAAATAACTAAGGTGTTTTTGTAATTGTGTATTTTTATTTCAGTTTACTGGCTACAATATGGGTAACACTCTGATTCAAGTTTCTGGGAAGATCCAATCCCTGTTTCCATCAGATGGTGGACAGATTAAAGTGGAAAGTATAAATTACGTCCAAGGTAAAGAAAAAAAAAAAAGGCTTGTTTGTTTATTGTATTAATAATATAGGGTTATACCAAACAAACTTAAAAAGTGTGATCTGAATCTGGTATATGATATAATTGGTTGTCCTTGTGCAGTGGTTCCCAACTCTGGTCCTTAGGACTTTGTTCCAAACAAGGAATTTAGGTAATCGACCTTTAACCAGTTCAACTAATATTATAATATTATAATAAAAATATCTGCAGTAGAATCGATCTTGAGGACCACAATTGGGAAACACTTGCCTTGTAACAAAAGAACATGCAGTGTATTCATGTTTTAGTGTCCTGAAATTAAAAGGTTTTCCAAAGAAGTAATCTATGAAAAATAAAGATTTCCGTTTAATTCTTCAGACACAATAGCTCTGTCAATAGTGGCTGTATTTACAACGGCTTTCATAAATCCAGTATGGTACTTTATCTTGCAATACATAACTATTTAGTCACACTTTGAATGTATTTTTTATGAAGTTGAACGTTTTGGGTTATTAAATCGCGTGCTGTACCATTCACAATGTCATAAGATAGGGACAACAAGAAGAATTCTTCATATAACTGTGACATTTTTCTAAATGTTTTGTGGTACTTGACAGTTTTTGTTTTATTTTATAACATTTATTTCAAATACACTGTTCCCAGACTTGAGAAGGAACAGGCTTACATTAAACAGACTTTTTTTCTATTTTTTTTTTTTTTTTTTGTAAAATCTGTAAAGGCAGTTTATGTGCTGATCTACTGTTATCTCTAGGATATTATAAATATACCTGTAATATATTGCAGGATATTAAATTGCTGCTTTATTTCGTGGAACTCTTTCACACTTATGAACAGGAAACAACCAGCACCTTGAAATGTAATCTGCGAGAAATAAAGCCCTCATTTATACGTTTTTAAAATGTTGTAATGTCTTACCTTTATATTCTTTGCAAAAAGCATGAACTGTGGGATAGTACAGTAATGTTCCCAACAATGGAAGGGTTTAGGGTTGTAAGGATGAGTGTTATACATGCACACATTTGGTACAGTAATAAAACAAAAAATCACCTTCATGAACCCATTGCGGGTTCTCTTGCTCTGAGATAGGATTTGAACTATGTACCATGGAGTAGGCTATAGCCTCCAAACACTGCAGCTGTACAGAATGGTCAGACCTGTTAAAAGCTGTGCTGTGCTATTTTGCTTTGCTATATGGTTAACACTACATTTATTTTATATTTATTTTACTGTACCGTATGTCCCTAATTAATTTTAATTTAAGCTTTCATATAACTACCATATTAACATAGCCCACCTCAACAATGACCCCCACCTCAGACCACAGACAAGTTTGTTGTAAAACCTTCTAAAAATTCAGGTAAACTGAAAATGTTATCGAATTGCAAAGATACATCAACTGCGTAGTAGTAATATTTTTCTATTGTAAATATAGCCGTTGAGTAGCTTACCAGGATTAAAAGTAAAATAAAATTGTACTTTGTGTAATATTCAAATCATGTAAAAGCAAACTGTAAAGGTTTGCTATGTAGGGTACAACATCCATTTTTTGTAATAAAACAATTACCTGTTATTTGCAAACTGTGTCACACTTTAGGAGATTTATGAAATCAAATAAGTGTTTTTCATTTATCATTTTTTATTTTATAAAGTTCTGTAGAAAAGTATACTATTCATGATAAATTATAGTTACAGTGCCAATTCCTGTTATGCTTCCTGTGTTATAGGTTTGTCATTGGTTGAGGTGAGCGTGATGAAAGACAGACACTGCTTTTTCATCCACATCACTGATCCTAGGAAGGGCTTGGAGGATAAGGACAAAGATGAAGAAGGTTGATACAATTCAGTGTGTGTATGTGTGTGTGTGTGTGTGTGTGTGTGTATGCACGAACGTGTGAGAGAGAAAGTTTGTTTTTGCTGCAACAGATACTCTTTTTGATGGATACTCGAAACTAGTAAAGATTTCTGCTTTCTTCTATATTGCGCCATTAAGCCTGATAGTTATTTAAAATTATGTGAATCTACTGCAGGTATGAGATTCTATGTTAGCTTAGAAAAAAATACTTTTCTTTTTTTATTACACTTTTATTTATTTTTAAAGTTCACATAAGAAAATACCATGCAAATGCTAGACAATTTCACATCTGTCTCTACAAATGACATTGGTTTGGATCACTTTGAAAATGTCATTTTCAAAGTGAAAATTAGTTACTGTAGTAGCTATTGTCAATATGAATATAAGAAGTTGTTTTTTGTTGTATTCCCTACAGAAATGAAGAAACAGATGAAACGTGTGAGCAAGTTTGGTTCCTTTTCAGCTGTTTTGGCTAGTGGAATACATCTGTCTTTCAGCAACTATGGACCTTCTGGAGAAGGGAAAGGTAAACTGACTCATAGTAGAAAGACTTGTATAAACTGCAATTTCGACAGAAAGCATTCAGTAAATACAAATGGGCAAATCCACTAAGAGGCAAGCTTGCACCTGGTTTCCAAGCACATCCTGTTTTTGTTTGTTTAGGATTAACTGACTGTTTGAACTAAAGGTTTATGCTTTATTGTTAGTCATTTATTTAAATGAGTGATTCTCCAACTGTGACTGTGAATCTTTCTTCATTTTGGTATAGATAACGAAGACCCCAACCTGGTTTCCATGTTAAACATTCCCTCTGCCTGCACCACTTCTCCTGTACCACCTACTACTAATGCCTCTGCTGCTACCCCAGTGAAGCGAGCTAAATCCCCTAAGGCTAAGTCCCCCAGGGCCAAATCCCCAAGGGCCAAGTCCCCTAGGCTGAAATCTCCTCAGGGTAGGGGAACCACTTCATCACCCCCTACAACAGCCGAGACTCCAAGGAATGAAGAACCAAAGGTTAGCTTAATCTTAATTTCAACAATATTGTCCAGTTAATTAATAGTTATATATATATATATATATATATATATATATATATATATATATATATATATATATATATATATATATATATATATATAAATCTGGGTTAGATTATTTATTTTTTATTTATTTTTTATTTACTTTTTAGGTGGAGATTGAGCCATCTCTCACAGAAGTCAATGCAGAACCTGTCCGAGAACTCCCTGATTTCCAGTCCCTAAATGTGTCCTGTCCCAATGGACTATTAGTGAACTACTTCAGTGAACAATCAGTAGGTCAGTCCAATGCATCCCTTTGGCACAAGTAGCATTGAGCTTTACAGCCAATATTACAGTCAAAAGATGTATTTACAGCATCTCTGGCTTTCACTGTCATACATTTATGTACTGAAAAATCTGGCATTTTAGAGAATAATATTTAATTTAAATGCGTCACAGAAGAAATAGGAATGCCTTGGAAAAACAGGCAATGGTATGCAATGGCATTTTTTCTACGGCAATACAAATTGGATGAATACAAATAGTTAAAGAATGAGGTAAAATACTGTATGCTATAGAACATGTTTTGCATTCATGTCCCTGTCCCAGTGTCAACACTGTACAGTACTGTGTACATTTGTTTTGATCACTCGGACTAGGTCTGAAGAGTGAGGTCCTGCAATGCTCTCACAAAATCCTAGTAAGGCAGAGGTATCCAGTGCAGCACATTAGTCCCTGTGAGTCTGAGAAGAAGAGTATTTCTCTGAAGAATGAGGTGTCCAGAGTCATTACAAGCCAAGGAACTGTTATCAAGTACATGAAGGATGGATCCACACAGGTAAAACTGCCCCAGCTTTTGAGGATTGTCTTTGCATAAGATTGCTAAATGTATGTATAGTACAAACAACAGGCTGTTGAAAGACTGCCGTTGGCCCTTTATTGCTTTACAAAATAGAGCTAACCGATATACTCTTGATAAAATGAAGAAACAGAACCGACTGTTACATTGGTTCTTTACCCTGTGGTCCATAGAAAATAGAAAAGACAGTTGAAAGTTTGATTTAAATTGTTCTGTATTCTGCAGGTTCTTTTTGCTGATGGTACCGTGAGTAAAAGCCCAGATTCGGGGCCCATTCTCAAGCCTCCCCCAGCTCCTCAACCACCATGCCCAGAACCCAAGCCACAAGACAGTGTTCCTAACACTAAAGAGCATAAACCTGAGACAAACGAGCCCACAGACAAAAAAGGTAAAGGTGTCAAAGTTCTGTTTGTAGGGTAAGCAAGTAAACAGGTTTATGGTCACCTAGCAAGCCAGTCGTAATTTCTAAATTTAAAAAAAAATGTGTTCCTAAGCACTTATCCTCATCCTGTTTGATATTAAAGATCTTTACACTTAGCTAAAACACAAGAAAAAGAAAATGTGAAAATGATTCTAGTCGTATAATCGTTTCATATAATCAAGCTCACCTGGCAGAAGCGCTATGCCTTTTATTTTTTTATTTGAGAACCAAAAAAAAAAGGGGGTGATATAAAACTATTTTTCTTTAGGAAAGCTTGTCCACAAAAACAGTGTTGTTGCGATTAAGACAGAGTTGGTTGATCCAATGTCTCAGATGTCAAAGATTTAGGGCGGGGCCTTTCTGAATCTCCAGCTGGAACCTGGGTTACCACCACACCATCTGGCCTGAGGGTGGCAACCAAAGGAGAGGAAAATATTCAAATCAAACATGCTCTTGTTTACAAGGCCACAGACCCAGTCAATGAAGTGGTAAGTAGCAATCTGTGCAGCCAGATTTGATATTTGTGATTTCAGCTACATCTTAAATAGTTGTAGCTAAGCGAAGGGAACACAAAGCCACGTATTCAGGAACAGTGACTTGCTGTATCAAACCCCAAGTCTCCCCTAATGTGCCATGCAGTGGCCTGAAACCTAGTCTCCTGAAGCCGAGTCCAACGCCACAAAGTGGCTTCATGTTCTTTGAGCTTAACATAATTTGACACCTTACAATTAAAAATCCCAGTTCCTTCATTTTTATCTGGGGATCATAATATTTTTTTCCATATTTTATTATAGTGTATGTAGTGTTTCTTATCATTCAATTAACTCTGCTTGAAAGTGTTGAGTAACTTTGTGTAGAACACTAATTACATGTTGATGAATATCATACTTGAATAAAGTTCAAAGCAAGACAAAACAGAAAATTATTATTAGAATATTGTGTTGTTTACTAGATTATGATAACCCGAGAAGATAAAGTACTGACTGTGATAGGAAATGATGACTATATTGCTGTGGAGCATGCTGATGGGACTAGAATCACTACCTTTAACCAGGATGTTGAAATCCCAGGCTCCATGGACCATGATGAGACAGGTAAGGGAAAAGAACCTTTGTGAAGGAACTACATTATAAAAACTCCCAAACAGTATACCTGTCCTGCTCTGTCTCATGATTTGAAATAGACAACAGACCTCTGTACCCATTCCCCTATGTAGAATGTTTTAACCCCA
This sequence comes from Polyodon spathula, assembly GCF_017654505.1. Lineage (NCBI taxonomy): Eukaryota > Metazoa > Chordata > Actinopteri > Acipenseriformes > Polyodontidae > Polyodon > Polyodon spathula. The sequence goes on along the minus strand of NC_054542.1, from coordinate 35,933,375 downwards.
TACTTGACAGATGGATCATTGAAGATGAAAGAAAGACAAAATGCCCATAAGGACAAACACCACCACTTCAGCAACGTCTTTGTTTCATTCAGGGGAGGATCCACGCACAGTCTCAAAAAAAGTGAAATTTGTTCAGATCGAGTGTTTGGGATTTGCCACCGTCATAATGAACAGTAAGGATGGTACCTGCACTACTCTTTTTGGAGATGGATCAACAATCATTGCTAACCCCCAAGGAACCTATCAGGTGAGGGTCTATGAATGAGCATGTGCATCATTCACTTTATTTCAAATCCCTCTTGTAAATATACTTAACAATGTCTGCTATAAGTTAAGTATAATGTGGTACATTAATTATTGAAACACAATGTAAGAGAGTATGAAAGAAAGAGTATACATTTTTAGTTTTATATTTCCTGTTCCATTAATTATTCACTACATAAATACACAATCCAAAAACCAAAAACATTCATTAAATGGTGAGAACAAAGCAAAGCAAACTTAAAAGTATAAAATGTATTAAACCCATTTTTTCATTTTTACTGTAGGCAATTTAGTTACTGTTGAATGATGATTGAATGATTATAGTTTGGCTATTGAATAATATTTTCCATTTTGACTTGTAAAATAACTTTGCTCTGTGTTTCAAGTTTTAAGTTTAAACTGTTTGAAATGCCATGTATATTAAATACATACCTTTGGCTCTAGGTCTGTCCACCAAGCTCTGGGTGTCTTTGCATTGATAGTGATGGCAGTGCTGTGTACAACTGTAAACCAAATGATAGAACCATGACCCTTAGTGGTACAAATTTGGAACTACAACCTTGCATTTACACTATGCGTCACACCACAGAGGTTATTTGTGAGGTTATGGATCCAGAAGGCAATCTTTTCCAGGTAAAGAAGGGCTATTTTGGGGTTAGGGTCATTGTGTATCATACAGATGGTAACTTAACTAAATCTAGGTAAGTGTATGCTGGTGAAAGTCTTGTGTGTATCATAAAGAAAACAATTCTATTGATCACTTCCTGTCAATGTCTTGGAATAGAGGCAATGTATATTGATATGGATACACAATTTTTATTTATATATATATATATATAATATATATATATATATATATATATATATATATATATATTATATATATATATATATATAATAATAATATCTGTCTCTCAATTAATTCATATTAGGCAATGAAACAAATGATAATTTGGGTTGAATACAGATATGTAAAATTAAAAAAATGCTGGGAAATGTTACTGTATTTCTGTCCACCCCAGTATGCACCCATCTTTGCTCTGTGCAGTAGTACCATATAGTTTATTACTACTGTTTACACGGTGTTCAATTGTAGGTAATGGTGGATGGAAAAACATCAACAGTTATCTCCAACACTGAAGCTGGTGCAGAAGAGGAGGTGGAAGACTCGCTACAAGAACATACTTTAAAGTATAAGCCTGAGACTTATAAAGAACATGCACCAAGGTATGGCATAGTGAATAGAGATCTGGAGACTGGTTTATCCTTTTAAAATATAAAGTACCTGTTATTTACAGCACATACTCTGATTTAATGTACATGATTCTGGTATTATATTTGTGTTGGTGTTACTTCTTTTTTACAACTGTAAACAGAGATTGTTAGCGATAGTTGAAAGAATGCTCTGGAATTGTTCTTTCATATAACATATAACGTTTCACCAGCCAGTAGTTCAGTCCTACAGTCAAGCATATTATTTTCCAGGTTTTTCATTGTCCATGCTGATGGTTCTGGTACTGAACTGTTGCGATCCAGAGATGTGGAAGACTACCTGTCACAATGCTACAGTGATCCAGCTATAGCAGTGCTCAAGGAGCCAGTGCCGGATTTCCAAGGTAAAGGAGCTTTGTGTCTGTCTTCAGCGGTACTAAAAGAAAATGTAAATAAACAAACAATTCAACGAAATCTTCCTCTTAACTGGTTCCCTTTGTACGGATACGCTTTGCTTTTGACTTCTGCAGTTAAAGCCACACCCTTTAACTTCAAGGTAATGCTTTCAAAAGAAAATATTTACTTTCAGATGTTATTTATTACAATTGTAATAACCCTAATTGTCAAAATACACCTTGATTAATTTTGACCAAGATTAAATGCTACATATTTCTGTAGTATTGTCTTTTTTTTCTTCTCAGGTGTTCATGGAATTACTGTTCTCCGTCCATGCACTGAAGATATCTGGTCCCGCTGGTTAATAAAAAAGGAAATAGATAACATCATTCCTCCAAATCTTAAGTCTAGGGAATGGGACCACTTTCCATCAACTGAGGTAAGCTGTTCAATGGTCTTACTAGATTATTATAAAGCCTTTAAAAAACTATTCTATGCAGGCCTATTGTGTACATGATATACATTTTAACCTGGGGAATTCTCACAAAATTGGAATGTTTTCAAGCAAATATCAATCTAATAATGCATATCTCTGAAAATAGCCCATTTTATTAATATTGTATACTACTAGATATAAGTTTTCCTTATGATAGGGTCAGTAAAAGCAAAAACTGTAAGTAATCTTCTTTTGTAATGACTCATTTTATTAATGGGAATTTAACCATTCCAGAAGAAGACCCCTGGGCCTCCATTTGGCACATGCATTGGAAAGGGTCTTAATATACAAGAAAGGCCAGAATCTGTTCATACTGTCCCTGTATTAAAGTGTCCTAAAGTGCTTGAGACCCGTCAGCTTATCCAGTATACACCTGTGAGCAACTTGTTGCGGAGAAAGATGGAACAGTCCCTTAAGGTATAGTTTAAAAAAAAAAAAAAAAAAGTACTATTCATTCAATTAGTCTGTTCATTACTTGAATTATACAGTATAGTGGCGAGAATGATCCCAAGACTAAAAAAGATTAACTGTAGGCTGTAGACTCAACGCATGGCACAGACTGCAAAGAGAGGTAGGTTTAAATTTGATAGCTGCAACTGATTGAAGGATGACTTAATGTGGGCGTGACCTTAGTCCCATGTCAACTTCCTGTCAATCAAACAGTGATCATATTTGTAGATGCATTTAGAGTTTCCTGCCTTAGCAAAGCTTCTCATTATTCACTTAGGTTTTGTTTTGTTTTTGTTTTTAAGGACTACATTGACCACATACTAAGAAAAGGTTACAAGTATGATGAAATGATGGTTAAAGATCCTAGAACAGAAGAGGAAAGAGTCCATGCCACTGACCTGCTCAAGCTTGTTTTGGTGAGCGAATAACTAAAAATATAAGTGTAATATTTGTATTCCAATCTTGCATTACCACAATAATTTAGTGTTATGGTGATCAAACCTTCTGGTGTCAGTACTAATGGCATAGTAATAGCAGTTGTAATAGCAATTATTACAATAGCAGTTGTTTGTTTGTCAAAGTGTTTGTCTAATTTTATTACTAAGGAAATTCAAGCTAAACCTATAGCCTATACAGGCTTCCCTGTTCAAAATTCAAACTCAGTGTCTCGTCACACTTATTTAAGTTATTTTTTTGTGCTTATAGTCTCTCCCAGATTCCAATGAACCGGTAGGACTTGGGGATGACAGAAAGAGCAATGGTGAGACCATTTGTTAATTTTGGCAACTACAAAGAAATGTGTGAAATATTGTTTGTAAATATGTATAACTATACCAATACTAACTGTACCAATACATATAAGGAACAAATCCTTTTTTTATTCCTTGTTGTGTTGTAGTTGACATAGCTTCACTCTACGAGCAAGCAATTGTCATTCCATCCACCACACCACTGGAAAAACAAACTCGGCCTGAGTGCGCAAAAGGAATCTGGGAAAGAAACAGGTATTTTGTTTTAAATATTACTATTCAACATAATAACATAATGTCCTTTGTGTTATATGAAATAATAAAATAATATCCATCTCATCAGATATTATCTCAGATGCTACTGCTGGCAGATTTACTTTAACACCGTGAAACAACATAGTAGGCATAACTGATCATGATTTTCTTTGCTCCATGGTTATCTACTTCACATTTAGGGTGCTTTCAATGTAGGTTATATATAATCCAGTAGATTCATTTTCAAAAAGCACCTTGTAAATTAATGACTTTCTACAAATGCATTTCAGAAATTGCTAATGCAATTATTTATTTATTTTTTCTATTTCTTTACATGCAGCTGGGAGGAAGTAAAACAAGAATCTAACTGGGCAGGCAGATTAGAACAGTGCAGGTAATGCAAAATGAAGAAAAACAGTTAAATACGCCTAAAGCTAGCCATGTTATGACAATTATGATTGATATACTGCTTTATGTGCAAATATTTCATTAAGTGGACAGTTTGGGGAACACAAATAACAAACAACTTGTAGCTAGAGTACGTTTAACAAGGAACTGTATTTATTTTATTTTGTTTACACATTTAGGGGTGATGTAATGATACATGCAAAGTAATTTGCAGGTGCAAAACCCCCATAATGCTGCTGTAAATCGCCTTTAGCAGCCATAAAGTCTGATTTTACTGGCCGCTAAAATTGCAGCGTTCTTCTGGCGTTCTGCACTTTGCCATTATTAATCCCTTAAAATTATATTGAAATGCATTAAAATGAAGAACATCTGGATACTAAGTGGACGCAAACATTATAATGTGATGTAAAGATTTTGTCTTGCACTTACGCAATTGCTGACCCACCAAAAACTTTACAGCTCTTCTTACAAAGCGCAAACCATTGTAGAAGCGAGTAACTAAGACTAAGAGTTATATAAACACACACAAACCTGCAGAGACCTGTCATTGGCTTCAGGATGGCTGCCATGGTACACTTCCTGAAGCTGTGACACTTGGCTCTTGTTGAAGAGAGGCAGGAACACATTCAGAAGAGAATGGCAAGAGGAGGAAGACCCTGCATATTCAATCCCAGGGTCACTTTGTTTAGAATGCAGGAGGATGCGGTGCTAAAGCATTATCGTCTCACTCCCAGGTCATCCTCGACCTAATAGCTGAATTGAGAGATGAAATAAGAACATAAGAACATAAGAACATAAGAAAGTTTACAAACGAGAGGAGGCCATTCGGCCCATCTTGCTCGTTTGGTTGTTAGTAGCTTATTGATCCCAAAATCTCATCAAGCAGCTTCTTGAAGGATCCCAGGGTGTCAGCTTCAACAACATTACTGGGGAGTTGATTCCAGACCCTCACAATTCTCTGAAGAAATGAAATGCAATAGACCCCTGTGTCAGTCTAGGGACCGCTATCCCTGCACATGTGAAAGTGCTGTGCTCTCTGCACTACTTAGCCTCTGGTTCCTTTCAGACCACAGTTGGAATATCTGGTGGGATAGCCCAATCCACCTTTTCCAGAGTGCTAGGCAAATTTGTGGTTGTCATGCTGAAAATGGCAGGCCAATACAACTCTGTTTCATGCTGAGTGACCTCAGCCATAAGGACTCTCTGCTCCTTCTCAGAAAACTTTTCTTCTCTTTTTTTTCCCCCGTGCGCCAAGAGGACTTTGATGCCCTTCCTCTGACATATTTGCTTTGTGTTGTATTTTTGTGCTCCATAAATGTCATACAGCGACTATTTCTCTCTAACTCTGCAAGGGTGGCTGCTAAATAGACTAATGCTCTCATTGAGATCCTCATTATCATAATTACGGATCATTATTTGTGCATGTTGAGTAATCTCCATTTCTTAAGCTTAGGGCACAGTGCAAAATAATTATCTGGCCGCAATGCAATTGGAATTTTGCATCCGCAATTATTTTCATTGTGCCTATACTTACATCACCCCCTTAGAATGTCAATAAGAATTATGCTTATTGTGCCATCAGTAATTTGAGAACTTTCACCATGTCCTGGAAGAAATTTAGAGTTTGAAATTATAAAGGCAGCAGAAACTTTAAAGTCTTCCCATTACAATTTAGACAGGAGAAGCTTGAAGAAATGAAATGCAGAGTGGCATTGAAGAACAGAACAATCCCACCATATTTTGAATCTGAACTGGGTGAGGCATTCCTGCTTACACAGGTAAGACATGTTGGAAGCAGTGCACCCTGCTGGTTACAGTTAATGACAGAGAGCGAGGTACTTATCACATTTACATTTTTGCATTGACAAAAGACAAGTATGCTTTATTTTAGTTAAAGTAAGTGTATAATTTGTCCACTTATTTGATTAAATTATTATTTATTTATTTATTTTAATGCAGCCTGTTTGGCAGATAATTTATGAATGTATCTAATCCCAAAGTTATTGGGGAAGGAGTTAGTCATTTAAAAATTAATTAATATACTGCAACTCAATAATTCTATGTAACAAAACTGTACCTGGTCATACTAATAATCCAAATCCTAATTGAACCTGATTCTTGATACCTCACATTGCAGTACCCCTGCAGTCTTGCCTGGACATGTTACTGTAACTCTAAAGTGTTCATTATTCCTGACCTTTAGGGTCGTTTTTTCATGGTAAAGTTTTGTAAATGATTCTGATTCTGTATTTAATATAACTTGCGTGTGCTTTTCCTGACAGGTCCCAGATATGGAATTTCTAACCAAGCAACTTCCACCGTTCACAAAGAAAAGCAAGACATTCTCAGATTCACTCAGTAAAGTGTCTACAGCTGAGCCAGACGTGAACAAGGGTATGGCTTATATTATGTAAGACTTTATATTTGTGTTTATTGTCATGAAGTCATTTTACTAGATTTACATTTACAGATTTTTCACCCCAACGTTTATCCTATACAATTATTACTGGTACTACATATTTCACTGTTTGATTGGTAATCTTTTTTGCAGGCAGCACATGTAAAAAAAGGATCATACTATTAATTGAACTTATGTCATTGCTGGTGTATAGATAGCTAGCTACACAAATGGTTCCGATTTTGAACTGAACTTGAGTGGCGTGATTGTTGTTATGACTAGGTTTTCTCTGTGATGTGACATGAAATAGAGAAGATTGGCAGAAAGATCCTGAGTAGTTTTTAATCCCGATAAATGCAGTTCATTGTAAGCTATAAACTGTGCTGGTGTCCTTTCTTTTTTTTATTATTGGATTGTGTTATGGAAGTAATGTTTCTTCAATCCATTTTTTTTTTTTGTGCTTATAGCAAAGAGACCCTTTAACCCAACCCCAAGTCATGCAGGAGGGAGAGACAATTCAACACAATCTGCAGCAGAGTATCCCAATAGGGCATCTAGATCAAGTAAGCTAGTCATAGTTCACCTAACCTTTGTGAGGTAAAACACATTTCTGATCATGATAGAATGTACATCATTACAGATTGTTTTATTCATATTATGTGATTTTGAATGGATAAACTGGTGTGGGAAAATAATGTAGTGATTACAATCTGATTCATACAGACTTGCCAGTTGAGGCATAAATTGGGACATGGTCTCATCCCCAGTTGGTGAAATCCAATCTAGAATAAACTGAAAGGTGGGGGAGAAAAGGAGGAGAGCAAAACAGGTTTAAACTTAGAACTTTTTATAAAGATGACTACTGTTAGCTTTGGTAAAGAGTGGGGTATCTTACTCTGTCTCAATATCAGCAAGCTTGTTATTAACCTTTTCTAGAGCTTGATCCAATGAGCTCCAGGCTGGAGGGCATGCATTCTGAGGGAGATGATGTCAACCCTTCCCATAGTTTGAAGGTGGATGCTGCCGGGCAGTCAAGAAAGGAGAAAGTGAAACTCCCGTCTGCAATTCTCAGCTCCAAACCTGGAGGTCTGCTGAACCAAAAGGTATAGCCATCACCACTAAGGTTATTTATCCTGTCTTTTTTTTTTTCTTTCAGCAGCACTGTGAAATTGTATGACACAGTGTTTTTACAGTTGTTTCTCGTATGTATCATGGCAGTTTAAGAAGAGATAATCCACTTATAAATAATAGTGTACTGTAAGTAACAGTCCCGGTAATATGGTATAATCCATTTTGTTACTTCTCCTGTGGTTCCTGCTTAGTTCTTTGAAGTTGAAGATCCAGTCAGGAGGAAGGTGAAAACTGTATCTGTGGCAGGCCCTGTGGCGAGCGGTATAATGCAGGGTCCTGCCCGTGGATTTGAGCTCTTCCCAGAAGAAGTGGCATTTGGAGTGCTGAAGGAAGGGTATACCTATTCCTTTACTGTTTCTCTAAGGAACGTTGGAATAGATTCTTGCAGGTGGGTTTCAGTGTGTTGGTGGGTGGCATAGAGCTCTGTTGCGGTGGTTTTAGTACTTTAAATCAGGAGGTCAAATATACAGTGGTTTGCAGAAGCATTCACCCCCCTGCCAATAATGTCACATTTCTTTGAATTACGAATAATGTATGCACAGTTTTTAAAACTAACTTTTTTTTTATTCAAAGCTGTAGTGGTTAAATTGAATACTGTTATCTGGAGAAGGTAAAATGTCAGTATCTAGGACCTTAAGTCAGTACTTGGTAGAAGCACCTTTTGCAGCAATTACTGTGATGAGTATTTTTGGATAGGTCTTTACTAGCTTTGCACAGTAGGATGGTGACATTTTTGCCCATTCTTCATGGGAAAATTGCTCCATTTCTGATAAGTTTGTTGGGGATCGCCAATGGACTGCAATCTTCAAGTCTCTACATAAATTTTTGATTGGATTCAAGTCAGGACTTTGACTGGGCCACTCAAAAACATGAATTCTCTTCTTGTTCAGCAACTCCAGTGTGGCTTTGGCTTTGTGCTTTGGGTCATTGTCCTGCTGAAATGTGAATTTCATCCCCAGTTTCAGAGTCTTGGCTGACTCCCAACAGGTTTTCCTCAATGATTCACCTGTACTTTGCACCATCCATTCTCCCCTGTATACTTTCAAGCTTTCCAGTCCTTGCTGAACAGAAGCATCCCCTTAGCATGATGCTGCCACCACCATGCTTGACAGTTGCGATGGTGTTGACTGGGTGATGTGCAGTGTGGGGCTTGCGCCAGACGTAACGCTTGGAATTTAGACCGAAAAGTTACATTTTTGTCTCGTCTGACCAGAAAACTTTTTTCCACATGTCTGGTGTCTTTCTTGTCACCCGTCCATGTAGGAACTGGCTTATTGTTGATGTGTGAACACCGATCCCATCTCAGACACAGAACTTTGCATATCTCTCATGTTCATTGTTGGCTTCAGAGTGACATCCCAAACTAGTTTCCTGCTTGCCTGGCTGCTCAGTTTGGGAGGCGACCTGATCTGGGTCGTGTCTGGGTGGTATGATGCATCTTCCACTTCTTCCAAATTAACATGTATTTATACTAAAGTAATACAAAAATGTTGTTAATTGTTAATGTAAATTTACAGTATAATCGTAAATCTCGAAAAACTACTCACTTCTAAATCTTTTGTAGTCATTTTTGTATTACTTTAGTATAAATACATGTTAATTTGGATTCATATGTTGTTTTTTTCTGACTTTATGTGAACAAAAAGACACACATTTGCCCGTTTTCCCATTGGAAATAGTGATATTTTGAAGTATCACTACTGTCCTGGTCACAAAAGCAAAGTTTGTGGGGAATAATAGCCATTTTCTATACTTTTGAGGCATAAGCAATTAGGAAATAACACTTACTACCCAGGAACAAAAATTGTGTTACATAGTGTAATCAGCGCCTTTTGAAATTTTCTTGTACCCTTCTACTTTGTCCCAGACTTTTGAAAGCTCCTTGGTCTTCATAGTTCTTTGTTGGATCACTATGTGAGTTGCAGCTTGAAAGTCTTTATATATCTGAGGGAAATTATCTACAAGTTAAACCACTTTGATGCTCAGGTGCCAACAAAATGTGAAAACTTTGCAGGGGGGTGAATACTTCTACAAACCACTGTATATACTTAGGCCATTTGAAAATTACTTTTCAGTAGATTTTAGTTTGTGATCAGTGGTGTGATGATCCAAGCATCTTTTCTTTTCCCCTGTACTGTAGGTTTAAAGTTAACCAACCACCTCCTAGCACAGGACTTAGAGTTCTGTATACCCCAGGACCTGTAAGTTTACATAAGTGTTTGTTTTACCCTAAAAATGCTAAATAATAATAATAATAATAATAATAATAATAATAATAATAATAATAATAATAATAATAATAATGACCCAAGTATTGTTATTACATCTGAGTTCTGCCATTGGTGCTCTCCTCCAGGTGGCTGCAGGAATGAAGACAGACCTGCAAATAGAGCTGTATGCCATGGCGATTGGGTTGGAGAATCCTGAAGGGGTAGGATATATTGATCATCACATACAGATTCAAACTGAGCCAGAGATCTTCTTTCTACCCGTTACTGCAAATATCCTTTACTATGTAATTAAGGTGGTCCAAAGTGTTATGATAATAAGTTGTATTAAGAAATAATTCCTCTCCTTTCCTGGTATCCATTATATTTAGTCAGTTCTCCAGGTATTGACCATTGTTTATATATATATATATATATATATATATATATATATATATATATATATATATATATATATATATATATATATATATATATATATATATATATAACTGTTTAAATAATATACCTGTAATTTTTCATTTCAGTGTTACAACAGCTTTTTACATTTAGAACTTTAAAATCTGTTTGAAAGCTCTTTTCAAAATGTCCACTCAAATGCACTGGGGTTTGAGAGCTGCCCTCTAAATCACTGCAGGAAAAACAACATGTGGGGATGTGTAACGCTGTATTTTTCAGAACCCCACTCCTTACTCTAAGTCTTTTTACACATTAGTTATGTTGTTTATTTGGTTTATAATATTTTTTTTACAAAGGACACCCACCTTAACTAAAAGCTCACCAGTTCTAACTGAAAATGTGTATGAGAGCAGACCAAAAGAGTATCCCCAAGGACAGGCAGCAGCCGGAGTCCACCTTGTTTCAAGCAACCCTTCCTCCAGACTTGGAATTATACGGCCTCATAGACAAGCAACAGCAGGTGAGGGCAGTGTGCTCGCCTTAGGAGATCAAGTGTACTGCCATATGTACTGTACAGCCAGTATAATAAAAAAAATACACTAAAGAATTTGTAAATAATGGTGTCATATAATAGTGCACCATACCTGTAAGAATGACCTTTATTGTGGATTATTCTTCTCCAATACATAAAAGCTTATTATACATTTCTAAAAACAAGTTCTTAAATGTGGTATATATTTTTTTTCCGTGTATATAATAGAATCCTTTCAAAATGAGTACATTCGTAGTGACTGTTTCTTTTTCTTTCTTTTTCTTACAGATTCTGGTAACACTTTCATAACACAGACTTCCTGAAGTCCAAGTTCCATAAACACTAATTATTGCTACCTGGTATCTATGTATTGTTAATAAATTTGAACCCATTAGATGGTCTCAGCCAATCAGGCTAAGTGGTGAAGCTAACATGGTTTTAAAATCCTCACTCTAATAGCAAGTAATGCCCATTGTGTTGAATGTAATGCTTCTGAAGTATAGTGCTTTTAAATAAAATCTTAAATTTTTGACAGTGATGCCAGGCTCTCTTATTTTGTTGCATATCATCTTCAAGAATTACTTTTATTTCGTAGCTGTCATAGTTTCCTAAAACGGTTTCTATTACTTTTCCCAGTTATTAATTAACTAAATTGGTTATTTCATGTTTCGTGTTTCAGTGTTTTTTCCTCAAAGGTGGCTACCCTCAAAAGGTCACTGGAGGATTGTGCGATCGTATCCTGTTTCATTTTAAAGAATCTGGTGGTAAAATTGCGTTTAGAACAAAGCAGTCCGGGCAGTGGAAGCTTAAAAATTGAAATAACATTCTTTGGTATCTTCATTATGACACTGCATATGGTTTTAAACAGCCTTCTTAAGGCCCAGTTGAACAAACCCTCTAAAAGAAGACAGATGGAAAGTAAATCTGATTCTTCATCAACCATTAGCGAGGATGATTTCATTCCACAGCGTAATGCTCGTGTGGGAAGTTTACAACTGCTTTGTTTTATTTTTCTGTTTGTCTGATCCATTTTAAAAATGAAGACTTCGGACTGCTAAACATAACACAGTAATACATCAAATGCCTCAGGTAAAAGTGTTGTATCAGTGTAAAAGAATGGGACATCTATCATTGTGAACAATGCTGACTTCTCAGTATTAACAATTTTAAATGTGCTGCTACTACATTGTTACAGTTGAAGGCACTCTGCAGTCCTCTTATCTTTCCAAGGGAAAAAAAAAGAAAGCATACTCAATTTGTAAATGTATAATCCTGATAAATACAGTAAAATCATCATTTCTATTTTATGTTTTTTAAAAATCTCCAATCCCTGCCTCTGAAAAGTCCAATTATCCGATTGTTTGGTTTAACGTCCATATATATATTATATATATATATATATTATATATATATATATATAATATATATATATATATAAGCTCGAGTGTTTCAATTCTGACCATAAACAAAGAGCTTTAAACAAAAGCATTTTGTAAAATGGTGACCTAAAAGGACACGGTTTTTTTTATTATTATTATTATTATTATTATTATTATTATTATTATTAATAATATAATATAATAATAATAATAATAATAATAATAATAATATATTTAATTTATATGGTGCATTTAATTAACATGTACACTTCAAATCAATATAAATGTAACATTTTAACATGCAAAGCGTTTTGTATATTGCTACATTTAAATATTTTAAAATAAATTTTTATAATTGTTAGCTGTTTATAATAATGTTTTATTTATGTCTCCTCTGGCCAAACACATTTAACTGCTATATTTTATGCCAACAATCGCATGATAGTGTTTATTTTATAGTTTTTTTTTTTTTTTAATTTAATTTTTTTTTTTTTTTTTGTTACAGCAGGCTATATTACACCTTGCTAAAAGGAAGTGATTGTTTCAATTTGGAGCAATCCAATATCCTCTGACTGGTGGGACTGTGTAGTCAATGGGATTTTCTGTCATGCTGAAGGGATAGAAAATTTCAGGATGTGTAAAGAAACATTTCAATATATTTGTCATGCCCTTAGTCCAGCACTGCAGAGGAAGATAACCAACTTCCGCATGTGTATTACAGTTGAAAAACAGGTTGCATAGCCCTTTGGAAATTAATAACGAATGCCGATTATCAGACAGCAGGACACTTGTTTGGTGTTAACAAAACAACTGTGTGTTGTGCTGTACATGAAGTACTGTATGAAAAATAGACTGTAGGCTAGTGGTGTTAAAGTCATGTGATTCCTTTGCTGGCAGATGTAATCAATGGATAGTAAAAGTATCTATATATATATATATATATATATATATATATATATATATAGATATATATAATAATATAATATATAATATATTAAGTTAATTATTATTATGTGTTACATTCTACTTTAAAACCAAAAATGTTGTAAATGGTCTCGTTTAGAATGTATGGCGCAGTAAGCAAAACTGAGCTACCCATTGCGCATTTCGGCGCAAGCCTTTAAACGCTTCCTCACTTTGGTGAAACCCCGCCCTCATGTTTGTTGACTACAGGCTGGAAACATGGCTTCTCACATGGGAATGAGGGAAGTTTGTCCATACTACAACCAAGAATTCCCTGCAGTTTTACAGAGAGGATTACAGGAACTATGGGAATCAGAGTGCCTCTGTGACATCCAACTTACTGCAGAAAATTATACGTTTTCGGCGCACAAGTCTCTCTTGGCCGCTGCAAGCTGGTATTTCAGGATAATGTTTACAACAGACATGAGGGAGAGGGACCAAAACTCAGTGGAGTTAAAGGGGATTTCTGCCGTAGGTCTAAAAAGTGCATTGGATTTTATTTACACCTCTCAACTGTGTGCAGATTTTGAAAGCGTCGAAGACGTGCTGCTCACGTCAACTCATCTGCAGATACCGTACCTGACAGAATGCTGTGTAGATTTTCTGAAGAAATCGCTGAATGTAGATAATTTCCTTGACATCCTGTCCCTTGCTGAGAAATACGATTTGGTTTCTTTGAAAACTGACTGTTTCTCGTTTATTTCTACAAACCTGGGCGTTGTCCTGGAGATAAATGAGCGGTGTTTGTTACAGTTGGATGCTGATTCTATTTTTGCTGTTTTGGAAAGAGACGATGTTAGTCCAAGTGTCAATGAAAGAGACCTTCTAGAGTTAGCAATTAAGTGGTTAAAGTACGATTTGGACAGGAGGCTACCTCACCTGGAGTGCCTTATTAAACACATCCGGTTGGGTTTGATCTTTCCTCCAAAATTTGAATTTGAGAATGAAAACTTGAAAGACGCTGTCAGTCTTCTGAAGTCTGTGCCACAAGGCGAAGGGTACCTTAAGATGTTGTCCGAAGCTGGTCTTCAGTTTAAAGACGACAATCCTTTTAAAAAGTGGTTTAAGATACGGTCGACACAGAAAGGAGTGCTGACAACCTGTGGGAAAACCACTGGAAGCCAGGCGTGCAGAGAAATAACGGTACTCGCTCTATACTGCTTTTAATGACGAGTCAAAGCACTTGCAAATGGGAATTCTAACCAACAATGGTCTTCATTTTAAATCCAATAAATGAAATGTCATACAGTAGATAATACGAGAACACTGAAAAATGTAAATAGAGCTTGTAGTCGTATTATAATTTTTTAATATTTGGGTGGGATTGTATTATTAACTGCTCACAGTTGCTAGTATTATATTTAGGTAAGGTGCCACTACACCAGAATATTAATAACAAACGTGAGAAATGCTGAATGTTGGTAGTACCTTGTTGCCTTATTAAATGTCTAGTTTAAATTTAGAATTACCAACAAAAGAAATCTTTTTCCAGGGATGAAGACTACTTTGTTATTATTAAGTTTAGCCCACATAAAATATTTATAGTAATTACTATATATATATTATATATATATATATATATATATGTATATATATATAATATATATATATATATATATATATATATGATAATACACACTAAGGAAAAATGTTCCATTCCTTTTTCCTTTGAGATTTTGACAAGCGGTATGGACTGTAAACCTTCCTGGAAAACCATCACAAATGCTGAGGAGACCTACAACCACTGTACTGTGGTGTTAAACGATTACCTGTATGTCATAGGTATGAACCATGATGAAAACTTTCTCTTTAATAACGTTTTGTATTGGTTTTATATAGACTGCTGTTGGCTTAAACATGTTTAAACCTTGTACCCGTTATAAAAATTATCAATCGGAACAGATTTCAAATAAATTTATTCATGATTTAAAGCTCTGTTGGCTCACTCTCTCTCTCTCTCTCTCTCTCTCTCTCTCTCTCTCTCTCTCTCTCTCTCTCTCTCATTCATATATATATATATATATATATATATATATATATATATATATATATATGTTATATATATATAATATATATAAGTTAAAAATAATTAAAAACAAAATTAATTCAAAAGTTGTGCATGCTGATGTGCTGGGGAGACCATATCAAGGCTGATCCTCAGAGCCAGCATTGCATGATAATATAAATATAAGTTTATATAAAATAATGTTAATTAGAATTAATATAGATTTAAAGATATAAGTAAAAGTGATGTCACATATAGAACACCATTACATCATGTAAGAATAAATCATGGATTTGAATATAAACAATAACAAGTAGTTGTCATGCCGTCAAACACCTATAAATACCTCCAATGTTTTGATTCAAACACAGGCTCCCTTGAGAAAGATATGTACAACATATTGAAACATTGGGCAGCTGGCTCTTTGAGCTAATATATATATATATATATATATATATATATATATATATATATATATACTATATATATATATATATAATAAATTAATTTTCTTGTTAACAGGCTTCTAATGTACATTATCAAACAGGAGTCAATTTCCTGCTTTCTCTAGTTTATTGACCCTATAAAACCAATCAGATCTTTTATTGTTCTTCTTTGGAACAGAGGAAATGAAGATTTGTATTTTTAAAATTTATGAAAATATTGGTATTTAACATTGGTTTATTTCAACCCAATTTTACATGTGGAAATAATCAATGTCCAGTTTATCACCATCAATTACTGTTTACTGAACCAGAGCAGGCTTTTTGGACAGTTATTCTGTCAGGTAAACTTTGTTAATCCTTGTGGAAGATGTTTCCAACAAGAGTCACACCTATTTATCAAACTAAATAACATGCATTTGTAAAAATAATAATAATAATAATAATAATAATAATAATAATAATAATAATAATATATATATATATATATATATATATATATATATATATATATATATATTAATTAATAATGGTTAGAGAATTATATAAGTTGAGTAAGAATTATATAAGTTTATTTATTTTTTCTTAGGGGGGCAGAATTCATGGTTCAGCAGCAACCGTAATGAGGAGGCCATAGCTTCAGTGCTGCGATACGACCCCCGCTTTGACAGATGGACACGTCTTGCAAATATGAATGTGAGCAGATAAAGGGCTTTAATTATTATTATTTTATTTATTTAGCAGGCAACTTACAGAGACTAAGGTGTGTCGCCCAAAAGTCAGAGCACACAGAGATTAAGTGACTTGCACAGGGTCACACAGTGAGTGAGCCGGGATTTAAACTGGGGATCTCCTGGTTACAGGCCCTTTTCTTTAGCCACTGGACCACATAGCTTCCTGATAACATACTTTACAAGGATTTAGCAGCACCCAAACCCACAATTCAGGCATTAACGGCACTTCTTTTTAAATCAGCGAGATATGCTGAGGCAATTGGGCTACAATACTGTGTTGCACACAAACAGACTACTTTTTTCTAACTGCATGTTATAAATGTTCTTGAATTATTTTTCTTAGTCACATGCAAGAAATTGTTATCCTGCTCACATTGCTTTGCTACACCCATTTTGGGGACTACATAACATAGTACTGAGATAATAACTTTTTACAATGGCCATAATTGGCATCTTAATTTCAGATTCTTGGTGGATACTTTAAACTAATGTATTTTTGCCTTTTTTACATTTTCAGGTTTGCAGACGTCGTTTCCAATGCAGTGCCATGGGGGGTAAAATCTACGCCGTGGGGGGTAGAGGGGAGGGGGGCATCCTTTTCTCAGCAGAGTGTTACAGCCCTACTGAAGACAAGTGGCGGTATATTAAAGCTTTACCATCTCCACTGTCTAGCCATGCTGGGACGGTCCATCAAAATAAGCTGTATGTTTGTGGTAAGAACAATTAAATAAATCACAGTAGTCCTTCACAATAATATTTTTCCTTTTAAGACATTATTCACAATGGAATTTCTCAATTTTCTTTCTAAATAAATGTTGCAGACATCATGGTAACTGGGTATTTGATTTTTCTGTGCGACTTATAACAACTCCCATTACAGAAAAGCTATTCCCAGCTTATTTTTAAATTTAAGACCTTACACCCTTACATGTAACACATTAATCTAATGGGAGTATATATGTTACTGTTTTTCAGTGTTTTGTGGCCAACAATAAGAGGAGTTTGCAGATTCAGCTACTTCCATCTAGTATTAATTTTGGTACTCATTCCATGGTGCTATGGAATGTCTATCAGGAAGAGCTAGGGAAACAGGACAAAACACTGCCACTGCAGATGTATCTGAAGCCAGTCCCTTGCTGTCATATTAAACAAATGCATGTTTACTCTGATGTGTTTTCAACAGAGAAAAATATTAAATTAGAACTTTTTTCTTAAATCTCTCTCCCCCTTGTATATTTCTAGAATAACTTGTCAGTCCTTTGCTGCACATTATATGGAGTTCTGTCGACGACATTTATATATGTTCACTCATTTGTCATTGCAGGAGGCTCTTCAGGGGAGGTATTTTCAAGGTCTGTGTTCAGGTACACCCCGGAGCTGGACGAGTGGATGACCCTGTCCCCTCTCCGGCACCCCCGCGGCTTCCACAACATGACCTCAGTTGGGGACAAGATCTACGTTATGGGTGAGTGGAGGAAACATAGTTGCACTCGGGCACAGGCAATAGACACTCGGCACTTAAGCAAGTTGAAAAAACACAATGGGTTCCATTCAAATGAGCTAATCAGTGGCATATCTAAATACCGCAAGTGAGATTTCAGATTTGAGAACTAAGGTAATGAAAATAAAACATCTAAAGGTGCATGTGTCTCTTAAATGCGTTTCTGTCTGTACGAATGTTAAATACCAGAGAGGGTGCTATTTAAGGATATATAGGATGGTGATATTTAGAGCTGCCAACATTTAGCTCAATTGAACAGACCCCAGTTTGCAAATGTAAACTATGACTTAGCTCTGCAAGCTTCTCACTTCTCATTTGCTGCCAAGTCAATTGTCTCATTACAGGGGAGAGTTCTATTTATCTAGTTGTGTTACAGCAATCTAAAACATTAAGCAGTGTCATTGGGAGCAACCCTCTTTAGCTGTGTCACTGTAGTTCATTCCCCTCCTCCCTTTTAACATGATTTTATAAAAATATGAATGAAACATTTTGATTCAACATCCCTTTAATGCCATTCCCCCAGGCGGTGTACTGCTCACCAGCGCAGATGGTCAGCAGCGATCCTATTCAGATGTCAGAGTGACCGAGTGTTACTGCCCTCTCTCTGACCAGTGGACAGAACTGTCTCCTCTGCCTGTAGGACACAGCC
Organism: Polyodon spathula; assembly: GCF_017654505.1. NCBI lineage: Eukaryota > Metazoa > Chordata > Actinopteri > Acipenseriformes > Polyodontidae > Polyodon > Polyodon spathula. The sequence goes on along the minus strand of NC_054542.1, from coordinate 35,914,783 downwards.
AGCACGGAGCTGCAGCCCTTGGCAACAAGATCTACATCATGGGGGGTTTCTCTTGGGAAGAGGAACGGTTTCTGAGCACTGTTCATGTGTACAGCTGTGAAACAGACACTTGGAGTGCCGGTCCTGAACTGCCAAGACCACTTGTGGGACTTTCAAGTGGAACACTTACCCTCCCCCACTCCCACAGTAAATAATGATGTACTGCATACTTTAAAATACCTTTTTTTTGTTTGTTTTACAGTTTACCCTTTTCCTTTTATTGAATTTAAGCACAAACCCTTTCCTCACAACTGCTTTTTCTTAAACATGGCCTTGATGCTTAGAGATAGCACACATCTTACTATTGCAAGGTTTGACTCAAGTGTATGTTTTCAAAACTAAAACTATACAAAGATGTTTGCAGTTACAGTATGTGAAATCATAATTTCATATTCCACATTGAAAGTTTTATGTTTAATGCAAATGTTTTTACAGCAAGACTATATAACCAGCTTGTTTACTGCAGATTGTTTTTTTTTTTTTCCCCAGACAGGTGTGCTTATGATGTCACAGTATATTTTTGTTAATACATTTCTTTATGAACACTGAAAAAACAACAAAATAACAAACTTAGAAAAAAAAAACATGTAGTTGTCATTAAAAAAAAAAAAAAAAAAAAAAAAAAACTTTAGGCAATTGCAAGAATGGCTCTCTCCCTTTTCTTTCTTTTCCTTTTCTTGTCCTCAAACCGGTCTGTGGCATCAGCAAAGAAGGTCACGTCTTCTTTACTTTCAATCTCACGCTGTAAAAACTGCAGGCCTGCCATATTGAATCCAAGAACATCCTGGAAGAAGAAACACAGGGAAGTCAAACAGCAGCTGGAAATAACACTGCTGAACCCTAAAATACTTCAATCTACTCGTACTGCATTTACCGGTACTAACATTTGCACTGGAACAGCCTCATGAGATACTGGGGTGTATTCAATTAATCTAAAAACTATTGGATCTTAATACCACATAACAAATCATTTAAAAAAAAAAAAAAAACAGACACACACAACTCTCCCTGTGCAAAACAGTTTTAAGTGTGTTTCTTTCAGGAACAACATACAAAACTTAAGAGATATTTATTTATTTGAATGACGGTGGTATTAACCCTTTGTGGTCCTATGTCGGACCAGGTCCGACATCATCAAAAAGACATCAAGTACAGGTCACTAGTCGTTTTTTCTCCAGAAAAAAATGAGAAAACCTTTCAATGGCTGAGCGAGACCGATAGAAACCGAGTGTTCGGAGCAGTGAACAAAACTAAAAAAAGATACTATAGGATCAGTGAAGGCGATTGCCCAGCCTGACTGAGGTATTGTTTAGTGTTCATGACTTTGTTTAACTGTTTTATTTTCACTCTGAGCAAGTGTTTTCTGTTTGTTAAAACTGTATTTTTGTTGTTTAAAGAAAATAAAACGGTGACTCAGCACCTTTATACTGCAGTATTTTGTTTTTGTTCCTGCAAGTCACCACAAGGCCAGCCTGTCACAAGGACTACAAATTAGAAATAACGAGTAGAGTTTGAGGTAAAACAACAAAGTGCTAAGAATTACAAGACCTGAATGCAAAATTTTAGAGCAACAGAAAGAAGAAAGCTAATGTAGTAAATCTTAATGCAACACATACTAGCAATATGTTTGAATTTCAAAACAGGTACTCGCCCTAATTTTCTTTACTCTAGAAATTGTATTTGTCCTGAGACTGTCCATCACTGTCAACAGCATTTGATTGCTGGTGATCTGTCCAAAATGGATCCTGAGAAAATATGAAAGTAAACATTAGGTACAGTGTCTGGATATAGATATCTTAAACTGAACAGGTTTGAAGATGTACTTTAATAGAAGAGATGGAAGGATAACCCAGATTGTTCAACTGGCACTGTCACTGTTTTTCTAAATCAGATATAAAAGGTGATTTGTAAGTCACTCTTCCCTGTGTTCAGTTTTCTAACATAATTGTAAGATGCCACCCATAAGTTTGGTGCGCACCCATTAAACTACTGCATTTGGGTGTTTTAAATGTTATCCTATGTAAGACCTATTTAGGAAATGTACTGTGTGCCTATGCTGAGCAGTTAATGCAACTAAACTTACAGGCTGGAGCTCCATCACCCTCCATTACACAAAAGGATTAGTCCTAGTATTTTGCTGCCTCCACCCTCATTGCAATTCTGTTGTGGAAATACTATTACACCAGAGGAAATGGTATTCACCACAATGGACAAGTGACTTTATACATCACCTGATAAATATGTACAAGAACCAGGTTTATCTTGGTAGATAAGATCTTGCTCACACAGATTCAGAATTTCAATGACAGGTTATAGAATACATGGCCTGATACTTCCCAGCTCCTAGCTCCCCCACCCCCTCGCTAGACCAGTTGTCTTTTACCTTGAAGATAGTAAGAAACATTAAGTTGTACCTGAGTAGGAAAAAGAGGCACCGACAGATCAGCTCAACTTCCAGCCCATTCTGGATGTATTCATTGAAGAGAGTGAGGAGGTCAGGAATGTAAGAGAAAGGCAAGACTAGTAGAGACTCTTCTAATTCACTGGGAACATAAACGAACACAAAGACAGTCACTATATTGCAAGTGCACTGTAGCTGTGTGAAATCAGGAACTAAACGTACTGTCAAGAGACATGCCAATAAACAGGGTTGAGTGCAGGGTGGGTATTATACAAGCCATTTCAGTTTGAAATTGTTACTGCATGAAACAGGCAGATTATATTAAAAAGGCTGTGTTACTTGGGTCAAGGGCTGAATGTACTACAATAAATGACTGTTGTAAGGTCTGTATACTCAACCTACCTGGATTTTACTTTTCTGATAACAGCCAGTACATATCAAGAGGGCTGAAAATAGAAAGGCAAAAAGAAATGGCAATACTAGAAATTCCCACTTTAGAAACAGACTTTTGCCTACATCCACTGTGTACATACAGGCATCTCCATATATCCCCAAATTCTGATACATGAATAAATCACAACTGAATACTGTATGTGGTTCTCTAGATATATTTAAAAACATATATATGAGATACGTACTGTATGTACATATAATCATCAAGACTGACAGATACAAGCCTCTTTATATACCCAGATTCCAATAGTCTCAAAACCTAAACCTAAAAGTTTCATCACAAAGGGTTAAAGGTTCTCAAGATAGTGGTTACAAAGTATTGAAATTCATAACTTTCAAATGCAAAGTGCACCAATAAACATTTATAAAATTCCCACTTAGGAATAACATATAATGACGCTATTGTAATATAGCATTTACTTACAGAGATGTTTCCAAAGGCAATCAGGATTGTACTCATTGTAGGAGGAGGTAACTGTTAAAAAGAAAATAAAGATGTAACTTTACTTACCCACGTAGCGGTATTATAATACTGCTTGAATTCTACAGTCCAAAACTGAGCTTCAGTTGAGATTTAAACTTGACATTAGGGATAAGTCCAGGCTCCGAAACCTAGCAATGTACCAGGTGTGATTTTAAAAATGAAAATACATGTTTGCTGTAACTTGCTTCTTTCAAAACTCTGCATGAGACCTACATATTATATGAAAGTGCATGACAGGTAACAGTTTTTTTTTTTTTCTTTTCACTTGAAGATTTCTTCATTAAAAAAGGATTGTACAGAATAATTTATCTTTTTAATAACCAAGTATAAAAAGGCTTAAAATAGATCTAATAAAGTAACGTAGCTACCCTTTATTTTACCTGTTTCCCTGCTATTTCACAAGAAATTTTGTGATCTTCCAACTTCTTGCTTTCCTCCCTGTATAATTCCACGGCCTCCATAATTCGTTCAGCCTGCACAAACAATGATGCATGTCACAAATTCTAAAGACTTATACAAATGGATATATTAATACATAAATCAAAAGTGCATTAATTGTGGCTTCAATTAAGAATGAAACATGTTGCCATTGCCAGTCTCAATAGGCCATATATGTAGTGTGGCTAACAATCTATGACAGAATAGACATTGTTCTAGCCCTTTAAATTTACTTACAGCTTTAATGGTTTCAATTGTCTTCTTCCCAGCCAGGCCGGCCTCCCCTGTGGTTTCCCCAGGAACCTAAAGCAACAAACACGTATCAGAAGTATGTAGAATTTCTATAGATGCGTATGCTTACAAAAATACTCAGTACTTTTTAATCAGAAACAAACTCTTACCACTGGTTCATCCCCTTTGCCCACACTTTCTTCAAATTCTGCCTCTCTTTGCTAGTTACATTAAAAAAGAAAATAAATCAAATTGTTAACAAAGAACATATTACACGTCAGTATTTCCCCGACTTACTGCACATTCAGATCACGTCCTAACAAATACTCATAGTTTCACTGAAATCAAGCAGTAGAGCCTTGAAGCAGGTACTATTTTCAGGTCAGTAGCCACATAGTTTGTAGTTTGTTTTATTCGTCCTGTTAACAGTGAAGGGGAAGGGAGAGGTTAAAAGGTTGGAATACTATTCTCTGTGTCACAGGATGTAATGTCAACAGCAAAAATATAATGAATTTACAACAGCAAAACGTGATGTCATCCTTAAATGCCATTTTACCATTTCCTTTTCCTCTTCTAGAATGATTGGTTCTCTTGTTCTCTCCCACAGCCGGAGCGATTTATCATGTGATGACGACACAATGTGATCTCCACTGGGACTCACAGCCAGGCACCACACTTCTCGATGGTGACCCTAAACACAAGACCACAGGAGGATATATTTAACCTATAATCCCAATAATGTTAAATACCTTTTTAACAACTGGGTCACTCCCTTTTTACTCCAGCATGTGGCTTAATAGATGCTTAGCTTCATTCTGTGTTTTACAGAATGAAAACAGGATGTTCTTGTACTGAATGAGCCAAATGTACATGCTTTCCCTCTTCTTACCTCTAGAGTCTGGATGTGCTCAAACTTGTCTGCGTCCCACTGTTTTATTTTCTTGTCTTTTCCAGCAGTGAAAAATAGATGCGTTTTCTGCACAAACTGCAGGAACATGACACTGAAAGATAATAAGGATGCCGAGTCAATTTATAAAATAATATCAAATTTTCTACAGGCATCAACATTTATTTTAAAAAGCAGCAGAGTTACAAATATGAACATGTTATGATCATTTAGATATAAGCACATCAAGAAAAGGATTATCCAGTTAGTCTGCCATTAACTTGTAGAATTTGCTAGAATAACCCCCCGTTTTAGGCTGAAAAATATTATAATTTTGACTTTAATCATATGGCCTTACCTGTCATCATGAGCAAAAAGTGACTTGTGGCAGTCTCCAAAATCCAGACCCAAATCTTCACATTTCTGTCTGCTGAACCGGTATCAATACACTGTCCTGGAGACAAAGGAATGCAAAAACATTTACTACAGGGAAGTATTTCCACAAGCAGGCACCAGACCAAAAAAAAAAAAAACCACTGCCCTTCTACTTATTACAATAAAATCTTAACACTCACGTGGGATATATCCAAGCACAGCACTGGCAGTTTGTGTCCATAGAGAGAAAGGAAAAACTGAAAGAGAAGCAGACTCTTTTTTTTGTTTGTTTTTTAAATGCTCTTAACTGGATACAGAAATATACAAATGTATATTTTACACATTATTTATTTAAGGAAGCCCCTACCTTAAGTGTGTCGGTATAAAATAGCTTGACAGTGCAGTCCAGCAGGGACACAGCCAGCAGTCTCTGATTAGGGCTGTAGCGAACACACAGGACGTCCTCGTCCAGCTGCAGGGTGCGCTTATGATTCACAGTCAGTCTTTTGCTAAGAAAAAGCACAGGTGAGTCAGCAGTCATGTGGATAACATCCAGATACTATCATCGAACAATGACATCTTTGGTCCATGCAACAAAATAAATCTCTCAAAAATCCTATTGTTGATAATGTTTGCCTAAATTAAAATATAACCTCATAATCACTTTCCCCAGTAAATATTCTTGCTTTCTCACCTGTTTTGGACAGCGTTTTCATCCTTAACAAGTTCAAACTCCCAGAATTTGACCATCTTGTCTGCTCCTCCGGATACAATCCCTCTCTAAAAAAAGTAATTAATTTTAAAAAATGATTTGCAAGCTTTGATTGGATAGTTAATGCGTCCCAAGTTCACCTATTGTATTACTGTGTACCAACTTACTTACAATATGTTTAGAACTACATTTCTAAGTATTTGTGTCTTTTATGCTTCTTGTTTGTTCAAAATTAAGAAACAAGCTTAACCCAATACAAGAACATTGTGCCCTATTTTCATTGTGTTATAATGAAAAGGCATCACTTATTTAATTTGTTATGCTCACACTTTCTGCAATTAAACCAGTTTCATATTTTCCTTTTACTTGCGTCCTATACCCCATTAAACTATTTAAAAGATAAATGAAGGTGCATTTTCTTACTTCATTGAAAGTGGAAAATATTGGACAAAGTTGCTAGTGGTTAACACACTATATAAAAATGAACATTTATTTAGGTACATTCTTGGTCCAATGTTTTATTTATGTCACAGGCTGCTCAATAGACTACATTCTTATGAACTCCACACCCAAGTGACTTTCTGCTAATCTAATGCAAGCAATCATAGGAAAGTCTAACCCTGGAACCAACTACATAGCAGCAGTATATCTGGAACAGAGTTGGTATTTTCTACAAAACTGTGAAAAGACAATGTGAGGGAAACAAAAAGAAAAACATACCTGGTCTGGAGAAAGAGAAATTGACCACAGTGCTCCTTCATGGGCATCTACAGTTTCCAACAGAATTCCAGAGGACAACTCGAAAATCTGCAGCTTTCCACTCTGTAGGGTGAAAAAAAAAAAAAAAAAAAAAAAAAAGAGAAGCGATGCAAAGGGGACATCAAATCACAGGTACGTTCTTGGATTGACTTTGTATAATAAAGGAAATGTCAAAAAAAAAAAAAAAGACAAGAATACACTGCACTTTGAAGAAACTACTTTAAAAATGTCTTCATCCATACACACAAACACTGAAGAAATTCATCAAAAGGCATTGACATTTATGCAAGGTATAAAACCACGAAATGCAGTTCCCATGATATATACCACGCCTGGGGTGGCGATAAGGACCGAGGCGTCAGCCCCAGAAGTGGTATATATATATATATATATGTGTGTGTATATATATATATATATATATATATATTGGAACCGCATGGCCCGAAGTGGTTTATACCGCTTATAAACACGGCTACCTGTCATTTGTGAGAAATTAAAATGCGTTTTAATTATTTTAAGACAAAACCAGAAACTCTTACTATGTATACATCCACAGTGTAATATAGCCCCAAATGTAATTTAATTTCATGTGTTCACTTATTAAAAATAAATTGCAGATGTACATTTATTGTGCATTTCTGCATTGAAAGTGACATCTAAAAACTAGAGGGGTAATCACAAGCTGATGACAGGAGGAGTTTCAAATGACGCTCAGGAAGGCAGGAGCAGCTGCACTGAAGCTGGATTTTGAGGTGAGTTTGTGTCCTCGTTATATGCGAGGCACACATATTCCAGTGTGTTTTCATCATTTTAGATCTAGGCAGATGTTTTTGTTAGTTATCAGACATCCTCACATCCAAGTCGTGCAAGATTAAGCTGACTACTGAACCAGACTTTATGCACCAATCCGACCGCGGTGTTAGGGGACAGTACCTCAGTTTCCCGCAGATGCTTCAGATCTAGGCCGGTAATTCGGGGGGGGTGGGGGGGTTTTCATGACTGACAGGAATACGTTATTGTTGGTTTTAAACTCGATGTCAGCAGAGATGTTAAAACTTCTACTGTAAAACATCTATTTAGTCCAGCTCAGCGTTATAAAACTGGAGACTGAATACTGGTCCTCAGTTGAACTTCTTGCACTGGCATAAAATTCCCTTAATGAGGTTGAGATTTTTTGGACTTTTTTCCATAAAATGAATGTCTATATTTTTAACCAGCCCATGCGGTAGTTTTTTTTTGTTTTAGTGTTTTTTTTCAAACTTTGTTTTCTTCTATTTCATTTAGCTGTTCCACATCTACTGTTATGTCTACTCTTGCTGGTGCATTTATTTTATTTATTATCAGAGGGTCTGCTGTCTTCACTCAGAAAGCTGGTGTTGTACCAGTTACATGGAGTTTTAGCCCCAAATATACTACAGGAAATAGGTGAAATGCCACTCATTTTTGGCTGTGGTTTTGTAACTAATAAATAAAATGACAGTATGTCATGGAATTTAGAATGTAGCGGTGCATAGTGATTTGTGAAGCAGCTCATTAGTATGCAAGCCATGGTATACGCTATATATATGCACGGTCATGTGATGCTGTTTAATGAATCAGAGGTGATTATTTTTCCAAGCCGTGTTATAAAATCTAATATCTTAATATGCCATTACCTTAGTTCCTATTATGATCTGTCTGTCTCCAGGAACAAAAAGCGAGCAGAGCGCATATTCACAAGCCATCGTTCAGATAACTTGCAAGGTTGATCTAAAAAAAAAAAAAAAAAAACACATATAAAAAAATTATATTAAATATATATATATATATATATATATATATATATATATATATATCTATATATATATATATATTATTTTAAATTCTTACTATTAATATGCAGATTTTTTTTTTAAATAAATCAATTACCCAGTGTACACAACATGTGAAGTAAGACTTTACTTTGCCCCGTGTTACTATTGTACAAATTTAACCACAGAACAGCTAACAGACACCCTCTTGAACAACCTCCCTTGTGTTCAGATCCTGCCGCTGACAGGAAGATCCTAGCAGAGATTAAAAACAAAGTGCCACGCGGACAAACCTGTTCCAGACTTTGACGGTCTCCGCCGAGGCAGAAAGCACAGCAATGTTATCTGAGCTGAAGGCCAAGGTGCGGACATCAGTGCGGTGTCCACCGATAGTTAGGCGTGCAGTCTTGGTGCATTCAGAAGTCTTGCCGGCTGTTTTCAGGATGAATACTTCTACTGTGTTGTTCTGAAGCAGTAACGCCACCTTAAGATCTCCATTCGGGGACAGGAAACAGTCAAACGACCTAGAATAGCAGGCACAGCCAAATATTACAATAATAAAACATACTGTTAACAATGCCTGCATTTGCAATTCTGCATGCAACAAACAAACCCTTGTGGTTTGTTTTTAGTTCAAACATTAAGAGGAAGAGGCTTAAAAAGAAGTCTGGAATTCCCCACATCTGATTTTACACTGACCTGATCTTGGCAGAAGCCTTGATGCTGGAAATTCTCTGGATCTCATCCTGAAGAGACCTGTCCACCACCGCTTCCTCTTCATCTCCTCCAGCCTGTCTAAAAAACATATTATATATATATATATATATATATATATATATATATATATATATATATATATATATATATATATATATATATATATACACTTGTGTATACACACACACACACACACACACACACACACACACACACACACACAGAACACAATTCAGTCTTAGGTCAGTCGTGATGTATGTATATGTGTGGGCTTGTAAGCAGTCTATAGAAGTGGTGACCTTATGGTACATATATGGTACATGAAGGAGACATTTTGGGGAGAGAAACTTGAGGAAAAGAGTAGTCATTTGTTTCTTCCTTTGTCATAGGACTGGACCCAGTTGTTCTGCGACAGCTCAATATTCGTGAAAGTCCAAAGCCTTTTACCAGTGTATAAAAAAGAAAAAAAAATAAGCCAAGACAACATTTAACTTAGCTTTTGGTTCAAAATGCTTCGTTGTGTTAAAGTTAAGTTAAAAGTACTATTTATTTGTATTTTGTGAGGGTAATGATGAACAAAGCCTGGGGCGTGTCGATCACATTTTGTACAACATTTACCTCCTCTGGGTCGCATGTCAGTGATTCCCCTCTGGGGAGGCTAAACCAGAAGTTCACAGCAGTCGTCCTGGGAGAAGGAAATAAAGGGGGGGGGATGATCTTTAAGGGTGTATCAGAGACACCATTGGGACTCCCCAAATTAACTAAATCAGACAAATCAAAATGGAGCTTTTCATAACTATGAGATTATCAAATACATTGTCCCCTCGGGTTCCTCAGAGTGTCCCAGCAGTCCTTTTGTTTTCTTTTCTTCTGGTTCCCCCACCTCTTTACCCTGTATCAAAACACACACCACTTAATTATCAAACTTGGTATTAACTCTGGTGAAGTAGTGTTATGTCTATCAAAGAGCCGCTACATGGATATATTAAGAATTAAGAGACCACTGCAAAATTATCAGTTTTCTCTGGTTTTACTATTTACAGGTACGTGTTTGGGTAAAATGAATATTTTTGTTTTATTCTATAAACTACTCCCATTCCAAGATAAAACTATTTCCTATTTAAAAGGTAGTCATTTCTGGGAAAGTGACACTTGGACTCTCAATATAATGATTTCCATGCCACCATGCTTATCCAGATGACTAATAGCAGTTTAACTGAAAAATGGATTTAATCAGCAAGTAACCAACTCGTCCCAACTGTAAGTTGTCAATAAGATAATAACTGCATTAAAATAATACACTTGTGTTTAACGGCAATCACAACTGTGGATAACTTACCAGACTAAATGAATACTGTCCAATCCAACTGTTCTGACAATAAGTTAGCTGCACAGAACCACAATTAAGTTACTGTGTGTGAAGTAGTGAAATATGAATGCAATTTACTTTAGTCTTCTTTAACCCATGTGGTGCACACTTTTAGGTTTTATGAACATCTTACTTTGCCTTTTTCTTTGCCTTCTTCAGTTTCCTCTCCATTATTCTGTTAATCTCACTATCTGACAGTACACTGAATACCTCCAATACAGTGTCAGTTCCCTGTTGACAGACATCACAAGAGAGCAATCACAACAGATACATAACTGAACCTTTGCTCACAACTGATGTTAAATCCATAAAACAAGTAACCTTACCTTTGATCCTGACACCAGTCACGCCCCGAGATGATCGTATTTGATGACAGTGACTTCTGCCTTATGTCCATTGAAGGCGACGTTGCTCTCCCCATTGAGGAGGCTGAAAATGAGGATCGATCCATCCTCATAACCCACAGCCATGTGAATACCATCCGGGGAAGGGCACAAGTAAGTCACCTCCTGCTTATTACCTTGGAGAATTAGAACCTGAAAGAACAGGCAAACACAGCCATCACACTGAAGTGTTCCATCTGCCTTCTGACGTTTTTTAAAGCTGCCCTAGTATACTATCTTGTTTTCACATTTTGTGATTCATCCATTTGGTACTTCAGATAAATCAAAAAATAAATTCTGAAGAAAAACTTAAAAGAAACTAAGTCAGGTAGAGAAATGCTTCAGCTGATGTTTTCAGCAGCATGTTCATCACAACAGCGAAGGCATTAGATGAAACGCCCTTTGACGTGGCCTTCTTTGATATCATTCCAACATATCCATTATAAATAATTATACTTCACAAAAATATGATACTAACAGTCTATATTATAATATTACATGTGCCATTCCTAGATTGACTTGACAGTTTGGTTTGTTCTTTAGAGCCCAACTTACCTTCTCTCCTTTACGTACATCCCATACAAAGACATGTTCGCAGGCTGCAACTGCCACATACCGCCCCCTCTCTCCTCCTTTTAGGATTACATAGGCAATGTTGGCTTTCTGACTGCCGATCACACCAAAAACTGCGCTGGCAGCGTATCGCAAATACTGCTTTGTCAGTCCCATGATGGATTAATGTAACATAAAGCTTAGGTACAAAGCTGTTTGGAAAATAAATAAATAAATAAATAAATAAAACGGAACTCAGATTATTAAATACTGCAAAACCATAATTGTGTCATGCTATTTATCTTGCTGATGCTGTGCACAACGTGAGTTCAATATTAATTCAGACAACAAGCATGCTGTCAAATGAGCCCATTGGGCGAAGGATAGGAAACCTCACAATCATTCTAAAGGCTGCCATTCCTAATTGGATAAAATACACTTTTCCTTGTTTCTGCTAGGAGAAAAGTTAGGTCAAAAGCTGGAAAACAAATTGGGATTTTTTTGAACATTTCAACTCTAACTAATACAAAACCGGATTTAATCAAATTTGTTTTTAATCCAGGCAGCTGTGGACAAATAACCCTGAATTTGACTTTGTTTCAACTGTAGTGGAGGAAATGTGGGTAGGTTGGTTTCACAGACCCAAATTAGCTCTTGAATTTACTAAATGCGCTAGCCTGGTCTGTGAAACTAGTTCATTAGTAAAAGACTGAATGTTACAGTTACAGAGCAGTTACTCTAGTTCAAGAGGGAGGGTCTAAAACAGTGGAGGCAGGAATCTTCCAAACCTTTAGACTAGGAGCGTAAAAAGTGTACATGTTTCCATTACAAAATGGTGTCCAGTTTTATACTTATGTCTAAATGTTTTAAAGATATATTTTAAATCCATATAGCAAACAACTTATATCTGTTGGTCACATTTGATGCAATGAAAACAGCATTATCAAAAAATACAGAAAAAATACAACCATATAGGTCCATAAAATGTAGGCAATTTCAAACATTTTAGTTTGAAACTGAAGTAAAATATACTGTACATTATATTCAATGCGCTGTAATTCACATACCAGAGGGATCAAAATCATCACATAGGACTGTTTTTAATTGCAGCGTGTATTAAGACAACGATGTGATCCTACACAATTCATTAATGTTTTTCATTAAAGTTTTGTTAGCAACAGTTTAATAAGATGTGTTACATTGCATACTGTGTTGGATATGTTAAATGCCGCAGTCTTTTTGCTCTAGAATGGAGACTAGCGACCTTTCATAGCAGCTTTACAACAGGTGAATAGGTGCGTGCAATAAAATATGCTGTTTACTTCACAATGATGTTTTATCGTACGAATCCTACACGATCCTGTGTTTTTAATCACTGCACGACTCCAGAGACTGACCCACGTGTTCAACAAGTATGCCCACTGTCCTGTTGAACTGAATCTGATTGTGTGCTATAACGTAATTAGAGATTTTTGTTTCAAAGACGCATTATATTTACATCTGAAAAATGTACACAAACAACTGTATAAAGTGCAACAATTTCACGGGAAATGTTCACAATTTAAATTTATAAACACTTACCTCAAAGCCACAACACTACACTTCCGTCTACGCGTTCATAAGACGTGGACGCGCTCAGACATCACTAAGGATCAATGTATATCGTAATCCTATCCAGCTCATTTAACAACTAATAACAAAAATAAAAATACAATTTGTTTTATATATATATTTTTTTTTTCATCCCTGTTAACCAAATTATATTTGATCATCTACTACTTGGGTCTGCTACCTCGGGTTGAGGAGTTTTAGGGGTTGACGAAAAATTACAATTAAAAATAAAACCAAAAGTAAAAAAAATAAAAATAAAACATCAAGAACTAAAGGAAAAATAATTATTAAAAATAAATAAATAATGTACTCTAAAGAAAATGATTGATGAGAAGCTCGATATTGTCGGTGGACTGAATCGAGACGATGAAAGTAACATAAACCATGTCTCACGTCTAAGGTACGTAACATTTCTGATGTTATTGCACGTTATTTCGTTGTCTTCGATCCAGTGTGAAGAATCCTGATGAACCCTAAATTACTGCATACCAGGAAGTGCTGAAGATACTGCTTCTTGTATATCAGCTGACCATGAACACATCAGGTAATTGCAGGGCAGTTTAAGTGCAGCGCAGTTGAAAATGCCGTTTTTCCACTTGATGTAATATTTAAGAAATGTGTGTGTCTTTAGGGGGGAGAGGGGCATGAAGACCTGAAACTCGTTGAGAGGAATCCATAGCAACAAAGAAGCACACTTTAGTAACAAGGTAAGTGTAATGTTAACGCGTGTTTATTTTCCGACGTGTGTTGTGTAAAACTAATCTTTCCAAACAGGCACCTGTTGTTACATTACTGTTTGAATTAATTTGTAAAACGAAAACTTTATGCGGAGTACAGTGTACATTTTGGCTAATTTCCAAAATCATACAGACCGCATACCGTCGGTATTTAAAAATGCTCCCAGTTAATCCACCAACTCATAACATTTCGCAATTTAATTGAAAAATACAGTATGTGACTGCAGGGTGAACTTCATCATTAACCAAAATGTACGCGGCTGAAGTTGGCTTTATATTCGCCTGCTTCTTATTCACCGCTATTCAGATTTTGATCTGCTCCGAATTGAATGATTGGCTCTGTATTTAAGGCATTCACCAGCTGTTTTGACCCTGAATTCAGTGTTGGGTTGAGCATTATTTATTTATTTATTTATTTATTTTTAATGTATGTTGTTTAGGATCTGCCCCTCTATAAATATCCACAGAGAAAGTAGCAGCCCGACGTGATTTAACCCCTTAATCAAATATACTGTTACTTGTTCAACTATAATACATAAATTGGCATGTGTGCTATGTTTGCCAACTGTTTTCATCCTGAAATCACTGTTGGGTTGAGCAAAAAGTATTTGCTGTGTACCAAAAGGTGCAAAATAATAATAAAAAAAGTTAATATAGATACACAAATGTGAATACAACAACGTGTATGTGTAAATAAAAGGCTTCATATTCCTGGCAACATGGAGTATGTCTGATTTTTAAAAAGTTAATGACTCTGTATGGTTCATAAATTAACCATTTCTCTTTAAAAATAAATATTGGTCTCCCATGTTTTCCAATAAGGTCCAAATGCAGATTCCTTAAACATTTCAGAAACGTTAAAAATCATTTTTATTTATTTATTTTATTTATTTATTTATTTCTTAATTAATTATATTTTTTTAACTTGTTCATTTGTTGGAAAATAAGGAGCATGTTCAGTTTCATTTGCCTGGAAGAGCACTGTTATTGTTGATCAACAGGGGGGTACCAGTTGGGTTTTCATAATATAGGGCACATAACTCCAAGCTCAGACATTATCTAATCTAATTCCAGTAAGACAAGTTAAATAAAGTCTTGTGGTGTTTAGATTGCCTGGTTAAGATACTGCAGCACCATTAGTATCAGCTGATTTTTAGATTGGTAGTGGAAGGCAAGCCTTACATATTTAGATAGCACATCCTGTTGTGATGAACTTGGTATGGAAATCAATAAATAAGTTCTTCACAGTATTAAAATCATATGATTCTGATTTGTGTTCTAATATAGGCTGCTTTTCAGAATCATCTACCAGGGGTCAACAACCTTTGGCACTTCCAATTCCTTCCATTGCAAGACTTTGTTCCAACCAGATCCTAAACTATTTAATTGACCCTTTTTTCAATTCAATAATTAAGGCTCCAGTTAGAACAAAGTCCTGCAATGGAAGGAATTGGAAGGGCCAGAGTTTGCTGACCCCTAAATACACATTAACATTTTAGTTTTGATGCCTTGTTCTGAGGAAGTCTGTTACTTTTTTTCAATTAAAGGTGTTAAAGGGACTATAGGTGTCTTGACAAAGGAAGTGCACCTATATCTAAAAGCTTGGCCTGCAAACAGATATCTTTAACCACGTGTAGTACCGGATGTTTGAAAATGAACATGGCCATCTACTTATGCATAATTTCAAATTTGTTACACTAATAAAGGCTATAGCTTGTGAACCATTTGCCTGACTGTGCATATTCAATATTGTAAAAAATAATCTATTGAAAATACACACATAGTCACACATTTTGATATAATGTCTTATTTCCAGTTACATATTTTGTTGTTAGTATTGTGTTCTTGTGTTTGCCCACAAGACTCCTAAAGCTGCAGACCCATAAGAATCGGAGGAGGATTCCCTGTGCTTGTCTCCTCATGGATCCTCTGGGAGCACGCTCACAGTTCATCGATGTTCAGACATTACCCAGCTGGGACCAGCCTCAGCAGGGGGATGAGCCGGACTCCAGCAAAACAAGCCAGCAGCTCTATAAGGACAGGGACACTGGCTCTCCATTCCCATTCAGGGAACACATCAATAAGAAAGTGGTTCTGTTGTAAGTTTATAGAGGGAGGGCAAACACTTTTCCCCTGGTGTATTCGTGCTTTTAAGCTAGAAGACTTAGTCTGTTTAGTGTCCCGTTCCGGAGATAGAAGTAAGACTGCCATTGCATAGTTGTTTTCTGGTTTTGCTATGAGTTTAATAAGACGCACCTGAGCTTGTTACCTATACACTATGGCAAATCAAGCTCGTAGTAAAACCTGGAATGGGTGAAACTGAAATGCACTAAATCTTCTTTCCATCCCTGTATCTGATTTCAGCATACTTGTTTTGACCAGATTTGCTTCACTTGTTTCAGTGCAACATTTGCATAATTGTGTTTCTGAATGGAATATTTGGATTTGGAAAAGTAAATATGTACATGTCTGTTGTAGGTAGTATTTTAGACTGCTTTTATCATCATCTTTCCCACAACTTTCCCCCACGCATTCTGTCACAGAATGCTGTGCACTTTACTACTTGTTCAGTAGTTGCCTTAAAAAAAA
This sequence comes from Polyodon spathula, assembly GCF_017654505.1. NCBI lineage: Eukaryota > Metazoa > Chordata > Actinopteri > Acipenseriformes > Polyodontidae > Polyodon > Polyodon spathula. The sequence goes on along the minus strand of NC_054542.1, from coordinate 35,898,257 downwards.
AAAAACATTTTTAAATTAGGCCATGTTACCAGCTGTATGGAATGCGGGACGAGGCAACTAATTAGGCGTTTGTTTGATACAATCTGGGAGAATTAAGCAGTCTATAATATTCAAGTCTTGTGTATGTAATGCTTGCTTCGTAACTACACGCAAGTGAAGTGTATGAACACGTCAATGACATTCTTTAGCATAACTTATTAATTAAATAATAATGTAGGGGTATATGGAGTCCGTCTGGCTCATTGCACATTTTTGTTAGAAGAACTATACTGTTATGAAAAAAAACCTGGTCAAGGGCTATAAATCACGCTTACGTGTAATTGCACAAATTGCACACGCAGAATTGTTTTGTGTTTATTTGTGGCAAGGCGGGTTCCTGATGTGTGGCATGGACACACTTGTTAGTTGTGTAATCTGCCACTGGTGTGTAGCCGGTCAAAAAATACTTGTACTGAGTATCTGGATCTCAGGATGTTATATTCATCAGTACATTTTTATTTATTTAATCATTTACATGCTCTTGATATTCATTGTCTTTTCAGCAACGGGAATGTAGCCCTCCTGAATTGCACTGCCATAGTCAACACAAGCAATGAAGCTCTGATTGATAAGAACCCCATTTCTGACAGCATTCACTTGCACGCTGGGCCTGAGCTTAAAGAAGAGCTTCTCAAACTGAAAAGTAAGCTACAAAGCTTGTTAATGGAGAGGAGATGGGTTTAGACATGTTTATAATATGAAATACTGTTACAAAAACCTTTTTTTTAAAATGAGTCTCAATAAGAAGACCCCTTTTATTTAATAGAATGTAAAACAATGGTGTTTTGCACAAAATGTGCAGGGATCCTAATCGGAAATTTTGACGATGTTTAATATTGGCCCAAGGGGGGGGGGGGGGTGATATGATATTGTTCAATGAGGAGTACCATCGTTTGATGAACATACTACTGTGGTCTGCAGATCATTTGTATATTGGATAGCATTTCTTAGAACCTTAATGTACATTTTTTTTCCAGCTGTGACACTTTAGAAAAGCTAAAGCTCAATTTCAGAAAAAACTATCTAAACAGTTTCCTTTTTTTTTTTTTTTTTTTTCCTGTAGGCTGTCGAACGGGGGAAGTTAAGATGACCAAAGGGTTTAACCTGGCTGCCCGATTCATAGTTCACACAGTAGGGCCCAAATACAAAGCCAGATACAGGACTGCAGCCGAGAGCTCACTCTACAGCTGCTACCGGAATGTCATGCAGCTAGCCAAGTAAGAAAGAAGATCTTGCATCATCCAGTGATGTGTTATACTATATTAGGTTCTAAAGCTAGAATAGACCCTGGTTATGGTTCAGTCCTTAGCAAGTGCATGGAGTGAATGTGATTTTTAGATTGACTGGTTTTATTGGATCAATAAAGAAATGAACTTGGTGGTAGGGAGATCAATGATTGGATAGGCATGGAAACTAAACTGCTGTTATATAAAACAAAAAAAGAAAGTGGGAGGCAATAGCAGTGGCTTCAGCCAGGTTCTTTAGTCTGGCCCTCAAAGTGAACTGAATGTCCCCTCCTACTATTATGTTGGGTTTTGCATTGTGCAGTACCCCAAGTGGCTACTTTAACTATAAGTGTGTACAGGCCAGTTGATACAGAATGGTGCCTTGATTGAGATGAGCCCGGCAGCACACCTTGAAACTTCAGATTGTCAAGCCCTGGGCTGTATCTCTGGTGAAACCAAAAAAGCAAACTGTAATGTGGTTGTTTCCATCTGTAACTGTTTTGCCATTTTCCTAGGGAGCAGGCTCTGGTGTCTGTGGGGTTTTGTGGTATTAACTTGCCCAAGAGAGGGTACCCAATGGAGGATGCCACACACATAGCACTCAGTAAGTGTGTATTATTGACACATTCTGTTTCTGTGCAGATGATAATTGGTATTAAAACGGGTCATAACCCATATTATAAGCCTTGTCCCCATTGGAACCTATTAGCAGCAACTGCACTTCTAACGTCTCTGAGTATAGATCTCACAATGTAAATGGCAAAGAATACTGATAAACATATACTGTATGTTAGTAGCAGCTTTTTATCTCGTTTTTAGGATTTCATATGCAAAGAGTGCATGAGAAATACTCTGAATTCATACTGTTGTGTTTTTACCGTCATTCTTATTTTAGTACACATGTAAACACTTAACAGGGTTTGGTACTTTCAGTCTTAAAGACTTCATTAGAAGTCTTACAAAGTGATTGTTTTATACTAAACACTCTTCTAAAATAACTACAGTCATCATCATAATAAACACATTAACCCCTAACAATTGGGGCTGGGACCAAATCAAAACTTTGACAACCTGCTAATCACACTTAACAAAACTGTATTTAACAGTTTTTTTTCTTTTTATGAGTAGAAGGAATAAGATGCTTACAAAAAAAAGAAAACTCTGTTAAATACAGTTTAATAGCGGGTTGACAAAGTTTTGATTTGGTCCCAGCCTAGGTCTGGGGGAAGTGGGAATTGATAACAAGGTAAATAATAAACGCAAGACAGAAACTCCTTTTAAAACATTGTTATTTATTAGCTTTTACTGGCTTAACTTGGAAATTAACTATTGGCTTATATATAAAGTTTATCCACTCTATAAAGTCTAATGTGTCAATTTCCACAGGAACAGTCCGTAGGTTTCTGGAGAACCATGGAGAAACAATTGAGACTGTAGTGTTTGCTGTGACAGACCTAGAGGAGGTAAGGGCAGACTTTATAGACCAATCAGAGTACAGTATTTTTCTTGGCTCATGTGTTAGACTTACAGCCAATCATATTGGTGCTACTTCTCACAGGGTATCCTGAATTGAGGCTGTTTTGCTATCCCTGAAAGCATCAATATGACCGCCCTCATTGCTACACAAGTATGTTGGCAGGGTCGATTGTCTTTGACTAAAAGGTCCTGTGTAAGGAAGAGAAGTCCAAAAAGCAAATCCATTGCACATCTCAGAAAGAGAGACCAAGAATTTGAACATAAAACTAACAGGATGAGTTATGCTGTTTTGATGTTAGGATAAAGGAGATTTGCAAACTATATACAAACCTTCCACGACCAGTTCAATAAAAGAGCATCAGTCCGTGCATTCACGGCTTTCAATGTGGTCCACATTTTTGAATGTTGTGAAGACTGCTTAACAAAAATCATGCCCTTGGGAATAGAATTCTAAGGAATTTCTGATAAATTGCTTATGCGTCTGGGAAGGCAGGGGTTTCAGAAGAATGTTGTTTTTAAAGATTATTGCTTTTCTTTCTGGTGAGATCTAAGTTTTTAAAATGGAACTATGTTTCCAGCCGTTTGTCAGTTGAAAACAAAGTGACAGCTATGCCCTTTACTTGTGGTAAACATTTAATCCAAATGTTACCCTTTTGTGTGCTTTTTGGTGATCTCCTTTCCATCTTTCTGTGTGTTGTTCAGCCTGTATATAAGAAGCTGTTGCCACTGTACTTCCCGAGATCTGTAGAAGAAGAGCACAGGAGTCTCCCTCTTATCCCTGCAGATATTGGCAATTCTGAAGGAGAACCAGTCGTACCAGAGAGGCAAATCCGCATCTCAGAAAAACCAGGCTTTCATGAAGGTGAGCGCTATTACCATGGGCGATTGGTTGCCTCATTTCTTTGAGAAGGGTGGCGAGTTCTATTTCTGTCTGGGATTTTCATATGGGATTTATTTTTGTGTGAAGCTATATTTTTATGTATATTTTTGCAGGCACATCTTCAGTACCCAAACTTTTTTTTTTTCTTTTTGTTAAGACTACATTTACTATTTTATTCATAAACCAAAAATATAAAATAGGGGATCATGTGTTGCCATCAACTATTCTTTGCATTATGTAAGCATTACATTATGGTGTGCATGCTTCTTTAAAGATGTTATTGGTAACCTGAATTTGTAGTATTCCCACACAACAAGCGTGTGAAAAGAAATGAAAGCGTGCAGAATCACTTTTGAATGGGTTTAGCAGTCAGCCTCATGAAACTAGCTAAACAATGTATCTAGCGTTTCTTTATATTCTCATCCCAACTTCACCAAGTGAAAGCACTCAACATTTTAAAATATTTAAGTAAACAGTGGGTTGGGTACATGCTAAACCTATTTATTTACACAGTACTATAGATCAGAACCAACCAAGACATCCAAAAAAAATCACAATTGTACTGAAGTCATTTCAATCGTGTTCATGCAAAATACAGCAAAACCTGACTAATCCAACCCTTCTGCATGCTAGCATTCTGTATAATTCAGCATGATTGTGTCCTGACCAAATTCCCATTGAAATGAATGGTGTATGATGTCCTCTACAATCTGGAACCTGTCTATTCTGGAATATGGCCAATAGTTCCACAACACTGGGGCCACAACATTGTCTCTGCAAAATGTATTTGGCAAAACAAAAAAAGTACAACTTCTTTCAGTTAGTTGCTTGTCTTTTTTTAGTTTTTTTTTTTTTTTTTCTTTGAAAGATTCAGAAGAGGATGATTTGGAAAAGGACTTGTCCTTTGTGGGCTCCCACGCTTTTGCCCGGATGGAAGGAGATGTTGATAAGCAACGGAAGCTAATTCTGCAGGGGCAGATGTCAGAGGCAGCGCAGCATAAACAACACCAGAGAAAGTGAGTCTCTGTTTAAACATGTTTAAACACCTTTAAGTGATTGTAGCCATGTTGTGCACTTTCATTTAGTCAAAGCAAGTTTTAACTACATCTCCAGTCAGATATCGGTGCCCTTTTTTAGTCATTTCACCTAGTGAGTAAGGGAAGGAGATCCCTATTGCCTGACATGCTTTCAACCAGTAATCTGTTTGGACCCAGAAGACACCTTTGAGATTAAATGACATAGGAAGTTCAAGTGTAACATATTTTCTGCACAGACATGAGAACTTTCTTTAACCCAAGTATCTGATATCATATTTTAAGATATGATAGATTTTGCTGTAACATGCATTTTATATGAAAACTGCACATTTCAGCCATTTATTGCTAATGGAAGTGCAAAATGATTTATGAAATTATTGTTCACTACAGTCACTTTTTAAAGGAGTTCAGTTTCAAGACAGTAGGTGGTGGAACACTGATCTGGTGTGATTTCTGAGGGTACCAGTTAAATGTGTTTATTCTGTTTTTTTTTTTGTTTTTTTTTCACAGCTATAACCGTTGGCTATGTAGAGCAAGAGCAGAGGACTTGTCAGACATTGCAGCTTTAAAGGCATTATATCAAACAGGTGAGAGTTTCTTTTTGTTTCAGGACGGTGGGGGCATTGTGTTGGGCAAGCTTTCTAAACCTTGGCTTGAATTATTTCATTGCAAGTGCCACTGTTGCTACCGTGCGGTGTTAAACCATTACATCCCTCTTATGCAAACAGTAGAGGTATGATTGCATTCAGGGTGGTTAGTTTCTACAAGTAAGTTTAAATACAGAGCATATTTGCTTCCTGGGCTGCATTTTAAAGTTCAGTTACTGTGAGTTTCCAGTAGGGGGCATGATTGTTCTGCTAAATTGTTGTGGCTGAAGTCTTTCAGTTCCCTAACCAGCACTGACTTTGACGGTGTGAAAAGATATAGTGTGACTGGGAGAGATGTAGCAAAGGACTGTCACTCTGACGTACACTTTCTCATTTCCAAATACCAATTGACAGGTGGTTGCGGTAAAGTTGTTTATCACTCTGGCAACACTGTAAATTGTATTTTATCATCCGACTGCAGTGAGTGCTGTCGCTGTTCTAGTAGCTTGCCCTATTTATTTATTTTTAAACCACTCCTAAAGCACAAACTGGGCCAACATGAGACAGTAGGGGCTGGATTCAGCTTGGTATGGTGGGGTTAGGTTAAGGACAATACCAATGACCCCGAATCTTTTATCTTGCTTTTAAATTGATACCATTGTCTTTTAAGCAGTCTAAATGTATCTGTTAGTTGGTCCAGTGACTTCTTAAATAATGTATGTTCCAGCGGATAGATGTTTAAAGCTGCAGTGTCCCAAAATCATGTACAATATTACTATAACATATGATTGAGTGAACATTCTTCCATAGTTTTGCTTCATCAGAAACCAGACATTATCGGCATACCAGTCTGTTTACATTACCCAAGACCATTTTAGCTGGAGGCATACAAGCTTCCTCCCTCTTGTTTTAAGCTTTCTGGCTGCTCTGTCACTCTAAACAACATTTTTGGTGTTTTTGTATACTGGTAACATTTTACAAGAAGTGCCTATAATGCTAATATTTTCAACATGAGCTTGTTTGATAACAACATCATTAATGGACTGTAAAACAAGAGTATGGACACTGCACTTTTAACTGCTTAGTTGAAATGTGGATTTAATGGTTTGTGCCTGCACCCTCAGTCTGGGGATTGGTAGGTAAAGACTGGCTGACCTTCTGCTAGTAGTGCGGACTGCTGGTGCTGATGATTTGGGGCAACATGCAGAGAAGGTATTACAAGTCCAGCACATGACCCTCCTCACCTCTTCTGCAGAGACAGAACATGATTGGATAGTCTGAAAATTGGGAATAAAAACTAAGCTAAATCTGACACTAAAAATTTAACAAACAAAATAAGAATTTAAAAAAGTGCTGGGTTTCTTTTTGTGCTGGGAAAGGTTATTTTATAGTGTAGAACAAGTTGATTCATTTATGTATGTTATCTTTCTTTCCTAGGTGTGGATATCTGTGGTCGAACGGTTATGGTTTTAGTTGGAAGAAACATTCCTGTAGCACAAATAGACATTGAAAAGGTAATAGTTTATGACATTTATTATAAATACTAATCACATTCTTTGTAATAACAATAAAGGTATTCACCTTTTTAAAAAATATAGATGAATAGTTTATGGTGGAATTGCTACCTCTGCAATGCAGTAGTACTGATTTTATTGTTAACAAAGAGGAAGGGAGAAGAGGGGCTTGGTATTGGATGTGTGTTTCTTCTCTATATAAGTCTCCAAACATTATTAATGATCCTGAATCTGTGTGTGGATCTTTTTATAGATGAGACCATTTTTATTCCTGTTAACATTTCACATAGTTTAAGGTTTGGCTTAAATGATTTCTGAATGAAAAACAGTGTGCAGCTTTTTTTTCTTTTTCTTTTTCAATAAAATGAATAAACCAGTTAATTCACATACAATAACAGTGCGGTGAAAAGGTACAGGGTATCTTTGGAAAAACCAACAGGAAAGAATGGTTATTTACGTTTGTGAACAAGAAATCTTTCAAATCTGAAAATCGAAGGTGTGTTCCCCATGTTAAACAATGTGCTTTTCTGCCAGGCCCTGCTGTATTTTATCCATGTCATGGATCACATAGCCGTGAAGGAGTATGTCCTGGTGTATTTCCATACGCTGACTGGTGAACACAATCACCTGGACTCTGATTTCCTAAAGAAGCTTTATGACATTGTAGACGGCAAGTAAGTGAATACGAGTTTGTTGAACCCAGCTGTAAAAGCACTCGCGTGGCGTGCAGGAACGCCCTATAGACTGGACGTCGCCTGTTCGAGTCCAAGCTGTTCCTTTGCTGACAGAGGATGAGAGATCCCAGCGGGCGGCACACAATTGGCCGAGCGCTGCCCGGGGGGAGGTAGTAGGGTTAGGTTGGCCAGGGTGTCTTCGGCTCACCATGCACCAGCGACCCCTGTGGTCTGGCCCGGCACCTGCAGGCCTGCCTGTAAGCTGCCCAGAGCCGCGTTGTCCTCCTATGCTGTAGCTCTGGATGGCTACATGGTGAGTCTGCAGTGTGTAAAAATGTGGGCGGCTAATGGCACACGCTTCGGAAGACACTACTAAATTGAGGAGAAAACAACAAAAAAACGAATTGGCTATTAAGAAATGAGAGTGGGGGGGGGGGGATTCTTCCGCACTTCACCTGTGATGTATTCCGCAGCTCCTCAAATATGGATGTCCAAAATGAATCTTGCATGCTTATCCCATGAGTCTGGTCCAGAGGTTGTACTTGGCATACTTGAACCACTAGAAGTAAACTGTACCTACTATGTGGTTCCAAAAAGATCACCTGGCCAGAACCTGGTGATGCACTGGACCAATCAAGTGTTGCTAAATACATATGTAATGTATTTCTTACGATGAATTTTAAGTGGGGAAAATCTGATTTTCTGTCACTGTTGTGTTAATGCAACATGCAAAGTATGTTGTTAAACATCAGATAGCACTCACATGTTGATGTTGTAGAAACTAGTTAATCAATAAGTTACTTACAACCCATTGGTCTGGTGATCTATCTGGCTGGAACCAGTGGGATTTAAATGTATTTAATTGGATTTGTCTTTTTCTGTTCACTTTATAAATGTACAATAATCCGTGGCGTATCTGATTGCGGCAGGACCACCAGAGTAAGGGCGGATATGTAAAAAGGCGGATAAATGAATCTTGTTTTAAATTTCACACAGCTGTAACAATTACTATATTAACACATTTGTTATGAGATTCAGATTTTATTAGGGAGCTCCCTTAAATCCCTTGTTTAGAAACAGGGTATTCATGCTTGTGACAGAGTAGCCGTGTGGATGTGTGCATTCGCTACTGAATGAGAAGCAGGAGAGCGAGACAGAGGTTGAAGTTGATACACCCTGCAGTCGAACAGGATTTATTTACATATCAACACACTGAACAGCACACATGACATTACCAGCAATGTTAGCGCACAGGCTCGTACAACACACTTTACGAAAACTCTGGTAGGATCTACAATATCTGAACTGTCTTCTCTGTTCAATAATAACTAATGTTGCTAAACAGCTTGATCATGGCAGATAAATGGTTAGAGCGGGTATGCGACGGATTATTGGTTTTTATTTTTTTAAGTGCTATATATTTAAATTTGCTTATGGTTATTCAGCTCTGTTCCAGGTTTCTAAAATCACTGTAGTATAATTACCATTATTATTACATGTGCTCAAGACCACTATGTTGGTCCCTTTCAATTGGGAAACCACCTGATAGGGTGTGTAGATTTTAAGATATTTTTGCTAATTTTTAGAGTATTAATCAAACTGTGATCTGGAAAACACTGCCCTTTCAAACTCAAGTCTCCTAAACCATTGCTTCAATTACACACTTTTATGTGTTTGTTTTATCACAGGTATAAAAAGAACCTGCAAGCTTTTTACTTTGTGCACCCCACATTCCGTTCCAAGGTAACGTTCCAACATGTCTTCCTGTAATGTTTAAATGAAACATGAAAGCAGTGACCTTACCAGTGTTTGCTGTCTAAACACAAACAGTTTCATTAAGAGTATCCAGACTTGGAGCTGCAGTCACAAGCTTGTTTAGCAATGCATCTTTCTTTGGAACAGGTGTCAACATGGTTTTTCACCACCTTTAATGTCTCTGGGTTAAAGGACAAAGTTCATCACGTGGAGAACCTCCAGCAGCTCTTTACATGCATATTACCAGAGCAAATCGACATGCCCCGTTTTGTGCTGGAGTACGACGAACGGGTAGGTTTCTTTGTGTGTTAATAACAAATAAGTATTTTTTACTTTTTTTAATCCCCTTTCCAGATCCAGTTAGAGGAGACAAACTCAGTCACTTTTTTTTCTGTCAGATAGTTAGCCTATAGATTCTAGCATCATGACTTTTACTGTACACAGTGGATATTGTACAAAAACAAATGTGGTGGGTATAATTCTACAAAAACGTTTCCTCAATATGAACAGTAATTATTTCAAATCTGTTTATAGTACATGTTTCAATAATCACATTTTGAAGGTTGTGTTTTTTGTTTTTTTTGGAGGAGGATAAGTCAATTGGAATTATTGAAATCGATGAGCCAATGGAAAACATGTATTCAGAGCTATTTTAGGGGCTGGCTGGAGGAAGTGTAGGGAGATAATTTGCACAGCCCCAACCTCCACTTTAAGAACTGATTTCAATGGTATTGTTTTTTTTAGTAGTGTTTCTGTGTAAACGTGTGTTTTTTTTCGTTTTTTTTTTTTTAATAGTCGCCAATTGTTTATCATTTTCTCCCAATTTTAGAAGAGCCGATTATTTTTAGACTCGGCTCACTGCTACCACCCCCGCACTGACTCGGGAGACCGTTTCTTTTCACACTGCAGACCCACCATGGAGCCACCTCGGAGCTACAGTGTCGGAGGACAACGCAGCTCTGGGCAGCTTACAGGCAAGCCTGCAGGCGCCCAGCCCGACTACAAGGGTCGTTGGTATGCGGTGAACCGAGGACACCCTGGCCGACCCTAAGCCCTCCACAGCCTGGGCGGCGCGAGGCAGAAGTGTTAAAGGGACTAGGAGCTCTTAAAATAAACAAATCCCCTGGTCCGGATGAGATCCTCCCAATAGTACTCAAAGAAATGAAAGAAGTTATTTACAAACCGCTAACCAAGATCATGCAGCAGTCTGTTGACACAGGGGTGGTACCGACAGACTGGAAAATTGCAAACGTAATACCGATCCACAAAAAGGGAAACAAAACTGAACCAGATAACTACAGACCAGTAAGCCTGACTTCTATTATATGCAAACTTATGGAAACTATAATAAGATCCAAAATGGAAAATTACCTATATGGTAACAGGGTCCTGGGAGACAGTCAGCATGCTTTTAGGAAAGGGAGATCGTGTCTAACTAACTTGCTTGATTTTTTTGAGGATGCAACATCGATAATGGATAATTGCAAAGCATATGACATGGTTTATTTAGATTTCCAGAAAGCTTTTGACAAAGTCCCGCACAAAAGATTAATTCTCAAACTGAACGCAGTTGGAATTCAAGGAAACACATGTACATGGATTAGGGAGTGGTTAACATGTAGAAAACAGAAAGTACTGATTAGAGGAAAAACCTCAGAATGGAGTGTGGTAACCAGTGGTGTACCACAGGGATCAGTATTAGGTCCTCTGCTATTCCTAATCTACATTAATGATTTAGATTCTGGTATAGTAAGCAAACTTGTTAAATTTGGAGATGACACAAAAGTAGGAGGAGTGCCAAACACTGTTGCAGCAGCAAAGGTCATTCAAAATGATCTAGACAAGATTCAGAACTGGGCAGACACATGGCAAATGACATTTAATAGAGAAAAGTGTAAGGTACTCCACGCAGGAAATAAAAATGTACATTATAAATATCATATGGGAGATACTGAAGTTGGAGAAAGAATCTATGAAAAAGGCCTAGGAGTTTTTGTTGACTCAGAAATGTCTTTGTCTAGACAATGTGGGGAAGCTATAAAAAAGGCTAACAAGATGCTCGGATACATTGTGAAAAGTGTTGAATTTAAATCAAGGGAAGTAATGTTAAAACTGTACAATGCACTAGTAAGACCTCATCTTGAATATTGTGTGCAGTTCTGGTCACCTCGCTGTAAAAAAAGATATTGCTGCTCTAGAAAGAGTGCAAAGAAGAGCAACCTTTTCCAGGCTTAAAAGGCATGTCATATGCAGACAGGCTAAAAGAATTGAATCTGTTCAGTCTTGAACAAAGAAGACTACGCGGCGACCTAATTCAAGCATTCAAAATTCTAAAAGGTATTGACAATGTCGACCCAAGGGACTTTTTTGACCTGAAAAAAGAAACCAGGACCAGGGGTCACAAATGGAGATTAGACAAAGGGGCATTCAGAACAGAAAATAGGAGGCACTTTTTTATGCAGAGAATTGTGAGGGTCTGGAATCAACTCCCCAGTAATGTTGTTGAAGCTGACACCCTGGGATCCTTCAAGAAGCTGCTTGATGAGATTCTGGGATCAATAAGCTACTAACAACCAAACGAGCAATATGGGCCGAATGGCTTCCTCTCGTTTGTAAACTTTCTTATGTTCTTAATTGTGTGCTACCGCCTCTCATCCACGGTCGGTCGGACTTCATCTAGTGACGTCCAGGCTATAGGGCGCATCCTGCACACCATGCGGCGGACCTTTATCGGATCCGCCACTTGGGAGCCCAGTTAGAACAAGCAGCTGGAACATAAGGGTCATTTTGTAAACATACTTCAAAGGTTTAACTTGGAACAGTACCTAGGAAGGAACCTGCAACCACTTGCATAGTTGATGGCATTTGAAAAACTGTATGATGTGCAATGTGTGTCCTATCCGGAGGTTCACAAACAGCAGATGTTGTAGAATATTAGACTATACCCACAACTGGTTAAAGCACTAGCATTCAGGAAACTGGTTGTGCTACATACCCAAACATCCAGAAGCTGCTAGCCACTCCTGGCTTTTGGTAAACATGACAATATTGTATCATATTTGTCATACTTAACTACACATTCAATTAATATCAGGATGTTAGAATTGCAACTTAATAATCACATCATAAATATTGGTTGTTTAGTGCAGTATAAGAACTAAAAAAAAAAAAAAAAAAAAAAAAAAAAAATCAATCAAATTTCATTAACCATTTTTATGTTTCAGGCATGACTTTTGTATACTGTAGGTCCTGGAATCCATTTAATATGCTTGCGTATGTGTTAGGAGGCCATGTGATTCAGGTCAACAAACCAGGTGATGGTAGTGTTTTGAAGCCATAAAAAGAGTCGGTTTGATGCTGATAGTATTAGCCTTGTGTGAACTGGAAGCTGCTTCAGACTTGTCAGTGATGGAGTTAGAGATGATCCGAGGAAATAAAAAAAATTATAATTTCATTAAATATCATTGTTTCATTGTATATGGTTTCTTCTGCTAATCCAAGCTGTTTTGTATTCTGTTTCAGGTAAACGGGCCTTACCATCCTTACTACTCGTCATTGCTTGACCTTTGAAGAACACCAAAGCTCTTTTGTTTCACAGACACAAACATGCTGTCAGCTGGACATCTGAACTGTGCATGCTCTCTAACTATGAACGGATAACTTTTTTTTCCCTCTCTTTGTACAAAGTAATTTCAAGCAGAGAAACAATCAAAATGAGCTTTATTTCACCTTGAGCCATACATTTCACAAACAATAAATATATGTGTATCAGTTCAGGGATAAACCACTAATTCTTAATTTTGAGAAAAAAAAAAAAAAAAAAAAAAAAAAAAAAAGAAATGATCTGTATTCTGTAAAATGGGGAATTGTACAGGGAGTGATGCTAGTTAAAGCTTAAAAGATTCAGCCTGTCAAAGGCCTGTCTTCAGCCTTTAAAGGAGAGTGCACTCTATTTAGTTTAAGACCCTTGAGTTAGTAAATGACCCTTGTGTCAGTGGCAATGCCATGGGTTATTTGAGTTCCTCTTCGAAGTGAAAAATGTCAGAGTTCTCAATTAGATATCTGCAGAGACTGCTCGAACTAAAATGTGGATGAGGTGATGGGACCAGTGACTTTTTTATTTTTAAATTCTTACACTATAGCCATTGAACCCAGCATTAAGGCCACTTGCAAACACCATCATTATTTGGCAGTTTTGTCCTGGGGATATTGTGGAGTTTCTTTTGTGTCCAAGAGATTTATTTTAGATGTATAGTACTTGAAAACTTAGCCAGCCAACAAATCATCCATTGTGCCTAAACCACCCCACCTATGTTTCTTACATCTGTGGACTCATGCTCTTATTTAAATTGATTAAATGTCACTATTCTCAAAAGAGCTGGACACATACATATCTCCTGAATGACTGTTCTGAACTGGAAGCATCTTGTATTATAAGTGACTGCAGCAGCAGTTGTTGATGATGCATAGTTCACCCCCCCCCCCCCCCCATAGTCTCTAAGTTGCTTTAGATAAAAGCATTTGCTAAATGACAATTCTTATTGTAGGTATCAATCTAGTGTTAATGTCTGTAAATACAATCTGTGTGCTCATTTGTTCAGATGGCAAAACCGCTACATCAGTAGCTATAGGCATAGGCTACTGAAAAGAAACTTCTGGTCCCTGGAGTGCAGGGTATGTCATGGAAAGCTTTCTGGTTCCAATCCCAGTCATGACATGTTGGAGATGGCTGGGGGCCTACAGCGTGGGTTGTATTGGCTTTTGCATGTCGGCAGGTTCAAGATTAAATTCCGTTATGGCCAGGCAGTTACTGGCCAGTAACTTGCTAGACTGGGCCTCACCACCAGGATTCAGTAGCTTGGCAACATCCGATGCTTTTGTTTAATGGGTGAAAAGAGACTATTGCTTGTCCATTGAGCTTCAAACCTAAAGTAAGTGGGTTGGCGACATTCATATTATGGAGAAAATGTAGTTTAAAAAGAAAAAAAAACAAAAAAATTTGACAACAGTTTTCAGTATAATCTTCCGATTGAGTGTTTAAAGTTCTAGATAACCATTGGCAGAGCAGGTCAATTATTAGCCTGGTGTGCTGGTTTAGAAGTATGTAAATTAGGACACAGTATATGTTTTTTTTTTTTTTTTGGACAATGAGTGCATCCTTTATTTTATCAACAGTAAAAATAGCAAAGTACTCTGACTGTGATTTCAAAAATAGACATGGACTACAAACCAAGTTTTTTTTGTTTTTTTTTTTAAGTCGAAATGCGGCTTGTGGAATGACATGATGCAGTAATTGACTATTTTAAACAAGTGAAATCCACTTTCAAAAGAATTAGGTTGTCAAATTGTTGTTGCTGGGATTTTTTTATTTATTTATTATTTTTTTTTTTTTGTCATTCAGCTGTAAAAATAAGAGGAACACATTTTTGATATGGTATTTCTTCATATAGTTCTCTGCGTTGGCCAAGGGGTGAGATGAGGAATTTACCCTAATTACTGAGCACAAATATCGTTAGCCTTTATTTTTTACGTTTATTTTAATAGTACTGTTTAACTGTTCTTGTGTGAAATGCTGCAGTTTACCCAGCTGTCTTAAAAGATGGCTAGTGTGGGGCCTGAACAGTGATCACGCTAAGAGAAACGCATTGCATTTACAGATGTCTAGCTGGAAAATGACCAATGTATTTTGCCTGAAGTCTTGCCAATCTAGAAATGGGGGAGTTTGATGAAAGGTAATTCATTAAAATATTTTCCAAGTGCCCAAACAGTATTTACATTGCAAAGTTATGTAATGTGTTTTTTTTTTTTTTTTTTTTTTTTTTTGTCCCCCCTGGGATAAGGATATGAAAAATGACAGTATTATTTAAAGTGAAAATAGGTTAAGACTCAATGTATTGTATGTCTATTTTCTTTAAAGAAATCTTGGAAAGAGAAGAGCCATGACCTGTACTATTCTATTAAGGTTTTTTCCCAGAGCTGCTAGTTTTTGTTGCCTGCTTGCCTGCATGCCTGCATGCTGGCCTGGATCATTAGCTGTCTACAAAATGAGGTAAAATGATTTTTCAAAATAACTGCAACAATGAAAATCTAAATAAATGTGGAAAATTCATTGCACAGAATATTCTGATGTGTCTCAAGCATGTGAAACCCACCATTTTTATGTACTAATATCCCGCTTCCAACAATGTTATTACATTTGTAATGAATGTTGGAAAGCTCTGAGTAATCTAAATATGGATAGAAATTGTGTTGTAGCTGGTCACTTTGTGTCTAAAAAGAAAAAAATCATTCATTTTATAATACAGATATCAAACATTTGTTTAGTGTCACTTACAGTAATCGAATGGCGCTGACCATTCAACCTAAAGGTTAACAAGTTGTGACTTGTTTATGGTTAAAGTGGAAATGTGTCTTGTGTATAAAAGGATGTGTTAAACTCCAAGATTAAAGTCCCTACAAGTATGAATTGCCTTTTGATGTTGTATAGAACTCCCTCAATATATTGATGAAAACCGGTTAAACAGGAAGATCTGGGTGAATACACAGTCTTGCCTCATTTTGTATGAGTGTGAACAGTAATGTGCTATCCAGTAACATCTAGTTAATTGCAATTCAAGGGATGGCAAAATAATATATCAATCTATCATTTAGCGTCGTTCTATTTGAACAACTATTTAGAGATACTTTGGGGGGATTGTGCTGTGTGATTGATTATTCCCTTATAGTGTACTGATCAAAAAGTTAGAAAAACATTTTGAGCCATGATCCCATTTGGATTCATGGACGCTTGATTGGTGATTCCAATGATTCCTTCACCCTGACCACATGATATTTAGGCAGGTCTTTTATAGACCAAGATAGTGGAAATAGGTTTAGTAGATCTGCAATAAGGTCGAAGTTGTCTCCTCCTCTTCCAAACCAGCACTAGACTTTGTCTTTTTACTCATGATTAATTTCTTTATGGAAGAAGAAACTTGCAAATCTCTAAAAATACATGCCACGAAGCAACATGAGTCAAGCCATCAATCTGAAGATTAAACAGTTGCAGGACACACACAATCCTTGTGAAAATATTAGTCTTGTTTTATTTGTGTTTAAATACATATTCCAAATCAAATAGAATTATACTAGTCTTTTACACAATGAATATTGTGTATTAATCGCACATTTACAGGTTTGTTTTTTCCTGTATTGCGAATATTTTTGCTAAGTGAACAAAATAATTGCCTTTTGTAGCGTATGATTTTTGAATGTCCGTGGGAGCAGCTGTACTTCTATTTTTCTACCTGTCAAGAACTGAACACTGGGTTGCAAATATGTGTAACATTAGAGTAAAATGAAAATATGAAGCAAACATCATGTTTAGTGTGATTTATAGCATCATTATATAAAACATGTATGGTGGAAAATATAGCCCAGTTTGCCATATAATTATATCTGTTCACGGTGACGTATCAATTAGGCTTTCCTACATATTTCTTTAAAAGCATAGGCCTGTTTTTCAAACTTATGTTCAATCAACTATATATACCGTAACAGTCAAGGGTTTTATTTGCATGTTATGCAATGCAGTCTGGCGAGGAACATATGGTAGACTACAGCAAAATCCACTTAACAAGCCTTGAAAATCAGCCCAATATTGACTAATATTGGGGGTTAAGTGCATGAAGGAACTTTGCTTAATTGTTTCTGCTTTTTTGCATGGATGGGCTGTGTGACTATCATGAGAATGTGACATTTTTTCAGCTTGCTGCTTGCATGAATCATTGTTGGATAATTTTAACTCCAGGGGTCCTCAGAAATCATTTAAGGTCCAACTGTATTTTATAACTTGTCATTTCAAAAGCTGACACTTGCCAAATCTAGCCAGCACATTACACCAGATCTGGTTTCACAGCATTGACTACTTGTCAAAGGAGAAGTCCTGCTTCTGTGCTCTTCAAGGACTAACGTTGTTGTCCCCAAGGCCTGAGATCATGATGCTGCTCCACTGGTTTGCTTATTATGTCTAGTCAGAAAGCAAAAACTATTTTTCATTCTGCCGTACAATTAATTATATTTGAGTCAACTGAGATGCTAAGTCAAAACGTAAAGAACCCTGGCTACTTTTGCCACATTGTGGTCATTTTCAACCTGCAGGAGTGCCAAAGTCAGATCAATGAAAAGAGATGCACCATAGTGCTGGATAACAAAGGACATTGTTTTGTTGTTACCCTGCACTGCCTGGATATTAAGCTATAGTGATGTATCCACCACCATTGGCTATGATGCCAGCTGGCATTCATCATGCCATTCATCTCCCAAGGTTCTAATAAGTGACATGTGGAATGGTAGTCCATTCCTGCATAAGCAAGTTAGTAAATTCAAGCATGCGTGATAGAAATCAGGGGACCATGATGGACAATGGAACTGTAGTTAGTCTCATGAATGACATTTTCTACATGCATAATGTTTTCATATTTGCTATCTACTGTATATAAAATTGACCTTATTAATCAAAATGGGGGGGAAAAAAAAAATTGCCTCTGCTGTTGTACCTCATGCTTGACATTTCGTTATTCAATTTTTAATCTTCTGGGTTTTTTTTTCCTGTTGTAAGCTACATACATTTATCATTAGCACCATTTATTTTATTTATTTATTGGTATTTAGTTTGGACAAGAAAAACACAGTTAATACTTGTTAAACAGTGTATCATACAGAATACATAATGTTTAATAATATGTATTCTGTATGATTCTCTTGTTTCTGCTTAGAACATTATTTGCTATGCTCACAAACTTACAGAAACTACTAAAGCTGCATGTGGACATGTGAGGTGGGGAAGCATATTGGTGTTCTGCAGGATTCAATGCACAGTGCTTCAACTATTGATTCCAGTGTGGCAATGCTAATATGCTGCCCCACCTCACTTTCCCACAATCAACCTTGGAGTGTTGTTTCAGAAGTAATTTTTGATGGCATAGCTAGCAGTAATAGGAAATAAAGATATCAGTAGAAACAAACAAAACCATACAGAACACAAATTAGGATACGCAATAAATGTGAACAAAATTGAGAATATGAAGTATCCCTTTAGAAGTTGTTTATTAATTTTTGTCCCCATTTGGAGTGAAATGCTTTGAGAATCTGGCCCACAGTTTTTACTATGTGGATTCTGATATAAACTGTAAGAAAAAAGACTAATGCAGGTACTACAAGCAAAGCTTTTCAGAGCTCTCTGTCGGAGCAAGATGGATCTTTTGAACTGATGACTCAAAAGACAGTACATTCAATGATTCACCATTTGATCAGCAGAGTACAAAAGTGAGTTCTGCATGTATTCAGGCTTTGCATTTTGCAAAACCTTTATTTTTTCAGTGAAGGGTTATAAGTAATTAATTCACGTATTACCAGTATCGAACAAGTAGGTACTGTATATGGGTTGGTCTGTACTTGCATAGGTAAATCAAGTTTTTTTCAGTATGGTGGAATGAAGAGAAGCTATACTTGATCATTCTACCCATAATATCTATCCTAAACAAAAAATCACAAAGATGAAGATGCAGCAGGAGAAATTGCCATGCTATTTACCTGTTGATATTCTGGCTAAGGCAGTTTTCGATTAGGAGAGCACCAGGTTTATAATTGATTTTGCCTGAGAACTAATCTTGGAGTTTATCAGTCTGTAAAATAGTCTATCCAGTGCTCGGAGCATTTAAAGGCAATGCATGTGACAGAAATGTTCCAAAACATAAAGGAAATGGTGTTTGGTGTTTATACCAGCTGGTGGCTTGATGGGCATTTAATCCATTTGAGGTGTTTAATTTTTATTAAGGATAAGAAACATGCACACAGTAAGTGGTGGTTCAATCTACAGATAGGTCCATGTTGTCTTTTAAAAATGAATGTGTAGTCTTGTAAAAGACTCTTGTAAATCAAGTTCCACAGAAAGCCAAGTACTATAAAGGGTTGATGAGGCTCATTGTTCATTCGTGTGGCGTTAAGTTGCCGTGGAAGTTTTAACGCAGTTGCAGTTTTTTGCTGTATTAAAAGGAGGGTCTGCTGAGGACCAGCAACAGAAGCAGCTAAACCCAGAGGACGAAACCTCACCAACCTACACATTGTGGCTCTGTGGATGGACATATAAACAGAGGTGAGATTTTATTCTAGTACTGAAAAGTCTCTGAACTGGGAACTTTCTGTTTTTGATTAGAGGAGTCTCATGACTACATGTGTGGCCCCAGGGACTGAAGCCTGTAATACTATATGTATTATTACTATTAACTGTTTATAAAATTATTTTATGCCTCCCATTCTGTATATAAAATACATCAAACAAAACAAATATCTAATTAAAAACACATTTGTGGATTATTCCCATACTAAAGCAAACACTGCATTGCCAAACAAATATTTGACAGTGATATACAAATGGCAAAGTGATTTATGATTACGTCAGGAAAAATTGAAAAATTGATTTTAGATCCTTGTGCATTTCAAGGTCTGACATCAGTGTTGAGGCCTTTTGAGGATTACAGTGATACTGTAAATATAACTAGCTCTTCTCTTGAGAGAAGTCTACTGCTACAAAAATAAACTGACCCTTTTTAAGGCGAGTGTTGTACCCCAGGGGCAGGATGTGTTTTAAAATAAATAAATACTTCCTGTCAATGTTACTCCTTGTAGCAAAGATTAATAGGCTAGTCTAGTTGATTACCTCCCTGCTAGTGTGTGCTACCTTTAATTAATCAAGCAACATCACAGCACAAGAATTCCAAGCACAAAATAGGGGGGAAAAAAAAATGTATTTCAGATTATTATTATTATTTTTTTTTTTTTGGTCTTGTACATTTCAGACTTTTAAGGGTCGTACATTTTGATAATTAAGTAAACTTAGAATGTTTGACTACTAACCTTCTAATATTGATCATTCTTTCCCCAATAATCTCCAATTATCCAGTGTGTGCTACACAGTAGCCCAGTGACACTGCATTTACTGCCAAATAAACCCAGTGAATTTAATATGCTGAGCAGTACATTGATCTGGAGGTAAGGAGGTAGAATGAGGCCTATTCATTTGTATTTATACATGGGCTCACAGGAGACTGAGAGCCAGGTAAAGGCTACAGGACATGTTGGTTGGTTGGTTGGTTTAATATTGTCTAATTTAGTTGATCTTTTTCAGTGTTTCTCATTGAAAGTCGCAGGAATTGTCGCACCAAATACTTAAATATAGCAGGAGGAAGCCTAACTAAATGATCATGCATATTTCCTCTGCTCATACATAGTCTCATTATTAACATTTCATTATCTTGATGTTTTAAGGCTCATGGACAAACTTAATAAAATACATGAAGACCCAAAGGCATTTGTGACATTCAAAGCTAATCGCATGGAGGAAAGACCTATTAAGAGTTTAGAACACTTTCATCATTGGAGATATGCATTTATTCTGTCTGTGCTGGAAGTATTCAAATTACATTCAAAAGAATAATTATGAACATAGATCCCTCAGAGTTTTATTCATAGGAGACCATTTGACATCCAAATATGGCAGGCCTGTGCATGTTTTCAAACTAATTTATACCCTTTTTCACTTTAATCAGTTATCAGAATACTAGCTGGGAGTCTTGGCCTGTATTTGAGCAATTACGCTTTATTTTCAAATTAGTAAAACTGTGTACACTTTAGCACTGTTGTGAACAGGGTTAGGAGAACGAGGCACAGCTTTGGGAGCGTATTGAATTAAAGTATAGAATGGTTGTATGGTTTGTCCCAGGATCTTGTCCTCATTGGGCTTAGAATTCAAATAACTAGTGAGTGTGATTTGAAAAGTATTCCTTGGTTTGTGTATTCTATTCTACTTTTTTCAAGGTCAGAATTAACATTACATTAAATTCTCAACATGTTGCTTGTTTGGTATATCACAGTAAACTTTTAATTGCGGCCCTTGTAAAAGTAATACATTCCAACCAGCTTGGTGTAGTGCAATAAATCTGGATTAAATTTAAGACGAGACATCCTCATTTGAGATTTCTCCAAATGACATGTTGGCTTTCTTTTTTTGTTTGTTTTTTTTTTTTTTAATTTTGTGCATTACACATTTTGATTTTTCTTCTGAAGTAAACCCAAGATCATTTCTGTCAAAACATATCAGTTTTTTTTTTTTGTGTGTGGAGGCTCAGGAGACACTAATAAGATGTAAGAAGTTGATCAGCAAGACTAGATACTATTTGGAATTAACTAAACAGTGGCTGATCTTAATACAGCAGGCCTAAAATGTATTTCCGCAATATCGATCATAAATAATTCTACCCTGTTCGACAAGAAGACTGGCATAAAATTTAATGTGATACCTGTCTTGTCAATTACTATTGCACAAACACATTTTTGAAGTAAACTGAGTCTGCTATTACTTCTGTCTGTTCTCCATCTATTCAGTTATAATTACAGTAGTATTTAGTAAACCAGGGATCCAAGTAAATAAGTATCATTTTGTACCACTGCTCACTTCTACAGTAGCTGAACAGACTGCTTTATTTTTGTTCGAAACCTATTTGAGTTGCCAAGATATTTAGTGAGCAAGTAGTCAAACTTTTGCCAGGACTGTAGGATTAGGATATTTTTATGACATTACAACTACAGAATCTTCTTTATATATAGTACAGCACTTTTTTAGTTACTGGTCATTTTTTAAAGTGAACTACCATGTGTATTATTCAGTATTGCTCGAGATTTTTTTATATATATATATATATATAATTCAAGTTTTATGTTTTTGAATTTTAAGTTTGGCAGCGATGAGGTTAAATCCCATCCCTGCAAAAATGTGCAGTATGTGGCCAGGTGGTAACTGATTGTCAATTAACTCTGGCCACATGGTATAAAAGAGGAGCCAGATATTTTCTTCTGTGCAGGTTGTGCTCTTGATCCTTGCACTGAGATAGCTGTTTCTCGGGTACATCTTTGTGTTTTGTTTGTTTAACTATAATAAATGTGCAGAAAAAGGCACTTTAAACTTGCAATCTCCTGTCTTCTGCATTTGTTATTCCAACCATTATCCAACATTTTTATTTTAAATGCATGCTTTAAAGTCGCATACCACGACATGAAGGCATGAGCATTATCACTGAGCTTCCCTGGCCTCCTGATTTATCTGATTTTAACCCCCATGTGGCACTTTGTGTAAGTTAGGATTGAGATCACCAAAGACAACCCAAAAGATAATCTGAGCTGCTTGTTGAGTTGACAGCTGTTTTGATGAGTTCATTTTATTTTGCACAGTACAGTTGCATCATGTTGTGTAATGGAGAAAGAATAGTACCTTTTTGTATTTCATGATGCTGTGTAATGAAGTATTAGTATTAAACTGACTAATTGTTGTATTGAGCTAATCATTCTAGGTTAATCCACACAGTAACACTCATACCAGAGACAGCTCCCTCCTCCCTGCAGGTCTTTTTAAATTCTTGGACTTGAGACCTTCCGCAATTCTCTTTCAGCTCTGATGATTCCAGCTGTTTCATTCTAAATATTTCCTAGGTGAGTCTATGAGCAAAAGACTGCAGACATAACACGTCTCAAATCCAGCAGGTGTGGGAGTCTGGTGACAACAAATCCATGACAGCTCAGCTGTATCCCCAGGAATCAACACTGCTGTGTTGCTGAGTCGCAAAGGGTCTGCCCAACATGTTGTTGTGTTTTTATTTATTATTATTAATTTTTCTCTCTGAGGCTGAACTGCTCATTTTATACATATTCAGCTGATCTTAATAAAATGTTTAAAAAAAAAAAAGTCAAGGTAACATGGTTTAAGCATTGGTCTCATGTTTGAATTTAACCATTACCATTCAACAGGTTATTACTGTACTGTATGTATTCTTTATTTGCAACATGGTGTCCTCAGCTGACTTGCTCTGACATGCAGATGCCTTGAGCTGGATTTGGACTAATGTTATTACCACAGTGTTTTTGTTTTACACCAGGTGTGTTTAGGCACAAATAAACCCAGATGCTGATTCGTCAGATGTATTGGAACCATCTTTTGAAGTCTACAGAACGAATGAGGTTGTAGTACGAGGTGCTCCATGTGATTCAATTTTGTTTTCTAAATGGGTGAAACTAGTATTTGTGAATTTCATACAGTTGACCATACTTTCCATAAAATGTTATATCATAACTTTGGCTAGACACAGTGGGTCAATTGCAGCGAACTGAAAGCAGCATTCTAACTGGGGATGATCCCGTGGTTAGTACGCAGCTCTGTACTAAACTAGTACGCAAGTTAAATACCAATTCAACGAACTTGGCGGCTGAAGTTAGTCCCCAGCTGCGTACTAAAAAATGTCTCAATTGCAAAGAACCCAAAAATAACAGCTGCTGCCCTCTAGAGCAGGGCTACTCAACCCTGGTTCTGGAGGGCCGCTGTCCCTCCTGGTTTTTGTTCTAACTGTACACTAAATTGATTAATTGGGTCAATTAAGCTTTTAATAAGCACTTCATTGGTCCGACCCAATCTTCTAGGTCCAGCCAGGTTAAGGGCTGGACCTCTAGAAAGACGCAACACCCCCGCCCGTAAGTCCACATGGGCCCCGATGCGACAGAGGAAATCCAGTCCTAGAATGCAAGAGTCCTGGACTGGGGCAAGCAAAACATGGTGCTTTAGCAACTGCCCCCCAATGTGGATCATCACTGTTCCTTTTCCCTCCATCGGCACAAGCTCCCCCGTCACAGTAAGGGGCCCAGGCAGTGGTTCCCTCCATCAGCCACTGTCTCCCTTGACGCCTTTTCAAGACGTCTGACTGCACGACGGTTACTGTTGAACCTGTATCCACCCAAGTGGTGCAGGTCATTCCTTCCACAAAGACCATAACGTGGCAATTTTTGTCCACGGTGGTGCTCCCGACCACCATCACCGAGGGACTCGGCTCCGCTGTGACGGGGTTTCTTTGCGGGGTCCGCTTTCCCCGAGTTAAGCAGACCCCTGGGCGTTTCCCAACGCTGGCCAAGTTTGTCAGTGCTTGTGGGGGGGGGGTCTCATTTTGATTTAAAAAAAAAAGTTTACGGAAAACCACACTTTTAAAACATAATTTGTACCAGTTGCTCAGATTTTGAGCCCCCGCTCTCTTCAGTTCCTGTTTGGAAGCACACCAAAACAAACCAGAATCCTTAGTACCATACTGAAGCTGGGGATCAGCTAGTCCGCAACTGGGGATGATCCCGAGATAGTACTGTACTAGCTGGTACGCAGCTGCATACTAACTCTGCAAGTTCGTTGCAATTGACCCAGTGACTTTTTGGACTCTTGAGGCAAACAAAAAATATATATGTACAGTTGATTCACGCTAATATGAATTTCAAGGAGCCAGCAAAAAAAAAAAGTGTGTCGAAGCCAAGTGCATACTTGTCAGTTTTTTTTATTGAAGTTACAGTGTTATTTGCAAATTTTAATTACAGAATGAAAAGTATTAGAAATGTAAAAGTACTGTGCATTTTATTGAAAATAGAGTTGTAAATGAACTTTTAAAAATTATACATTGCAAACTAACTTTCGTGTTAAGTGAATTTGTCTTATAAAAAGTCATTTTTAATAAGTTAAAGGCAAAGGTCTTACATAACATGAACAAACAATATGAAGCAATTAATTCTACTCCATGTGATAAGAGCAACAGCGAAGGTTGCAGTGACCCAGTGGAAAAGGGGTTTGCCTGTTTACTGTCTCTGTTAATGCCCAAATAATGTTATGTAAGAATTATACTGAGCTGATTGCCAATGACACTGATGGTCCTGTTCCCAGACGATTTTAAATTGTACGTTGATATGTTCTTTTAATTTCCATGTCTCTGAGATAAGCAGTGTTATTGTTGGAAAATCTTGTAAATTATCCTAAGCTTGTGGGTTTTGCCAAGATTTGGAATAGTGTGGGGTTATAATATACCTACAGTAGAATATTCAATGACTCGCATGGCTTCATAAAATATTTTACGAAAATAAACCTGTTTTAATTCTAAAACTCAACTAATAAGAATCAACTTAATATTACCTATAAACCCCTTTTTATTAATTGACTGGGTTGTTTATTTAAGTGTAATGCCTGATTACCTGCAAGATAACTGACTGTGGTGACCATTGGTGTCCCAAGGCATGGGCACTTAACCAAAAGAGAAGGTAACGGCCTCAGTGGGGGGTATTAATTCTATTAGAAATGGAACAAGCAGTTTTGTGACTGAAGACATAAAAAAATATATAAGTAAATGTAGGGTAAGTCCCAGTAGCTTTTAGAGGGTGTCTAGCTCTTGAATATTGACCCGTCTAACATGATTGGCTGAGATCGCTCATGAGGGTTCTAATTCTGGTTTGTTAACTTCACTGAATTGTATTTCTTTTTCTGAAATACTGATGATTTGAGGTATCTAGACTTCTGTGTTTTTAATAGACTGGATTGTCACATGGATGCTATACTGTATATGGTCCATTTTAGATGAAAGTAAATATAGCCATCACCTCCACAGCAATTGGCATTAGTAAACACTTACTAGAAAAGGTCTAGAAAAGGTACCCACCACAATTGAACAATTGTTAACTTGTTCTTGCAACAATAATTGTATTAAAGCCAATTGCTCCAGCCTTAGAGAACTCTGACATGAAGCTAGGAGCCAAGGTACTGAAACCAAGTAATATGATGTAGTGGGAATGGACAAATATTGACGTGAATGTTTTTGTGTAATTAAATATTGGTACACATTGTTTGAGTCAGCCACCGAAAAAAATGGAGTTAAAGGTTAAAGCAAAGCCTGTTTTGTGACCTGGAACTATATTAATACAGGATGCATTTGTTTTTTTTTTTTGTGTTTCTTTCAATATTTACATTATACTTGTTATGCATGTCAGCCAGTGATGATGTTTTCACATTTGATCTGTTTCTCTTGGTTTCACTCTCAAGACCTACTTCTTCTCTCTTGCTTACTATTATTATTGTTGTTGTTGATTATTTTATTTATTTATGTATTTATTTTGCAGACGCCCTTTCCCATGACGACTTAGTTGTATACAAAATAAAATACTATATACAGAATTACGGTACAATTAACAGCAAGATACAAAATACAGTGACTTCAGTCCCAATAAGAGCAAACACAAAACACAGTGCAATTTGATACCAGGCCAGTTCAAGAGCAGATAAGTGTTGATAGTTACATCAGGGTTAGATAGGAGTGCAAGTGAAATACAAAATACTACAGATTGGGTTCAGTGCAGGATTAAATACAGTAAAATAGGGAGCAGATAAGTGCATTAAAGTCAGAGAGCTCTATTGTCCAGAAAGGAAGAGTTGAGTTTCGCAGGTGTTGTCTGAAGAGGTGTGTCTTGAAGTGCCGGAAGGTGGTCAGGGACTGGGCAGTCCTGACGTCCGTAGAAAGGTCGTTATCCATGTGCTTTAAGCCTGATATCTGTTGTATCTGCTACTTCTGATCTTTCACTGCAATATCTTTTGATTCTATATGACAAACTAATCCACAATGTTTTAGAATTCGCATCCTAATCTTGTATTTAATGTATTACACGTTGTTTTTCACTGTATTTAATGCATTATGCATTTTTTTTTTTTACTGTGTCTTGTAAAGTGTTTTGTGATGGTGGTCCACTATGAAATGCTCTATATAAAATAAAGATTGATAGTACAGAGATCTTGCAGCAGGTAATGCAGTATGTATGGGCTGTCTCAAGTGTTAGAAAATGGTATGATTGTTTACAACATTTGTTATAGCATATGTAGAGACTTTATGAATAATGTATAATGAATCCTCAAAGGGGTTATTATAGCAAATTTAAATAATGCCATACATGTAGTGTACTTCCATTCACTATGTGCAGGTTGGAGGAATGATCTGCTTTAGCAAACAGATCATTTAATACATGGCATACTGCAAAGTGAGATCTACATTGCAAATAGATTTGAGGAATAATATAATACGCCAAGGCAGGATCTGTGCATGACCACCTTCTTGCTCACAACATGTTGTGGAAATTGTTATCAGCCCTAACACAGTTCTCAGTTCTGCAGGGTATTATGCTTGGCCTGCAATCAGTCTTGCATTGTTCACAGTGGAGTAATGCCTGTATGACTCACTATTTACAGCTGAATCCAATGAAGCCTCACATAAAGTTCAGAAACAGCCAAAACAAAACATACATTTTACTTTTACCATAATCCCCTCTTTATTCTGGACCCCAAACAGATTTGTTTGCACACTATTACCTTTTCTAAGGAAGTGGATCCTGTTCATTAATGATTGATTTCAAACTTTTCCCCCAAAGCTCCATGTGTTGTGTTGAATGTAGATTAGTGGGATAAAAACAAACCAACCCTGCCTTCTCAAATTCTGATGTTTTGCTCAGGGTCTGAAATTTTGAATTCACTTGAATTGATACACATTTAGTAATGCTAAATTGGAGCCAACAGTATGATTTAAAAGCTGATGACTTTGACCTATATCAGTGGTACAAAATAGCATAGAAATAGGAATGACCAAGTTTAATGACAATTTGATAAGCAATTCTCAATTTAACATAGGCCTTTCATAACTGATGGAGTTAACAGTGATATCAAATGAAAGACCACTATATGTCCTCTATTCGCTATATATACTGTATTCTAGTATGCTTTCTATTTTACAATATAGTATTTATTTTGTTATATAGGCTTTTTTTTCAGGTTTTAAAAAAAATAAGATTAATTATTATACCTAATATTATAACACAAGTACATTCACACCACAGCTTTAAATTCAAACTGCAGTAACACTATGCAAATGTGGCATACAAATGTCTTTCATATACTCCAAGTTTGTGATACTTTCATAAAAAGAATCTTTTGCTCTCTCTCGTTCTCTCTCTCTGACATAGAGGCTCTCTCAGTAACCTCCGAAGTGTGACGCATGTCTCTCTCCACTCATGCATGTGCTTTGCCAACAGGGAATAATTGAAGTCTGAAGAGTAGGCCTTCTGTGTAGAAACTGCAAATTACCCTGTCAAATTCCTAGTGAACTCTAGTAGATGTGAAGACGCTAACTTCCCTTTTAGGTTTTTTTTTTTTTTTTTCTGCCAAGTGTCTAGATAAGCTCAAATACATCTGCTAAAATGATTCCTGCAACGTGCATTCACAGTGTGATCTCAGTAATTAGGAAACTGCATTTCTTTCTTATTGAGAAGTTAAACCCTGAGTCAGTGTGGAGTAAATCAGTCTCTATCTGCATGTTTTGCAAGAGAGTATGTAATGGGTCAGAACTAAGGACTGTCTGTGCCTGCCTCTCTCTCTCTCTCTCTCTCTCTCTCTCTCTCTCTCTCTCTCTCTCTCTCTCTACTCTACTGTGCAAAAAAAGTAAGAACAAAAATAGACATGTTAATAGTTAATATTTATCAATTAACAAAATCTAAATCAAATCCATATTTGGTGTGACCACCCTTTGCCTTCAAAACAGCATCAATTCTTCTAGGTACACTTGCACAAAGTCAGGGATTTTGTAGGCATATAGTCAGGTGTATGATTAAACAATTATACCAAACAGGTGCTAATGATCATCAATTCAATATTTAGGTTGAAACACAATCATTAACTGAAACAGAAACAGCTGTGTAGGAGGAATAAAACTGGGTGAGGAACAGCCAAACTCAGCTAACAAGGTGAGGTTGCTGAAGATAGTTTACTGTCAAAAGTCATACACCATGGCAAGACTGAGTACAGCAACAAGACACAAGGTAGTTATACTGCATCAGCAAGGTCTCTCCCAGGCAGAAATTTCAAGGCAGATGGGTTTCCAGATGTGCTTTCCAATCTCTTTTGAAGAAGCACAAAAAAACGGGCAACGTTGAGGACCGTAGACACAGTGGTCGGCTAAGGAAACTTATTGCAGCAGATGAAAGACACATCATGCTTACATCTCTTTGCAATCGGAAGATGTCCAGCAATGCCATCAGCTCAGAATTGGCAGAAAATAGTGGGACCCTGGTAGACCCATCTACTGTCTGGAGAAGTCTGTTCAGAAGTGGCCTTCATGGAAGACTTGTGGCCAAAAAGCCATACCTCCAATGTGGAAACAAGGCCAAGCGACTCAACTATGCACGAAAACATAGGAACTGGGGTGCAGAAAAATGGCAGCAGGTGCTATGGACTGATTAGTAAAAATTTGAAATATTTGGCTGTAGCAGAAGGCAGTTTTTTCACCGAAGGGCTGGAGAGCGATAAACGAATGAGTGTCTGCAGGCAACAGTGAAGCATGGTGGAGGTTCCTTGCAAGTTTGGGGCTGCATTTCTGCAAATGGAGTTGGGGGTTTGGTCAGAATTAATGGTCTCCTCAATGCTGAGAAGTATGGCCCCCACAGAGCCCTGATCTCAACATCATCGAGTCTGTCTGGGATTACATGAAGAGACAGAAGCAATTGAGTCTGCCTAAATCCACAGAAGAACTGTGGTTGGTTCTCCAAGATGTTTGGGCCAGCCTACCTGTGAGTTCCTTCAAAAACTGTATGCAAGTGTACCTAGAAGAATTGATGCTGTTTTGAAGGCAAAGGGTGGTCACACCAAATATTGATTTGATGTAGATTTTTCTTCTGTTCACTCACTTTGCATTTTGTTAATTGATAAATAAAAACTATTAACATGTCTATTTTTGAAAGCATTCTTATTTTACAGCATTTTTTCACACCTGCCTAAAACTTTTGCACAGTACTATATATATATATATAATGGTTGCTGTGAAGGAGGACTCTGCCATATCAGCTATGGGCACCGAGGCAGAGAGCTTCATGATGAGAGCAGTCAGCACTAGATCTTTCACAATTTAGTCCTTATTGAGGTATTGACCGTTCTTCTGTCTGTGTCACACACATCAAGTCCTCCATCTATGAACAGCCTTCAAAACCTCCAACACAGAATGCTGTGCTTTTTGTGTCGAGAAATCTCAAAATACTGCACATTCATATAAAATACAAGACTGTTGTTATAAAAACACCAGCCCAAACTATTGCAAAGCCCAAATGACAACAAAAATAAATAAAACTAAATAAAATAAACTGTAGAAATACATCTTCAGCTAATTGTGAGTAGCCAATATGTTTTGGCGTTTCAGAGTTTTGGCATATAGTTTTAAAAAGCACATACTCCCAGGGTAGAGAGTCTCACCACCAGAAAAACACAATCCAGAGACCACAGTATGTGACTGGAATTAGAAGATCTGCAATTTATAACAATGTTATATAGGCAGGACCAAGACGACGTAATGAAATATTAAAATAAAACAACAACTCGAAGCCAAAGAGTGGTTAACATGTAGAAAATAGAAAGTACTGATTAGAGGAGAAACCTCAGAATGGAGTGTGGTAACCAGCGGTGTACCACAGGGATCAGTATTAGGTCCTCTGCTATTCCTAATCTACATTAATGATTTAGATTCTGGTATAGTAAGCAAACTTGTTAAATTTGCAGACAACACAAAAGTAGGAGGAGTGCCAAACACTGTTGTAGCAGCAAAGGTCATTCAAAATGATCTAGACAAGATTCAGAACTGGGCAGACACATGGCAAATGACATTTAATAGAGAAAAGTGTAAGGTACTGCATGCAGGAAATAAAAATGTACATTATAAATATCATATGGGAGATACTGAAATTGGAGAAGGAATCTATGAAAAAGACCTAGGAGTTTTTGTTGACTCAGAAATGTCTTCATCTAGACAATGTGGGGAAGCTATAAAGGTTAACAAGATGCTTGGATACATTGTGAAAAGTGTTGAATTTAAATCAAGGGAAGTAATGTTAAAACTGTACAATGCACTAGTAAGACCTCATCTTGAATATTGTGTGCAGTTCTGGTCACCTCGCTATAAAAAAGATATTGCTGCTCTAGAAAGAGTGCAAAGAAGAGCGACCAGAATTATTCCGGGCTTAAAAGACAGGCTAAAAGAATTGAATCTGTTCAGTCTTGAACAAAGAAGACTACGTGGTGACCTAATTCAAGCATTCAAAATTCTAAAAGGTATTGACAGTGTCGACCCAAGGGACTTTTTCAGCCTGAAAAAAGAAACAAGGACCAGGGGGTCACAAATGGAGATTAGACAAAGGGGCATTCAGAACAGAAAATAGGAGGCACTTTTTTACACAGAGAATTGTGAGGGTCTGGAATCAACTTCCCAGTAATGTTGTTGAAGCTGACACCCTGGGATCCTTCAAGAAGCTGCTTGATGAGATTCTGGGATCAATAAGCTACTAACAACCAAACGAGCAAGATGGGCTGAATGGCCTCCTCTCGTTTGTAAACTTTCTTATGTTCTTATGTTCTTAAAAATAAAAGGTGTAACCTGTAGCCTGGCAACGAGAAGAAATGATATTCAGACAGTAAACAAAAGAATGGGAGAACATTAATTTTTCATCACACCTAATGAACAACTGCTGAATAATGGTATGACTGATAATTGCAAATTAAAAAAAAAAAAATCTAATAAACTCGACAACTTATTGTTTATTCCTATGGAAATAACAAAGTGATACGTCCCTAGCTGGGGATGAAATCTAGGCGGTATGTCACACTTCACAGATTTCTACATTTATCTGGACAAACCTGGTATAAAAAATGACATTGCAAAAGAAAAATAAGTGCTAAAGCGACCTTGAATTCAATTATATACAGGGTGACACATTTTGTATAATTATGCTTTAATTGGTGTCTAAAAAAGCAAAAAAATAATGTAACTAGCAAGCAAGCCTCATATTCGATATTAAACACAGAAAGTGTGGATTCTTTTTTTTCTCTCTCATTTTATTTGATAGAAATGACCTATTTAGTTACCATTACAGCCACTAGGGGCTGTAGAGCAAAATAATAAAAAATATGTGTGGCCCCTCCCTGGTTAATCTTTCTTTGACTGTGTAGAACTCTACTCACTGGCTTAACAAATGTCAAAAGTCAATTTTGCAGCTCTGAATAACACCAGATAGAATTCTGGCCCACTCTTGGCTCTGTATATTTAGAGAGATTGTTCATTTTAAGTGGACCACAGCCAGGATGATTGAGGTTGGTCCAGCGAGGTCAGATGCTTGGAGTTCAGTCTCTGCTGCCCTGGCTGACTGGTTTATATCATTTCCTCTTTTATTATTTATTTATTTATGAATTTTGTGCAAGCTCTGTTTTCTCTGTAAATAGTTTTGTTCATGTGTATGATTCCAAATGTATTTGTGTGGGCTCAAAATAAAAACAATTAAAGAGCTAAAAAGAAACATTCAATTATTAGACAGATGTTTTTGTCTCCTGATTCGAATGTTTGTAGTGATGGATAAATCATGGCATTTTGCCAACAAAATATTTTGGGAATCCAAGGAGGATTTTTATAGGCCAGGGTGTATTTTATGTACGTTTATTGTCGTAATAATATCTTCAGTATTTAACCGCTGTATTTTTACAATTGATTCATGCAGAAATGTCACAGTTGCTTCCAATGTAGAGCAGTATCCAGGTTCTTTAAAAAACACAACATGTGTTTATATTAGATTATTACAGAATTAATAAGGGTCTTATTCACAAAACCTTCATCAAGTTCCAGTGATTTTTATTTATTTTTTCAAGCACAGAAAGTAATAGTCCTGCAATGTGGCAGTGAGAATCATAATTGCCCCACCATCCACAGCTTGGTTGGAGTTGGGAACAGATTGAAATCATTTATTTGAAGGCTCTTTTGAAATGTCAGACTCATTTCACAGAGATGCCAATGACCATGTTTCGGCAGAGACTGCCCTCATTGTGCCCAACTTCTACGTTCATTTTCACATCACCCAATAGAATGAATACATTTTGCTTCTTAAAGTCGAATGAAACCTGCTGAATAATAATATTGACATATTGAATTACATTTGTAGCTTTCCATATACTTAACAAAAAACTGACAAATTGAAACGTGTGACATTTTTAAATCTAACATGAAATACTGTACTTGTGTTATGGTTTCTGGTAGATGTTTGCAATATCATTAGCTGTTGCTGTACTGCCTCTCCTTGGCTATGGCGATTGTTTTCTTGATTCACATTATAATTTAGACAACAGGAAATCAGTAAAGCCACATACAAGATTTGTTTTTATTTACTTTTTTTTTTAGTTACAGAGACTAAATACCCATTAAATCTTATCTTTCTGGTAAGTTTCAGTTTGTCTCTATTGAGGAGGTAAAATTGGCATTAATAGGAAGTTGTCTGTAATGTTCCACCGGGCTCCATTCTGGGTCCCTTGCTGTTTTCATTATAGATGCTACCGTTAGGTGACATTATCAGCAGACACGAAGTGAACTTCCATGGCTATGCTGATGATACCCAGCTGTATTTGTCCATAAAGCCAGGAATTTCTTCTGCCTGGGTGTTATTAGCTACTCGCCTTACAGGTATCAAACATTGGATTTTCTCATGTTTAATTCAGATAAAACAGAGGGTATGCTAGTGGGCTCACAGAACCAACTAAAAGGAAATGTGGGATTATATGAGCTTGACCCTTGCAGTATCTCATCAAAACTTAAACTTTTGTGTTTTTTTCTTTGATCCTGATCTCTCATTTGAGACTAAAGTATATTTTTACCATTTGAGAAATACAGCCAAACATAGACAAATTATTTCTGTATGTGATGCCAAGAGACTAATGCATGCCTTTGTTTCATCTAGAATTGATTATTGTAATGCACTTTTTCCTGGTGTCCGAAAACGTGTGGTATCCTGCTTGCAGCTGGTTCAGAATACCGGCACTAGGATTCTGACTAAACCAGAAAAAGTGAATATATTACCCCTGTTTTGTTACTGCCCATATCTTCCAAAGTGCACTCGGAGATCACAAGCTGCGGGGCTGCTGATTATTCCTAGGGTCAACAAAAAGCAACGCAGGAGATAGGGCTTTTTCTTGTATGCTCTGCCTTCATTTGTCAGGGAAGTTGAGACCGTTACAGTTTTAAAGTCAAGACTAAAAACTCTATAAAATGGCTTTCTTATATTAGTTGGTTTTAATGTAACTTCAAAATTGCTGCTTTTGTATTGTGTATACAGTTATTTAAATAAGTTATTGTGGTTTGTTCATTTTTTTTCTGCTATGTACTGTACAGTGCTTTGCGATGCTTTTGTGTAAAAAGTGCTATGCAAATTCAATAAATAAATAAATTAATAACAAATAAAATATCCTATATTCATCTAGTGGGTGTCTGTTCCAACATGAGAAAGGGGGTTTTCAATTATACAGTTAATTCATTTTTCTCTACAGACTAGTCATTTTGCAGTGAAACTGCCAAATTAGTTTCAAAAGGGGGATTGGGGTGTATTAGACTGAGTCAGAATTGCAGCTGTCTTCATGAAGAGTGAAAACAGCACAGGTTTCTGAATGAATGTGAATAGGGAACTTCCACAAGGGGCCCAAGCAGCTCAATGATTTAAGCACTGGACAGGAGGGAACATTCAGTACATGTTCAGTGCCATCCAGGGACAAATGGGGAAGGTTACAAAACAATTTACACAGACAGATTACAGACCTACCCATATAGATTAAAATACTGTGAGATGCATGACACATATGCAGTACAGGCTTACAGTACTGGGTATTCAAAGATGTAACAGTTTAACAATATGAAGGTTTAAAAAGATTGTTAACAACAATCTAGAAAGCATGGACTGATATAGCTAAATCATTTATTGTATTGAGTTCTTATTTTAGGAATAGTCCTGATAGTAAAATCAGTGAAGTCTGAAGGTAATCCCCTACTGAACACAGACTAAAAATTAATTAATTTAAAAAGCACCTGCATTGTATTTCCCTGCTCTGCGGTGCCTGTCAATCAGACTTTCTAAATGCACCTGTAGAGAAAGAACTCTTGAGTATACCCACATATGCAGATTATTACTGTGAGGAATTGGTTAATGCTAGAGCTAGCCAAAAAATGTTACTTGCTAATACTAAATGAAATCCATGTAATTACTATTTTAGTTATCTTTCTGTATTATTGCCTAGTGCTGAAAGAGTTCAATTCTCAAGGAAACCCTGTTGGAAAACACAGTCTCTATTAGAATACCTTTGTAATTGCTGCAAAAATTAATAAATACAGCACTGTTCATTTCCGCAGGCTTGAATACTTTACCCTAGTTTGGGAAGCAAATATTGTGATCTCACCAAAATCAGAAAAGGTACTTTAATGAGTTAATACTAAAAGGTATTGTTCAAAAGTTGCAAATAAGAACTTATCGCACAATACCACCAAACAGTGTGGCCAACTGGCATGCAGTATTTTTGCAAGGACCCTACTCTAAATCATGTCTTATATCAGAACACAAGCGTTTCCACTATTGTTTTGAGTACGGGTCTTTACAAGGTAAATATTCAAAGCTCATTCAGACAGTTTACCCGATATAATCGGTCAAATGTTTTACTCAAATGCTTATTATGTATTTTTGATGAAATACAAGTATGAAAATAATAAAACAAATACTATACAAGGAATTTTTACTATTCAAATTACTTTCAGCACTCTAAACAAATAATTAATTTGAACAGGGGTGCTAGTAGTATCTGGTGGAAATGCAGCAAAGAAAGAAAAAGAAAGAAAGGGAACAGACCATCAAACAAATAAAAATATGCCCCTAGTTCCCCCTAGTTTGCCTTTGTTTCTGAAAATCAGCAGAGCATATTAAACAGAATAAAGAATCACATGTCTCAATGCTGCGGAGAGCTCTGCTTCTCAGAACATTTGAATTTCAGACAACACTACAAGCCTCCAAAACATCTGCAACTTTTCTGTCTTCACCTGTTTCTCGGGACTTTGAGTTCTTATAAATAGCAATTTTTCAAGATAATTATAACCACTTTAGTTTCTAGCGCTTGTTTGTTTGCACAGCTTGAATTAGCCCATTTCCTGGTCAGAACAGACAATTTGTTTAAGCTGTTGAACTTCTCATAACTCAGTTGTACTTTCCTCCAACTCTACAGAACAAAGCTGTTTTATAGAATACATAACCTTTAGTCTCTGTGGGTGTGCTCCTAACTCACTCACTGGACAAATGGTCTACCACTTCTACCACTATCTTCAGCATGGTAGAAAATAAAGGTTGACCTGGTAAGCTGTCGCCTTGATCTGGGGATCAAAGGTCATAAGTTTCCCACAATCTACAGTTTACCTGTATGAGAGTGACCTCCATGACCTACTTTTAGTTTTGCGAGATTATATATATATATATATATATATATATATATGGATATATATATACCGTGTGTGTGTGTGTGTGTGTATATATATATATATATATATATATATATATATATATATATATATATAGATAGAGAGAGAGAGAGAGAGAGAGAGAGAGAGAGAGAGAGAGAGAGAGAGAGAGAGAGAGAGAGAGAGAGAGAGAGAGATTCTGTGGTAGTTTTTGTGCGTAACTGTCTCCAGGTACAACCTGTCAAAGTATGAACTTGCTTCTGCACATTATAAATATATGCCTTTTTTCAATAGGGCCAGTATTTACTGTAAGCCACACAGTCAACTTTACTTTGAAAGAACAGCAACACAGGAAAGGGCTGAGCTTTAGACAAGCATTATATGACTTTATATTATTATTAAAGTAATAAGACTAGTCAAAATGAAATATCTGACACTGGT
This sequence comes from Polyodon spathula, assembly GCF_017654505.1. NCBI lineage: Eukaryota > Metazoa > Chordata > Actinopteri > Acipenseriformes > Polyodontidae > Polyodon > Polyodon spathula. The sequence continues at coordinate 35,861,425 of NC_054542.1, read as the reverse complement.
TTTAATAGAAACAGGTTTTTGCTCTTATTCAGCACTATATAAATACTTTGACACATGGAGCTTCAGCTTACAGTTTAAGCTCGTTACCTGGTATATTGATCTTTTAGATTTTTTCCACACAAACTGTGCTCCAAAAATACAGTATCTTGCAGGCATTGATCCTTTGCTTCTATATGTATTAAGCCCCGGTAAGTAATGAGACTGTCAAGGATGCCAAAACAGATAGAAAGACATACTGTCTTTCTCAAAACATTTGAAATGGATATGTAAAAGACAGTGTCATAACATACATATACAAGTAGAAACATTACTCTATAAACTACTCAGCCTGTAAACAGTTTGGAAGAAGCTGAGCATGTCATAACATTTCTATTTTTGTCTGGTATTGCAAGCAGAGCTGGACTATTTTATAAAGTATAATAACGTTAACATTGTGTGCGATACCTGCCTTTGCTTTGGGTTGGATGTATCATATACATAAAAACTGTTCTACTGTTGGTAAGGTGTGCGTCTGTCAAATGCAATCCTCTCTGCACATAGACTTTTCATATGCATTAAGATCCCTAACACTGTTATTAGAAAAACACTCCCCTCACCCGACTTCTGTCTCCTTCATCAATACCTCTAAACCTCAATCTTTAACAGCTTAGTTCCTGAAAGGTTAGCTTCCTCTATACTGCAGGATCAACTGAAAGAAGAATACATAGAAACCAAGCACCCTACAATAGGTTTTTATTATTAAAAAAATTTATATATATGCAAATAAGGAGAAAAAGAACATTTATAATCCTCACAAAATAAACAAATTAGCATGTGTTCTACAGTGTTTCCATTTTCTAATCTAAATTGCATCAATTAGATTTTGTTCAATATAAAGAGAAGGCTATATAAAGTCAAATATGGTTGATGTTGGTTTGTGTGTGTGTGTGTGTGTATATATATATATATATATATATATATATATATATATATATATATATATATATATATATGGCGAACCGTGTATGCAGCTACTGTATTTTGACTTTTAAAACGCTGTGACTGTAGAAGCAGTTAGGCAACTTTCACGCGATTTGATTGGCTCTTGTAATGCTTTATTTGCATATCTTCCTACAACCCATTGTTGCTTTTACATTTAAGGCTTTTTTGTGAGTAGATTGATCTATTTTTTTTTTAATTTTACCATTTTTAAAAAGCTTTTGCTCCGAATTTAGACCAAGTTATAATGTCATGAAATTCCTAGCAGAGGTGAGGTTAAATACATGAAATTAGCCTACCCCTTTGTAAGGGATTGTTTTTTTTTTGTGCTGCGTTTCCCTTTTTATTAAGGTCTGCATCTGTCATTCATTCACACCAGCATTCCAGAAATCTTTCACTGTCACCCTATAGTTCACATACAGGTCATGAGTGTGGGATTTATTTACACCATGGTCTGCTTTCAGCTGCACATGACTATATTGTTTTTGAATTATGATAGATAGATACACACACTGCTTTCTATTGACTCCTACATTTTGTTTTCTTCCATTGCATCATTGTTTGAGCTCTATCCAGCATTCAGGCACTGCCGTCAGACTAGGGATTGGCCCTGTATAGTTGTACTGAACAAATATAAAAAGAGCTTGTCAGTTGCACAGTGAATACATTCTCTGAATAGAAAAAAAAAGACTACAGCTGTTAGGGTAATGGCAGTGCCTTTAAGGGAGCTTACGTGTTAATGTGTACAACATGTATTGCAATATATAAACACATTTAGCCCTGGAAGCATCTGTGCCCAATCTGCCCCAACCTACAGTTAATTAGTATGGAGACTGAAAATAACCAGTGGCAGATTGGCATGGGTCCAGGGGGCACCACAAGTCTGCACAGGTTTTAAAACATGCCATATCACCCACCTCAATTTTACATCACATTTTTTTTTTTTTTTTTGCAGATAATTTGGCCCTTTTTGTAGGTATCATATATTTGTGTGGCTGGTCCTTTTCATTCTAACCTGTCAGTTTTCATACATATGAAATTATTTTTTGTCACAATGTTAAGACTATGTAGGATCTAGTTTATAAACCCTTCAGTGAGATTGTAAGTTATCCATATCTGCAAATTACTTCTCTTTTAGCCTGTTTGTTGAATAACATACATACTGATTATACATGGCAAATTAATGCATCTAAGTCTGCTCTATTTAAATGCAATGCATTTTTTTGTAGGATTTTTTTCAGTGGGAAAAGGTTTGTCACTCTACAAGTGAAACTGTAATCTTATCAGCTTCTGTTACATTCGAAGTGAATACCGGTCATCTTGAGAGTGTTTCAGATAAATCATCTCCCTTACTCAAGAGTTTGAATATGGTGCATTTGTTTTCTGGGGAAACTTATGAATTGTTTTCCCCTTCACAGTAAAAATGTGACTACATATGTAATGTGTTGTAGGCTTGTGGAAAAACACGCACTTATTTAACAAAAAAACAAAACTACTTACTATCTTTTCCGTCCCACCCTCGCAGCTGGGGAAACTCCCCTGCTGTATCACTGATATAATCCAACACCAGTGCTGGGGTTGAAGGGAAAGAGGATGTTAAACATAAACCACAAGGATTTGTCACACATTTCACCTAATATCCAACCCCCATTCATATTTAGAGAAGGGCGACATCGATATAGCTGTTAATGTGTCAGAAAACCTATACAAGCTCTTCATCTTTCAACAACAACAAAAAAAAAAAAAAAAAAAAAAAAAGTGAATCAAGAACCCAAATCCACAGGCAGTGAAGCCAAAATGTAATTAAAGGCAGCCTATACTGTACTACAATCTACACATACTTTGGGAGTTTCAGATTTACTGGTTTTCATTGGTGGCTTCTTTCCAGCCAATAGGAGCTATGATTCAGAATCCATCTTCTCAGGTACTGGTAGAATTTCCCTTCATAGTTTGTAAATTATTTAGTAGGGTCAGGTTTGCAGCTTGACCTTTCACATCTCATTGTAGGGATGTTTTTATATTTGGGGGATAGAAGCCAATTTGGATTTTGCTTTACTTTAGCTACATACCATTTTGGGCAAAAGGCTTGATACAGTATTTGACTGTCACCTTCGGTCAAAAACTACTGTATCAAACCTTTTTAGTGCATGTCGTAGGAATATCTACTCTGTTTTTCTCCATTCATGGGGCTCAAATCTATGCCCTTTATCATCTGCTTCCCAATATTTCAATATTTTAAACCACAATAAACAGTACCAAGCTCCACAGAACTTGAATCATGATTCACTTTTTTTCTTTTGGAGACAGAAGACAAATCAAGGGACCATAGGGCAATCTTACCGAAATGTTTCAATTTTCAAATCAACATCTTCTGTAGTGTACCAATACATAAACTGTGGTAGATCATGAAAGATGACAGTGCATCAGAAGTTAAGGGGTTTATTTATTTATTTACTTTTTTTTTTTTATAAACAGTCCGATAGAACAATAAATCAGCATGCATGCCATTTAAGAAAAAAAAAACAAACAAAACACAAAAAAATGGTGAAAGAGTAAACCTAAAAGACCTAAGCAAACTGTCATGTTAAGTTCAGATGTAGTTTTTTTTTATTCCTCCTTGCCCCCACCAGAGAAAAAAAACAAAGCTATTACATTTAGTATACAGTACAGTGGTAGTCATTGGGCTTGTCTCATTCTTGGTTATAAAAAGCTGAAGTAGTTTAGCGATAGGCCATTCTGGGAAAAAAAGACAACCATTGTGTTTACTGTAAAAGTCACATTACTCTGCCAGGACTCTTGAAACCAGAATGACAGGCTGAATATATTAACTAAACAGTAACTTAACAAGTACTTTTAATAATCAATCAAATACAGGTTTCCCCATGGAGTGTGAGTTTTTAATCATGAATGTGACGAGCACTATATTTCAAGGTACAAATTTACAAAATGCAATAGGTTTTGTCCTTTAAATATCCTAAGTTTAGGGAGCAAGAACTTCACACACAATAACAAAACATACAAATAGGGCATACGATTATAAATCATAAAGAAATATAAAGTGCTGAAACCAAAAGGCGCTCCATCCCAGTTACCGTTTATAAAGTCAAACAGCTTTATTTTGTAACCAATTAGACCTGAACTGTAGGACTGTTTTGTGGTACATGTGTAGCATTTACAAGGGACATGATTACTCTGGGAACAGATGCACCTAGAAATGCAAAACTACTACCTGCGACACCCAGGATATGCTTATTTGATGGTTTTACATTACCAGCAAACTAAAGACACTTTTGAGGAGAATGCAAGTCCACAACACAGAATCCAAAATGTGCTAACTGGCAAGCAGTTGTCTAAATATTTCCAGGATGGAGCATTTCTATTTTACAAGTCAGCTGTTCATTAAAACTTGATTTAAAATGTACACATATAATATATATATATATATATATATATATATATATATATATATATATATATATATATATATATATATATATATATATATATATATATATATATATATATTATATATATATATACGCTGTGATAGGCTGTTAGCACATGGATAAGGTGAAACAGTGGATTCTCCAGCCAATATGAATTGCACTGCAACCAAAACACCTACAGATTTCAGATAACCCTGAATAGCATTTAAATGTGATCCCTCTGTACAAAAACAATTTTGAAAAAAATTAAATACACTTGTTGGGAGCTCATAGTAGCAAAGTGAATAAACAAGAATTGAGCAACACTTTAAATATCAAAAGTGAACCTAGTATTACGCTAGTCTATTACAGAGGATTCACAATTTAACAAAAATATATTAACACATATCAAAACCTAAACATATTTTCATTGATACATCGGGTTATTATTACTATTTTTTTTTTTTTAATCTATGACTTAAGTAAACATTTAGGCACTTGAATTATTTTTGGATTCAGAATATTACAACTTCATTGAAAATGTAACAATACGAAAGACCAACCTTGCATATATTACAGGTTCCTAATCTACAGCTACCTGGGTAAAGTCCATTATGCTCTGACCCAGGTACATGCCAGTTTTCTTTCACAGAAGTCTACAGTGACCCGGTCACGAAGTATACTATAGCTCTCCAGGAGGGGAGGTCAACACCCCCATGTTTAACCTGATAACACACCACTCACACTACACTGTTTCTGCATGCTTGAACCACAATTGAAACTGCTAAAGAATTACAAGATGCCACAAATAAAACGGCAGTTTTCTGAATAGATCTTTTTTGTTTTGGTACACGTTGGTGTGAAAGTAATAGTCGCTGGGATTCTTGGACTGCGGCAAGAGTCGAAGGTCAGGCCAGTTTGATCCACTAAGGCCAGGTTATTTTGGGAAAGTACTTGGCAACTTCGCTTATTGTCGTTATAAACTCTTGAATCAAATTTCAGCAAGGCAAAACGCTCTTATAGTTGAAATATTTAGCTGCTAAAAACATCACAAGGAGACACTAATTTATTTCCAGGTCTAAAAATGGACTGGTTAATTATTTTTATTAATGTATTTAATTTTAAACCTGGGCTTTCATTTAAGTATAAAACACTGAATGAATCAGGACAGCCTTACCCACGACAAAGAGCTCTGTATGTACATAAGTGATATGCGAAGTGACCACACATTTAACCTTCCAGTGCCAATTATAGCTTGCTGTTACTTTAAATGACTGCTGCAGCTAGTGTAAAGGCTCACAGCAAGGTCCAAAAAAAAAAAAAAGTCCTTTAAAAGCAGTGGTTCCCAACCCTGGTCCCCGGGACCACGTGTCTGCTGGTTTTCATTCTAACTGAGCTCTCCATTACTTAAACTAGACCCTTAACTGAACTGATAAATTGTCTAATTAGCCCTTTTTAATTGTTTTCAGCTCTTAAACAGTTGCAGAGTTCAAGTTAGCTACAACATTAAGTAATTTGAACTCGGCAACCGTTTAAGAGTTGGCAACAATTACAAAAGATTTAATTATCAGTTCAGTTAAGAGTCTAGTTAAGTAATGGAGAGCTCAGTTGGAATGAAAACCAACTGACACAAGGGGGTCCCAGGACCTTCTGAAAGAATGATTCACAGTCAGGCACATTTCTGGAGTAGATTCCCAGGCCTAACCAAAACTTCAAAAAAGCATATGGTCTGGCATACTATACCCGAATTGCCCTGTTCAGAAGAGTACTGAACAAATCTGATGGATATACTGTAAAGTTATACTCCTCTGCCTTTCACTTTCAATGGGATTCCAAATCCTGTTATCCTGCAACAGGGCATGGTAGTTTATATAAAAACAAAACAAAGGTTCATACTCACTGACTGCCGCTTCTACGAATCTGACAAACAGAATTTTTCACACAGGCTAACTGGCTTAATAAAAATCCAGGAACTTAAAGTAAAGCCCACAATGCCATCTAGAACTAAAAGGATGCATCAAGCGTACTTGTGATATTTTTATATTTTTTTTTGTTCAGTAAAATGTTATCATTCCTTAACTATCAATAGTAATGTACAAACTTTAAACAGAATTAGAAAAGGAAGCTAAACAAGTACTAGATGGTATTATTCTAATAAATCTGGGAGGTGGTATTACAAACTACATTGTTCCAAATATGAATTTGCACATCTGCACAGTAGTTACTTTTATAACAACCCTTCAAGAGGGAGCAGAGTAAGGTGGAGGCATGGGTTGATTGCCAGTAAAAGGAAATAGCAGAGAATAACCCAGTTTTACAAGGGCAAGTAGAATTTATGAATCATTAAACTTGTCTGCAGCACTATCCATGTATACAAAAGAAAATGATTATACAATTTAAACAAAGCACCAATGTCTAAAGGGTCTTCTAGGCCCAACACTTCACCTGTTACCCACTGTACTTAATTTTAATTACATAATTTCACCCACACATACAATGCATTTGTTCAAAAGTTAGTGCAAAAGCTGTGTGTGCAACATTCACCAACTTTTTTTTTTTTTTTTTAAAACCCCACTTTTATAATTTTTTTGGTGTTGTTTGGCTAGCAATTAATAAAAACGCAGGCCTTAATATTCAACAACTTTTAAACTTTTTTTGGATCCCCCCTCTCCAATTAATCTTTATCATTTATATTTTTCCAATTCAAAAACAGGATTTATGGCTATAAACTATAAAGCCCCTCAAACAAGTATTCTGAATTTGTAGAGTACATCTGCAACACAAACTAGGTAAAGCTCATTTTATACAGGTAATCCCCCACAGAGTAAAGAGTTCAAAATGTACTTAAATGTCTGTAGGGGCCCAAGAAAAATGAAACAGCAACTCAAAAGAAACCAAAACAAAAAACAAGCCATCAATTTCTAAATGTTGAAATTATTATCCACTTTATGATTTATTACTTTCATCAGAGTGGAGAGATACCAATACCTTCAATTCTTGGACCCTTTTATCCCCCCCCCCATGAAGTGCCTTTTCTCATGCTCAACTGCATGGCAGCCAAGTTGGATAAGACTGGTTGCAGGAGGCTATGTAATAATTACTGAAATTCAAGTCTCTGACATAGGGGGCTGGCTGGTAGTAACAGGTGACACTGGATGCATCGGGTATGGCGTTCTGCTCAGCTAGAACCCGGAAGGCAATGAGAGAGATCAAGTTTAGAGTCTGCCTCCTCTCATGTCCCATAAGGCACACTGTGCTCTCATTGACAACCCGGCGCAGGATCAGGAGGTAATCGTACTTGCTTTTTTCCTCACCAATAAAATGGCTCTGCAGGTAGGATTCCAGCTTCCTCTGTTGCTCCACAATGTCAGGAAAGTCTATGAAAAACCGGGAACACATGTAGCGCTCCAGGCTTTTGAATTCCTCCTCATCTGTCGGCTTGAAGTCCCTGACCAGAAGATTGCAGTATTTCAGCAGCCCACCACCACGGATCTCCTCTGGGTTCTTGGTGGCTATAAGTTTGTTCTTCAGATGGTCCAACGCCACCTCAAAATCTCCGTACACACTCTCCCCAATTACAGTTGGATGGAAATGCTTTGACATGGGGTTCTCGGAGCAGTCATAATAAAAGAGCAAGGAGTCCAGGATTATTTGAAAGGAGTCAACACTAAATTCAAACTGCCGTCTGATTGAGTCGACAAATTTCAACTCCACGTTTCTGCCATTGTTGTTCGACAGGGAAATTAAGCTCCAGCGGTCCAGTTCTGTGGAAACTTTCACTAGTTTTTGAACATACGCCTCTTTGAGAGTCATGGACGTAATTTTGTTCTTGTTCACCCCTTCTGGCAGGAAATCTAATAGTGCACTCAAAACGACATCTTTGATAATCTTGAATTCAGTCTCACTTGGGAGATCCACCCTAAAGATTAGATCTAGGTCCTTGTAACACCAGCCATTGTCTTCCACCAAAACATGACTGGCAGTGGACCCATTTAAACAGATATCTCTGACTTCAATTCCTTTCTCGCCCAAGCGGTTTCTGACTATCTGGACAATGTCCTTTAGTCTTATCTCTAGAGTAGGGAAGTTGCCACGTCCATGAACAGGGACAGCCTCGGTCAGGACCTCATTTAAGCGGTTTACTTGTTCCCAGCTCAGCACACTCCGGGACCTGCATTCGAGGGCTGCAATTTCTGCCATTTTAGTGTCTTGTAGGTTTTCAAATCTATGGGGAAAATAAAAATAGTTAGGATATTGGGTAGAAAAAGAAAAGTTACAAACAACATAAACATGTAGTACAAATAAGGTTACGATGATCTGAAAGGGCAAGGGCCATGTGGAGAGTGAACTATGACAACACAAATTGACAGTGTACAGGAGGTGAATACCTGGAGCCAAGCATTTCAAAGTGCAAGTAGGGCAATAAGGTCCTCTGTTTCATAGTAATTCAAGTTCTTCCAAGTAAAACATGACCATTTAAGATTCAGTTTAATATGCACATTAAAATTACTGGATCGTGAATTTCACAGCGAAAGTTTAAGAATAAATAATTGGTACTATCATATACACAAACGTTTAGACAGCTGATACATTATAACATGTATTAGTGTTCAAATAAAATAACACAAAACACACACACACACCTTTCTGCAGTTGCAGCTGTAACAGGTAGCATGGCCAAAAGCACCAATAGATCAAATACATTAGGATACAAAGTCCCGGGTCGTGTTCTTTACAGACCTTCACGAGTTCTGGCAAAGACATTGCATTGTCCGATTCCCAAGCGTTAAAAATAGGCTCAATGTGGTGTAAAATTAAATCGTACTGCATTTCAAGAACTCTGTGCTGAAATTATTGATTCAGCTTCACAAGTGCTCCCCCTTTAGTAGGCTATAATAACAGTTTTCAGGTTTTAGTTTAGCAAGTGAAACGTGCGGGTTTTCACACTAATTGTACTACTGCAGCTGGACTCAAACATTAAGTGGACACGCGCTCGAGTCCTTAACAGCAAGTTATGGGGGAAATTGTGCAAACCGAATACACCCGCGTCCGTAACTGCATGTCATGAGGAAATACGTTCAGTTTGTGTGTGTCAGTGACAGAAAGTGCAAACGCAATACATTGAGAAGCAGAAAGCTATATTTTGGAGAGGATTATTGCAGGTGCCAGTGCCCCTGCTTGTCCCCCGTCCCTTATGCATGCCGCTGCATATCGGCAAAACAATTCCAAGATATTCAGAAAACTAGTTTAAGCATACGTAACAAAACGTGTGCTGAAGCACCACTTGCATCATGACGTTTTTAAGAAATTAACTTAAGACCATTAAAAACTCATATAAAGTGGTCTAATTTTAATAAAGTCTGTAAAGCATACAGTAGAGGTACACATCCATATAAATAATTAAGACAAAAAAAAACTTTAAAAAGACCTCGATGCATTTTTATTCTTACAGATTATGAGAATTTAAGCTGAAGTATTAAGTAGTTTCACAGTTTAAACTTCAACTTAGTAAAGCACGCGGAATGGGGAAGCACGTAACAATTAGAAGCACGCGCTTGTTTACTTTTGTCCTAACTTTGTTAAAAACACTTACAGTATTAACAAAAAAATAAATAAATAACAAAAACACACAGTGTTTACAAGAATAAGAAACCAGCAAGCGCATGAAACCTTATATATAAAATATAAATATAAACATAAATATACCTACTGGTAATACAGAGACTTTTCTTCTTAATGCATTCAACTGTCAAAGATAAAACAAAAACGGATTATGCACACGTTTGCATCCACATTTCCCAGCAAGAAATGCAACTGATGTGTTCTGAGCCGGTGAGAAACTATTTATACACCTAATGACTCACTGAGGAATGCCATAGCAGATGCCTTCCACCGATAGGAACTATTTTTTTTTTCCCTTACTTCTCTGAAAAAGAAAAAAAAGATATATTTCTATTTATTCAATATATGTGGTTCTTCTTTATACCAGGCGTTATATGACAGCAGAAAAGGAGACTTACTGCAGTAATATTAGGATAAATAGAACTACTGGACAAGTATTGGATATCTAGACTAGTATTGGATATCGCTCCGCTGCTTAGTCATCATTCAAGCCCCTGATTGGTAGTAGAGGTTCCTGAGTTGCCAGGTAGCAGGAAGCTATCGCAAAGTTCAAATACAATGCCACGAGACATATATCAGAGAGTAGAGGGAGCGATTTTTCAGATATATTTATCAGCGTTTGGCTATATTATTATTATTATTATTATTATTATTATTATTTTTTTTAATGGTTGAAAATCGTACTGGTAAGGAAAAATAAACGGGACATTTGCAAATTATCTTTTATAAATTATTTTGCACCTTTATTGTGTCAATATAGAGCTCCTAGCTGGTGTCTTTTGTGCTTTGTCATAACACTCTTCAATTGCTCATTGTATCATCCCCCACATTTGAAAGTTTACGAATTTTCAAATCATTCCTACAAGTGATTTACAAGTTATAAGATTTGCAAGCTTCTATTGAAACAGTGAAATAGTAATTTGAAGCTCTAGGTCTGCCAACCAAGCACCTATCTATCAATACAAAGTACAAGAACAGATCTGATGTCTTGTCCATTGTGACTGAAACTGGCATACAACATGGAGACGTACCAGGAACATACCAGGAATAGTAAATCAATAATTAGTCAAATAAGTGACATCCCATACACACAAAAGTGTGGGCCAAACACAAAACAACTGCATACAATTTGGTCAAATTACAGTACATTTGAGCAAAGCAATAGGTATATGCATTGTCAAGGGTACATCCACTTAATGTGTCATTTGCTGGCATTTACTTAGCAAATTATGATGATTCTTATATAAATTTGCAACCATTACTGTTTCAACTAATAAGCTGTGGGAAAAAAATCCAACCATTATAGTCTACAACAGAGAGAAAACAAATATATAGAATACATTGCAGTACACACTGAATTATTATTGTTATGTACCACTAATATGTCTGGAATTCCATAAAACATTCTGTGGTGTTGACTTTTATTCTATTAAAATCTCCTCTGTTACTACTGCTGCCTCCTGTCTTAGATGTAGTGTTTGTTTTGATATTTGCATCCTCACATCCTGAGCCATTAATAGAAAGGAGGATTGCTCTCAAAGTCATTTCACTGCCATCAGTCTCCACAATATTGTATAGCTCTCACAGCCAAGGTGTGCAGAGAGCTGGTGCAATTCAGATAAAACTTAAAAATAAACTATGTTACATACATGTCCTAAACATATTATTGTCCTCAACATTAGCATTTACCATGTGCTGCAGCATTACTATTAGGAGTGAAGTCATTGTATTTTGTATCTTGCTCGTAATGGTATTATAATTCTTGATATGCATTTTTTGTATACAACTGTAAGTCACCCTGGGTAAGGGTGTCTGCTAAGAAAGAAATAAACTTATTATTATTATTATTATTATTATTATTATTATTATTATTATTATTATATTATTATTATTAATAATAATAATAATAATAATAATAACAACAACAATAACAATAATAATAATAAGATACTGATTAAAGCACACCGTTTATACAGTATGTATTTAAGCTTTAATGTGTTGTATTGTTTCTTAGTATGTTTTAACAGATACTGGTGCTCATGAATTAAATAGTAAATGAGCTGTATAACTAATATACTCAAATTCCCAAGAAATGTGGAATCATAGTTTCTAAAATACAGCACAATTAATCCATGAAGTGGATAATAGACAAAAGTGAGGTGAACAATTCCCTAGTGAGTGAGAAGGAGGGAATTATAAATAAGAACCCTCCTGACTCACTGTGAATTACATCTTTGAATGCATACTGTAGGTTTAAACTGGTCACAGCAAACTACAGTTCTACTCTTCACCTTTTATTTAATAATTAAAAACTTTAATCTCGATAGGCTCTTGCAATAAAATGGGTTTTATTCTCAAAATGAACATACCCAACCATGTGCTTGCATTTCCAATATCAGGGTCAAACACTTCACTTACCTTTTGACTTGCTGATTTTTCTGAACAAATTTCAATGCTGCATGCTTCTATCATTTAGAGAAAAGGAAGTGCTTCGATTCTTCAGACATTTAATTATTGTTTTGCTGGCTGCAGTTTTCCTGTACTGCTGGGTTCTCTTTTTTTTTTTTGTCGGTATCTGTGATCAATTCAGAGCGAACTAAGAACCTTGCCTTTGCAGAAACCACTCTAGAAGCTAGTGAGTCATTATGAAATCTCCTACCCTCAAAGATGACACATAACCAGCATGCTATGTTAGGGAACCCAGCACTGCAGAAGCTAAAGACTATATATGGTGAACTCTCAAGGGATAAAGCAGTTTATTCTTTTTTCGTTGAAACTGGTGCTGCTTTTTTTTTTTTTTGGTTTATTCCAGTTACACCTCATAGCCTGTAGGGAACACATAGTTTCTATCAGTGGGAGAGGAGAACTTCCCAGTTAATGGAACAGTATTTTCTGTCAACCCAAAATTAAATTATACTGTGTTATATTTTGAAACAAAATGAAAAAAAAAAAAAAAAAAAAAAAACAGTTTGAAGGCATTCTTATCAACCTTCCTATGAAAGCTGTAATATCGGATAAAATAGATTACCTCAAAATTAATTATTGAGGGGTTGCAGTCATATGAACCCATTAGCAAGTGTAACACGTTTAATTTTTTACAGAAATATTTACAATAAATCATGGAACCATCAGTGTATAACACATTTAAATGCACAATAATGACAACTGTATTTATCTACATGTGATTTTAGGCTACTTGAAAACATAACAGAAATCATTATCAACCATACTGTTAATTCTGTGCTCATTTTTGCACCGCATAGTCTCTTAGTTTAACCATTAGCTGAAGTTGATTTTACAGGAACAAAAATTCTACAGATTCAAGTTACTGACACTTCACAGAACTTTTTTTTTTTTTTTTTTAAATCCCCATACAAGGTATGATACCTAAAATATCATATACATTATTTTAATTGTGAAAGATCTTAAATATTTACATACAAACAACATACTATATAATTTATATTAGTACTGCATTTTTTAGACAAACTATTGAAAATGTATATTTTCTTAATTGTTAACAGGCAAGTGTTTTCTTAAACTTAAAAAAATAAACTAGAATGTTGTTTACACAGCAAAGCACGTCAAAAGTGTACTTGCTCACCTGAGGTGAACAATAGGGGTCACAAATTCCACGTATCTGGCACTTAACATTATATCTTTCTAGTTCCTGTGACTGAAGGTGAGAATTGTGCTCTGTGGTTGCAAATACGATACATTTTGGTGCAAAAGATAGCGGTTTTGTATCAGCCACCATTGTTGTTTTGACCACCTCTGATGAAGGAGGTGATCATCACCCATAAATGCTCCCCTTTACACCGCCAGTATGGCTGCGTCATGCTGGGATAACGTCACATGAAAAACCTCAAATGACTGTTTAAAGCTGCCCCGATTAGTTATAACAAACTAAATACCATCAGGATAGTCAAAAATATATTTAAAGTGTTGTGATCACTGGGGAGTCTTAGAGAAGTTATATGGATGCAGCACAAGCAAAGCATATGATCCTAACACAGTTTACATTAGGGTTAAATCATTAAGCCAGACAGTTTTTCAGACAAACACCTTTTTCAATATTAATTTTCTGATATTGTTTAAAAGAAATCACTTGAATAAAAAGAAAAATGTTCTTAAGCCCCGTTCACACTGGCATGCTCTACTTGTGTCTCGATCCAGTGGTATGTGGGTCAGCTAAGTGATTTCACACTGCTTTTTGAAGTAGCAGGGTCGACCTAGGGTGACAGATGCAAGCACACAATGCTCGTAAGCAATGCCCCAGCAGCAGCAGTGTTCACATGACCACGCTTACATCTGTTTTTAATCTCTCTGCACTAGATTGACATCCTGTGAAATTCAGCTTCAGCCAACCTCTCCCAAATTGTTTGGAAAACGTGCTTGTTATGGATGCTTCCATCCAAGCTTCTCTGGATTGAATCGTCGGCCCAAATGTTTCTTAATCACTCCACAACATCCATGCAGCAATGTGGCTCATGGTGTGTCTCAATCAGCACCCCGTGAACAAAATGGCGCACAAGCTCCTTGCGGAAGTGAAACCTTCATGCAGCCATGGCTGTTTGTTACTTCCTATGCTTACAAGTGCATAATCATGCTTTTGTCTCGCTCGACCCAGGTAAAAGCATGTTGAACTACATCCTGAGGTGGGTTGCTGCATGGAATTGATAGCCAGAACCCGGGGCAGTCCCGGGCAGGTCTAGAAAATTTTCGCTGATCAGGGGAAATCAAAACATTCCTGAAAGTAGAGAATTCAGTTATTAAGTAGTTGCACGTGTTTTATGAATAGAAGGAATGTGGGCAGGTCCGGATTGGGAAACCAATAACCCTAGGAATCTTCAATCGAGGACCTGGAAGTTTCTTTGTGGTTACCTTCTTTTTCGTTTATGTAAGCAATGCTGCTTCCGGGGCATTGATATGCGTATTGTGTACTTGCATCTGTCATCCAGGTGAACCCTGCTTTATCAAAAACAACCACTGAAACTAAAACAAGCAACAACCGCATTGGTAGCAGACAAACAAAGGGTAGTTTTTATTGAATATGGCTTAAGAACACACATCCAACCAAAGGAAAAGCTGATAGGAAACAGACGCTGGTTGAAACAAATGAGACAGCAGATGTTTGTGTGTTTAGTCATCCTCTCTCAGTTCTTACTCTCTCTCTCTCTCTCTCTCTCTCTCTCTCTCTCTCTCTCTCTCTCTCTCTCTCTCTCTCTCTCTCTCTCTCTCTATATCTCTCTCTCTATCTATATATATATATATATATATATATATATAAACATTATTGTCCCATGACTGACTAACAACAACATTGTTCAATTGCTGAATGCCATGGAAAGCTATTCCTTCATTATTTAATTTTACAAGGGATATGCCAAATGAATCCCTTTGAAATTAATTTTTTTACAGACCAGTCAAAACCAATTGTTTTATTATGCTTGCTCTTATATGATGTCCCTCTGCATGAGACTCCATATTTTGATTTGAGCAGCGTACGGCAAAATTCAAATGCAAGTAGCATAAAAAGCACCCCAAAAGAACCCTGAAGAACAGATTTGGCAGCTTCATATCAGTTTGACTGACTAGATAAGCATTCATGCTAACATGTGTTTAAAAGAGCTGATATTTACACAAGACTTTAACCACTGTAGACTTCTTTCTTTCTTTACTATATTGATTACAAATGATGAAACAAAATAAGCTTGCTTGTACGTTTCTCCCTGATAAACATTTAAACAGGAAAGTGCAGCACAGAAAACAATCCCCGACTAGGGCTCTAAAGTCTAAATTAGAGCCATCAGTACGGTGAAAAAAATGATGGCCATGACATATATAATTTGATAAGCGATTCTCCAGATATATGAAAAAATATTAGTCTAGCATACAGATAAATGAACAGACAGACAGACACCCCAGAATAGAATATACTCAATAACTTAATAATAGTAATACTGAGTTTCATTACAACGCAGACCATTACGCAGAATTATATTTATTTATTGCTTTTAACCAGGATTTCAACAACGCTATTGTTTGCTCTACATTATTTTCTGTGTCCTGATGATAAAAACAAAATGTGAATATAGTTATCCATCCACTCTGAGAAAGAGAGGTAGATGGAAATGCAGTATACTGTACATTTTTATATATAAGCTCCTTGTACAGCAGTCATTCAGAAGTGTGAACAAAAAAAAAAAAACTTTTGTATAACTTTCTCACTGTATTTCCTGCAGCATAATGAATGCTTTACATTTTTCTATCAGTCAAGTAGGTCTATTTTTATGTTGTTTTTTTTTTTTTAAATACAGCTTTGATTAAGCCCCAAAGCACACTTTTACCACTTTTATCAGCCCCCTACCATAATGCATTTCTATATAATTTCCTTACATCAATCTAGATTGGCTGTTCCACGCACACTTCAATAGTCTTATCCCTGGAATATTCACCTTTACAAAAGCATTTAAAGTGGCTTTGACTTTTTTCATCATCCAGCTATTTAAACAGGGGGCACTTCAACAAATTTAAGGCATGGTACCATAAAGTCACTTCTCATTTAGCTGAACCCTTTCAGAAATGTGTTTTGAAAACTTCTGCTTTCAGTTTGGTCAAAAGTCATGACTAAAATAAATGACTAAAAACATCCAGAGTTAGTTTTTCCCCGTTATGAAAATGAATACAGTATGTTTTATTCTACATATTGTCTACAGTTGACAGTTTCCCACAAATGCAACAATTCTTTCCATACAGATGAGTATTTGTTGGGGGGGGGGGGGGGGGGGGGGGGGGGTAATGTGGGGGGGGTTAAGGGGTTCGAATGAGCGCACTCAGCGTAATCTAAAGTCCATGATTTCAAATCCTATGAGGAGTCTCCAGTACATGATGAATGTGCTGAGTTTCCAGATCTTGGTCACGCAGGTAGCATATGTACTAATACTTTATATAAGGATGTGACAAGGTAGCTGAGTAGATACAGGTGCAGAGGTGTTGCAGTGCAGGAATTAAACAAACAGAGGGTGTAATCCGGTTTGGAAAAGGTTATTTTACTTTTGTAAGCACAGATCTGGTGACCAGTGCACAATTGTAACAAAAACAATATTAGGTTTTACATACCCAAACAATAATGAAAACCAGACGTATCTGCATCACAACAATACGTACACTGTCACCGGTCCTGGGTGAGTGCAGTAGTGCTCTTGTTGAGTGATACAGTTTAGTTTTAAGTGACAATGGTGCAGTGATGTTCCCACTTTAGTGCTGGCCCTTGGCGACAGCTCTGGAAACATGTTAGCATCTAGTGTACATAATAAGACGATTGTTACACAGACAAATAAACACACAACACTCACGATACTTGTTATTTTGCTTTGTTTTTGTTTTTCACTTGTTAGCTCTCAGTCCTGCTCGATTCTCTCTTTAAACCAATGCGAAGGAACAGATTATAATTCTTTTGTTCCCTTTTATGCTGTCACGCATGACCCCTTGGTAAACGAGTGCAGCCGCCTCTCCAATCTGCAGCTGCCATGTGGTTTCCCATCCGGGTCAACGCCTTCTTCCATACTGGACAACTTTCCAACCCTGGGAAAGAACTGTCAGGCAAGCCCTCCCCACAGAACTCAGTTCTCGCTGCTTAGCGCCCTCACAGGTCAGGAGGGAGATTTACAACCAAAAATCATTGTATTTCTGTCACAAAGGACTTGATCCTTTATTGGCCTATTTGTGGGTATTCCTGCTGAGTCATGACCTTCTGGGAACTCCTTTTTTCTGAAGTAATTTACCTCACCCTAACAGGGCTGTATAATTGAACTGCTTACTAAATAGGAATGAAATAGCTGTATAATTATGCATGGGGCATGAATAGTATAGTGCTGGGTTATTTAAACCAGTAAGAAACCAGAATATGTTTGTAGTTACAGTTTACAGTGCTGCAGAACACTCCATATCTGATGCACGGTCACACTGTCTTTTATTTTGCAGCTTAAAAGCAGCTTTTAAGGAAATGACAGCAAAGGTCTAATCTGTTTGTGGTAGATTTAAGTCAAGGCATCACAGGTCAGACAGGTTACTGACCTTGTGTTTGCAGGCTAGATCTTTGTCATCTAATTATACAAATGTCTCTTTTTTTCTTTTGTGGTCAGTTGTCTATTAACAATAAACAGATACTGTAAAAAAATCAATTTCATGACCTCTTATTAGCACTGTCAATATTATCATTTGTCCTGCTTTCCCTCTGTTGAAAATATTCAGCTATTTTTCTTTTTTTTTTTTAAGTAATTAAAAAAATTGGCATATCCAGTTATTTTTAGGCTCAACTCATAGCTACCACCCCCGCACTGACTTGGGAAGGGCGAAGACAAACACACGTTGTACTCCGACACGTTTGCCGTCAGCCAACTACTTTTTTTCATACTGCAGTCTCACTGTGGAGTCACCTCAGAGCTACACCATCAGAGGACAACACATCTCTGGACAGCTTACAGGCAAGCCCGCAGGCACCTGACCAGACTACAGGGTCTCTGGTGCGTGGTGATCCGAGGACACCCTGGCCGACATAAGCACCCCCCATCCCGGGGTGGTGCTAGGCCAATTGTGCAGCGCCCCCTGGGAGCTCCCGTCTATGGTCGGCAGTGGAATAGCCTGGACTCGGACAGGTGACCTCCAGGCTATAGGGCGCATCCTGCACTCCACTCGGATTTCCTTTATCAGATGCGCCACTCGGGTGCCCTTATTCTGATATTTAAAAGACACTATTAAAGAAAAGTTGCACATAGCTGGTATCTGACATTTTCAGGTAGCTTTTACTCACTCCAATGATTTTGTAGCAGTAAGATTTTTTCACCTGCCAGGATGAAGCGGTTTATCGCTAGTGTTGTGTTTCAAATATTTTCAAATCCTGAATTACCCTAACAGAAGGAAGCAACAAGAAACTTCTCAGACAAGATTCTTGCCTGAAGTTAAAATGGTAATCTAGATACACTAGGGCTAATTACATTTAGCTGGCAGCGTCCTATCTAAACATTTGCTGTAGGTACAGGATTTAAAACCTGCTGCTCCCATTTGGCAAATAAGAACATAAGAACATAAGAACATAAGAAAGTTTACAAACGAGAGGAGGCCATTCGGCCCATCTTGCTAGTTTGGTTGTTAGTAGCTTATTGATCCCAAAATCTCATCAAGCAGCTTCTTGAAGGATCCCAGGGTGTCAGCTTCAACAACATTACTGGGGAGTTGATTCCAGACCCTCACAATTCTCTGTGTAAAAAAGTGTCTCCTATTTTCTGTTCTGAATGCCCCTTTTTCTAAACTCCATTTGTGACCCCTGGTCCTTGTTTCTTTTTTCAGGCTGAAAAAGTCCCTTGGGTCGACACTGTCAATACCTTTTAGAATTTTGAATGCTTGAATTAGGTCGCCACGTAGTCTTCTTTGTTCAAGACTGAACAGATTCAATTCTTTTAGCCTGTCTGCATATGACATGACTTTTAAGCCCGGAATAATTCTGTTCGCTCTTCTTTGCACTCTTTCTAGAGCAGCAATATCTTTTTTATAGCGAGGTGACCAGAACTGAACACAATATTCAAGATGAGGTCTTACAAGTGCATTGTACAGTTTTAACATTACTTCCCTTGATTTAAATTCAACACTTTTCACAATGTATCCGAGTATCTTGTTAGCCTTTTTTATAGCTTCCCCACATTGCCTAGATGAAGACATTTCTGAGTCAACAAAAACTCCTAGGTCTTTTTCATAGATTCCTTCTCCAATTTCAATATCTCCCATATGATATTTATAATGTACATTTTTATTTCCTGCGTGCAGTACCTTACACTTTTCTCTATTAAATGTCATTTGCCATGTATCTGCCCAGTTCTGAATCTTGTCTAGATCATTTTGAATGACCTTTGCTGCTGCAACAGTGTTTGCCACTCCTCCTACTTTTGTGTCGTCTGCAAATTTAACAAGTTTGCTTACTATACCAGAATCTAAATCATTAATGTAGATTAGGAATAGCAGAGGACCTAATACTGATCCCTGTGGTACACCGCTGGTTACCACACTCCATTCTGAGGTTTTTCCTCTAATCAGTACTTTCTGTTTTCTACATGTTAACCACTCCCTAATCCATGTACATGTGTTTCCTTGAATCCCAACTGCGTTCAGTTTGAGAATTAATCTTTTGTGCGGGACTTTGTCAAAAGCTTTCTGGAAATCTAAATAAACCATGTCATATGCTTTGCAATTATCCATTATCGATGTTGCATCCTCAAAAAAATCAAGCAAGTTAGTTAGGCACGATCTCCCTAAAATGTCTACTGTTCTTTACTACAGTATGAACATGTAAACTGATGATATTATGATCAAACTGTTTGTTACAGGGGATTTTAAATTTGGTAACATGAAAATTAACATGAAGAATCTGGAATCCTAAACTGTGTTTTCTTCTTACTATGTGTCCTTTTATCTTGGATCTAGAACATTTCACTGATTTGATGATATGATTGATCAGATGACAATTAACATTTAAGAGGGGTTGAGAGTCTGAAAGTCTGCAGCACCATTAAAGTGAGTTTAAAACTACATAACATGAAGTCATTTGAAACCACAATGCAGGAGTATTTTTAAATACCCGCATATCCCAAATTATGGTATAAAAAAACATCAAAGCAACAAAAGAATTTAAACACAGGGTTTTTTATTTTTATTTTCAATCGATTTAAAAAAGTGGGGACTGTCGTAGTTTAAATATTAAAATATCTTGTCATCATTATTGATAAAGATAAACAACAAGAGATATTTAGTCAGAGTCCTCTTCCATTAATGATTTAAACACCAGCACTATGTACTGTAGAACCTTCACCGTTTAAAGAAAGCAGGACAGTGATAATGTTGCTCAAACTAATTAGAGCTAATAAGATGACTGGTTAACACTTCTTGAAACATAAAAAATAAAGTTATTAAGAAATAACTGAGAACATCTTTAAACATGAATAAAGCAGGAGTTCAAGTTTTGTGTACATGATATTAACATTATAATAACCACATCTGGAAGAAAACAACTCTCATGTCATTTCTGGAGTTTTCGGTCATTATTATTGAAGATATGGATGAAAGACACTAAAATAAATAAGCAGAAACAAGTATAATGACATCGAGCCATTTGTTGCAGATTGATGTAAATGATGTCAAACATTAATGAAGAATCTGATTGGTTGATTTTATATCCTCTGGCTGTGTGAGATCTTGACAAGAAAAGTCTTATTATGAAACCTGCCTGACAGTTTATCAAGGTGATTTAACACAGCAGTGTAGATGTTATTGACCTGCCTTGAAAACCATCAGTGCCATAAAGCCTCTCGTGGGAGTTGGACACACTATACTGCAATTCAATAAAGTGAAAAAAGTCTTAAGATGCTCGGAGGACTGAAAGAATAATTCCCCTTAATGGCTACCTTGTTAACTATAAGCAACATATATTCCTAGTCTGTCACCTGACTGTTAAAACCAAATACATCCATCAGCTTTCAGCAAGACAGTGGATTTGACTTAGAGTTTTATAGTGTATCCAGATCATGTTCCCTCCAGCAACAGTGCTGCTGGTTTTCTGTTCCTCCAATAGCCGTTGATTTCATTCAGTAACAAGACTTGTTGCAGAAGTATCATGATCTGGATACACTTATGTAAAGTCTTCCCCCATTTGGAAAGACACACCTGTTGACATTATGTCTAATACCCATGCTTAGTTGTGTATGAAGTCAGCGTAGCATTTACAGGCTGATATCAGTGCATGCACTCCTGTTAAATGTAATTGAACTTCCCACGACAACGTAACATTTTCCATTGAGCAAAGCACATAATATCAAGGTTTCCAATAAACAAATCAATAACTGACATCTGGTCACTCTACAAACCTGCAGTTTCTGAAGTCTGGAATAGCTGCCATCTTACATATGAATTATTAAGGGAAACTGGCTGTAAACCTGAAGAGTTGATCCTCTGAAGTACAGTAAAAAAAAAAAAAAAACACTTTGTTGTAGTTAAGCTGCTGTAGATACACACTGACCTAGAGGAACTTAAAAGATTGGGAAATAAAATCAGCATAGAAATATAAATCAGAGGAAATCAATATATAGAATTGAATTTTAATATAGGGTTTTGTGACAACTATTTGAATTGTTGGGATTATTTGATTCCTAGCATTCCCCTAGCATTAAATGCAGCAGGGCTCTAAATTGTGTATGTGTGGTACTGTTTTATTTTATTTAATATAAATCAAGGTTATTAAAATAAGCAACATTTAAGTGGCTGTAATTGCTGTCAAGAAATTGGGATTACACATCCAAGATGCTGGGGAAGCGCCCTTGTGGTTCTGTCTTGCAAACAGCAACAAGCACCCTGCAGGGCATTAAGCTCCTACGTGCACGAGGGCGATGCAGGGTGGCTGTTTGCAATTGCGCGTGGAAGTCTGCAATGGTTGCCACTGACAGGCCACCACAGACCAACATTGGTGCAGCTCTGCACTGGCGATGACCTCATGTCAAGGGATTCAAGGGATTTACCTTGACTAAAAGAAGGGATGGGGGACCAGGGGTGGGAAATTGTGTTCCAATGTTGTAATCTCGTTGGTGGGCTGTGGGCTATTTAAAGAAGCCTGCTCAGTATAATCATGGGAAAAATCAAAAATACCATGGCAAACTTTTGTGGGTAGTACTGTACTGAAAATATTTCATTTGTCTGTCTTGTATTTAATTTAATTTCCATTCTCTTGTTTTTTGAGTTGTGGAAGTCCTTTCTACATAATCTTCAAATTTTCCTTTGTTGAATTAATAGGTAAATGACCAGTAAGACACATTGTAATTCTCTTACAACAATGTACCATTTCCAGCAGTTAAATTGAATTGGAAAAATCCTTTCATTAAATAAATTAGAAAATTAGCTGAATTAGAAACAAAAATGCTTCTATAGTTGAAATGAACTGGCTATCAGCTTGTTAATTGTTAACCAATCAGTTTTTTCTTCTCTGTTCAACATAGCTCCTGTGATACTACTGAACTCAATGCAAACTACAATGCTTCCACATTCATTTTATAGCTATTTTCTACTGTACATTCCTCTTAGAAGTACAGCCCTTCTGCTCACAGTTCAGTTCCACCTTCGTATTCTTTTCCCCTGTTGGCAGAGCTTCGGGACATTCACAGAGGCAGGGAATCAAGGTTTCACACTCACTGCCCATTTGGTCAAATCAGAAAGAGATGCCCATACATTACATGTGAATGTGCAAAGTTTTCTACAGAAATGTATTCAATTATAATGGGACTTGGTTAAGACATTCTCAGCAGAAGCTATTAAGGGTAGCAGAATCTGGGGATTTAAGGGGAAAACTGTCCATCTGTTTATATGCCACATCTACATGACATGTACATACAGTGCCTGTAGGTCGTGTACTGAGAACAGCAATGTGTTTAGAAACATATTTGAATGCAAACATGCATTGATTCGCAAAACAGGCAACAGAAAAATTGACTGAATTAGGAGGACATAGAAAATGACACCTGTCACACATTGTTTTTATACATTTAAAATTCTGATCATGGTTATGCTTTACATGGTTATGCATTGCTACTTCATTTTGTAAATACAATTTAAACATTAGGAGATCATCTACTTATGGACTTCTATAAATAGGCATTTTTAAGTTTGGGAATCATGCCCAAACAAAGTTCCCCAACTCAGTTCCAACTGTTACAATAGCATGAACTAGACTGAGAAATGTGTGTTTACAGCTGATGCAGAGCATGTATGATTTAGAAGTGAAATTGACTGTTGGTACAAGGTGTATTTAAATATTCTAGTCCCTGTATCCACTTCAATTCAATTGCTAATGGCTTTGATTACAAACGTTTAAATGCATTACAGTGGAAGTGTTGGTGAGATTTATTAGCTGGAGAACAAACCACTGCTGGAAGAAGTGGATACGGTAAATGTCTACAGTGAATGTGAACCTGTCGGTAGAATTTACTTTAAGCATTTAAATTGCATTCCAGAACAACTTCACTCTCACTTCTTTGAAAAATAGGTTGTGTCTGTCTCCGGACTTCTGTCAGCTGATTGAGTTGTTTATCAATGAGGAGCACGTCAAAGAGGAAGATGTGTTTAGCGATAGAGCAATGCAGCTTTTTTATTTTTATTTCCTAAGTAAACTTCAAACACACATAAAGGTGACCTGTGAACATCCAGTAATTAAGTTTTTATGACATGGACATTAAAAAAGAAGGGATATTTGGGAAAGGTGGTTTGGTTTCCACTTACTAAATCCTAAATTCAATTCACTCCCTCACCTATTAACGATACGGATCAATACTAGAGAGCAGCTGCAATGAGGTACATTGAACCCCACCTCACACAGTGTATTTGTAAAGTAGGCAACACTGTTGGTAAAGTGTAAGCATCTTATGCAGGCTCCATAGCATGAAGACAAAAATGAACACAAACTATTGGTGTGTGTTGTCACCCCAGGAAGCTGCAAGGAAAAGTGGTGAAATAATTGGTTCTCCAAGGTTTTACATTGTCTCAATTAAATAATGCTGCTCAGTTTATCTTTAATTGCGCATTTCATTATTCTCACAGTTCCTAATTACTAAGGACAAATAATTAATGACATGCCATTCCCGGTTGGCTGAAGTGAAGGTGGAGCCAGTGATGTACAACAAAGCCAGCTTAAAAAAAAAAAAAAAAAAAAAAAAAAACGCAATATATTTAGTTAAATTTTTCTCTGTTCAAGGGTTAGAATTTAATACAGGACTGATTTGTAGAGTGTTTTTTATTTGGAGAAAAAACATGAGCCATTAGCCATACTATGATTGTATACCAGAATGCTGTACCAGTTTGACCTGTACAAGCAAGGTAAGCTCTTGGTGTCTCCCATCAGGCTGAAGAACACCTCAGTGAAAGCTATGCCTGACAGGCTCCTCTGAACTGCACGTACAGTACAGTGCTCCCGTGATATCTCACACTTTGAGAACTCATTGTTTGGTTAGTCCATGTACTTATCCTACATCTTCCTGAATATGGTGCACAGCTGTTTGGAACGTGCAAAAAATTGATCACTCCATATAGCGAGGTGAACATTAAAGATATTAATCTGGTACACTTCACACAGCACCAGAGCTACTGCATGTCACAGTGATATTACAACCACTACTACGCTGGTACTGGCTGCACAACATTTTCATTTTAAACAAAGTACCGTTGTTAAAATGTATTTTGGAATAAACTTATATAGAATGCATACTATCTTTTTTTTTTTATCCAGCTGTGAAAATAAAATTGCTTCAAAGCTACTTGTATGGGTGTGGTGAGAGTGATCATGACTGCTTGTATGGGTATGGTGAGAGTGATCATGACTGCTTGTATGGGTATGGTGAGAGTGATCATGACTGCTTGTATGGGTATGGTGAGAGTGGTGATCATGACTGCTTGTATGGGTGTGGTGAGAGTGATCATGACTGCTTGTATGGGTATGGTGAGAGTGATCATGACTGCTTGTATGGGTATGGTGAGAGTGATCATGACTGCTTGTATGGGTATGGTGAGAGTGGTGATCATGACTGCTTGTATGGGTATGGTGAGAGTGGTGATCATGACTGCTTGTATGGGTGTGGTGAGAGTGGCGATCATGACTGCTTGTATGGGTGTGCTGAGAGTGGTGATCATGACTGCTTGTATGGGTATGGTGAGAGTGGTGATCATGACTGCTTGTATGGGTATGGTGAGAGTGGTGATCATGACTGCTTGTATGGGTATGGTGAGAGTGGTGATCATGACTGCTTGTATGGGTATGGTGAGAGTGGTGATCATGACTGCTTGTATGGGTATGGTGAGAGTGGTGATCATGACTGCTTGTATGGGTGTGGTGAGAGTGGTGATCATGACTGCTTGTATGGGTGTGGTGAGAGTGGTGATCATGACTGCTTGTATGGGTGTGGTGAGAGTGGTGATCATGACTGCTTGTATGGGTGTGGTGAGAGTGGCGATCATGACTGCTTGTATGGGTGTGGTGAGAGTGGCGATCATGACTGCTTGTATGGGTGTGGTGAGAGTGGTGATCATGACTGCTTGTATGGGTGTGGTGAGAGTGGTGATCATGACTGCTTGTATGGGTATGGTGAGAGTGGTGATCATGACTGCTTGTATGGGTATGGTGAGAGTGGTGATCATGACTGCTTGTATGGGTATGGTGAGTGGTGATCATGACTGCTTGTATGGGTATGGTGAGAGTGGTGATCATGACTGCTTGTATGGGTGTGGTGAGAGTGGTGATCATGACTGCTTGTATGGGTATGGTGAGAGTGGTGATCATGACTGCTTGTATGGGTATGGTGAGAGTGGTGATCATGACTGCTTGTATGGGTATGGTGAGAGTGATCATGACTGCTTGTATGGGTGTGGTGAGAGTGGCGATCATGACTGCTTGTATGGGTGTGGTGAGAGTGGCGATCATGACTGCTTGTATGGGTGTGGTGAGAGTGGTGATCATGACTGCTTGTATGGGTATGGTGAGAGTGGTGATCATGACTGCTTGTATGGGTATGGTGAGAGTGGTGATCATGACTGCTTGTATGGGTATGGTGAGAGTGATCATGACTGCTTGTATGGGTATGGTGAGAGTGATCATGACTGCTTGTATGGGTGTGGTGAGAGTGGTGATCATGACTGCTTGTATGGGTATGGTGAGAGTGGTGATCATGACTGCTTGTATGGGTATGGTGAGAGTGGTGATCATGACTGCTTGTATGGGTATGGTGAGAGTGGTGATCATGACTGCTTGTATGGGTATGGTGAGAGTGGTGATCATGACTGCTTGTATGGGTGTGGTGAGAGTGGTGATCATGACTGCTTGTATGGGTATGGTGAGAGTGATCATGACTGCTTGTATGGGTATGGTGAGAGTGATCATGACTGCTTGTATGGGTATGGTGAGAGTGATCATGACTGCTTGTATGGGTGTGGTGAGAGTGATCATGACTGCTTGTATGGGTATGGTGAGGGTGATCATGACTGCTTGTATGGGTGTGGTGAGAGTGGTGATCATGACTGCTTGTATGGGTGTGGTGAGAGTGGCGATCATGACTGCTTGTATGGGTGTGGTGAGAGTGGCGATCATGACTGCTTGTATGGGTATGGTGAGAGTGGTGATCATGACTGCTCGTATTGGTATGGTGAGAGTGGTGATCATGACTGCTTGTATGGGTATGGTGAGAGTAGTGATCATGACTGCTTGTATGGGTATGTTGAGAGATGATTAGGGATTATTTCGCCAGTGGTCTCACCTGTTAAGGGGAGAATAATAAGCCACCCGCTTCAAAGAGGAGCTGATCTGACAATGCCAGGATCAGAAGCTACGTCAACCCCCCATGTGAAGGGGACTGCCTGCATTAAGGTGGAAGCTGGGGAACTGGTGGAGGGTAGAAATACAACTGGGATGAGTTTACCTGAGGATTCCATAGGAATGATCTAATGGGCAATTATTCAATAATGAGAGAGAGAGAGAGAGAGCGAGTTAGCAATCATTCAATAATCCCTCCCCCGAAAAACAGTCTAAGCTTCCAATAGTTCATTCTGAAGAGATACAGATAG
Organism: Polyodon spathula; assembly: GCF_017654505.1. Taxonomy (NCBI): domain Eukaryota; kingdom Metazoa; phylum Chordata; class Actinopteri; order Acipenseriformes; family Polyodontidae; genus Polyodon; species Polyodon spathula. The sequence goes on along the minus strand of NC_054542.1, from coordinate 35,833,760 downwards.
GTTGGAAACAGGTGTAAACAGCACAGCAACTGTACAGTGAAGCATACTTAATGGAAATATGGGCAAACACCACAGCAACTATAGTTGAGCACATTTATTAAAGACTTATTTTAAATACACACAAACACTCAAAGTAACAGCAAACGTCATAAAACGACAAAAAAAAAAAAGCAATTTGAAACACCTTAAATTTCAACCTTAAACTCCTTAAAAGTCACTGCTGTGTTGTAGTTACAAGCATGCTTTTCCATGGCTGTGGTTTCACACAATGCTGCCCTCTTCTGTCTCTAACTACAAGAGTTGGAAACGTATTTGGTTCTTTTACTGGAAATGTTGAAATCATCAAAATGCTGAACCGACTTAAAACTAGCCATAATTTATCCAAACATAATGAAGGTCAAAGGCTGGTGGGAAAAGACCTTTGTAAAGTTACAGAGTTGGAAACTGAGTCCAAAGAGCAGTGAAGAAGCAGCAGCCTCAAACAGGACAGTACATTGACGTGAGTCTCAGAAAGCAGCTGCTAGTGCCATCTGTCTATATACTTTGCATATACATGATTGGCTGTTTTAGTTTGTTATTTTTTATGCTATATTTTTTAAAGAACACACACATTGGAATTCCAGCAGAGACAGTACAGTATGTTTTCTCTTGTTTGGTGGCAGGTACTGATCTTGTTAGTTTCATTGTTCAGAGCACTCTAGCAATGAAAAACATTGGAGCGATCATAACTTCACAATCAGAACTGATTAATAAAGTGACTAACTGCAAGCAAGGAGATTCAAGCGTTTTATATTGCAAACATCCCAATTAATATATCTTGCCTGTAATCATACTCACGAGCAGAAAATCATGATATATGAAAACTGATGTGAGAAACCTCATACCTTTAATCCATCAGGCAGGAAAATGAATTAATGAGTAGCACCTCAAGGAAACTTACTGCTGAAAAACCTATACTTTAAATACATTTACCATTCCCAACAAACAAATTATTAATTTTTTTTTTTCACCAGCAGAAACAAAGGGTTTGTATGCAAGAAAAGGCAAGCAACCTTGGCTATTCTGGAAAAAAATCTTTTATTGGTTTAAAATCTCAATGAAACACAGAATTAGTGTAATTGGTCCACAAAGTCACCACAGCCTTGTAAGGGTCCAGCTTAACTTTTTATTATTATATATATATATATTTTTATTTTTGTAACATCTGTACAATTATTTTATAATTACAAAGACAGTGCAACCAGCAGCAGGAGCACTGAGCCGTCAGGCTCAAAGCAGAAGCTGTGATTTCTCATAGAAAACAACCCAGACTTTGAATTCATCATGCCATCAAAAATGATGCATATCATCTGTCAAGTGAGCACACTAATTGAACTGTGAAAGGTAGAAGGCTCCCAGTTCCAGTGTCTGTGTTCATGTAACTCCAACTATTACTGCCAGCCTGTGTCTTTATAGTCAGCACTCACATACCCGCCCCTGCAAAATGTTGACTTCAGAGATGGTTAAACAAGTGTGACCCATATCTGATTATATCATTTCGGTCCTTTCCAAACCTTGTCCATTTTTTCAGGGAAAAATGTTAAATACATAGCTGAAAGGACTGTGTTTTAAAATAAGTAGGCTTCCACTTAGATGTACTGTAGTTGGTTTTGTTGGTACAGTACTATATTTTCAACAGAAGTAGTATTTTAATTCAGAACGATGATTCATAAATATCACTTGCCAAAAGAAACGACACATGGACTGTAATGCAGTACATACTGTAGCAGGGGGCAGATGATTTGCAAGACAATGTCGAAATGGACTTGATTATGGACTGGGGAAGGGGATGAGTATTCTGTAAATAATGTGTGTTTGTAAACTTTGTCATTCTTGTTCAGATCTGTTAGCGTTCCCTGTGTTTTGGTGCTTTTGTGACCGACAGCTGAGAGACTGCCTGTGTGTGAGTGCATCACTGAAGGGGGCGGGAGCAGGTCTGACACGATCAGTCAGAGATAGGGACAGACAGAGATAGACAGTGTTGGACCAATGAGTGAGGAACGAGGATAGACTTGGTGGTGTGTGTTAAGATGACAGTCTGAAAGAGAGAAGCGGGACCTGATGACAGGAGAATTGAGAGAGTTGAGAAGAGGAACGAGTTATTGTTCACTAAAAGCTAAAAATAAATAAATAAATACAGCTGTTTCCTACTGCTTTGAACTGCAACTGCTGTCTGTCTCATTATATCCTGAAACTCAGAGCTACAATACTTTAAAATCTGGTACGTATTGTAGCAGTATTTCAAATTCCCCATTAATGACCCAACAGCAAATTGAAATAAAAATGTTACCCATGCACAGAACTGCACAAAACGTAAAATGCAATGCAATTTAGCAAAAGATAAAAAAATAAAAACACCAGTTTCCAGAATTAAAACAGTATCCAAAGTCAGTATTCAAAATTGCAGAATATGGTGCTCGACGAGGCCCTAATGTCACAGTTCACTTGCAAATGAAAATGCACAAAAGCTACTAAAGCAAAAAATGCATGACAGTATCAAACTGTTTAATGACCAACTTTTTTACATTATCATAGCTTGCCTCGTTCGCTTTGTTTTTGTTGCATTTTTGTCATGGTAATTGGAGGAAGCGCTGTGTAAATGCATAATAAAGAAACTGATTTAGCATGCGATAAAAAAAGTGGGCTGAGAAGTACATTGTAGCATTGAAAAGATGGGCTTTGTATCAGAGAATTGGTGACAGTGTCGGAAATCACGTGTGACGGGTAAAGTGCATTTAATATATATATATATATATATATATATATATATATATATATATATATATATATATATATATATAGGGATTGATTGTATTCTTTATACAAGGGTGGTAAAATGTAACTGACGTGTATCTGGGTAACGGATGCCCGAGTGCTGACTGCAGTTATTTATACATCAAGCTAGATACCAAGGCTTTATATTCAAGTCAAAGTCTTTTAATAATTATTTCCTGCAAGCTTGCTAAAATAGTCTATAAATGGTAAGCATCTTTGTACTGTATCGACTGACATACAGGTAATCATGCAACTTAGTACATTGTGCATTTGATTCTAATTACTGCAAAGTTTACAAACAGAAACACATTCAAACAAATAATACAAGGTATAATGGTAAAACAAACAAACAAAAACATTAAAATTTGCAAAACAAAAAAGTGTGCAGTAGCTCAAAGGAGATACACACAGGAACATTGTATATGAAGTCCTATTTAAAATAATAAACACATGCATACAATATGGCTAAGAGTGCCAAATCTCTGCTTTTATACCATTTAAGGAGCTTTTTGAAAGGCTTGTGTTTCTGCATATTTTCTTAGCAAATGTATACAGTATAAATTATTGAACTTGTTTTCTGAAAGCTGTTTTTTTTTGGCCATTGTAGTGACTTTATTTGCACAATTCTTATTCTATTAATGATGGTTGGAAACATGTGAAACTAAATCCATTATTTCCTAGTTAAATGGAGAGTTATGAGCATGCAAAGTTTCTTTCATTATTGTTATGATAAGGGTGTATACTGAATCATCACAGGAACTTTTTTTTGCACATCAAATCTCTTTGTGCATTTTTCACGCTGGGAATCTACAGTATGCACTAGTGGGAGACGAGAACCCCTTCTGCATTCTCCATTTAACTTCACTATTAACCGCAACTTTCTGGGTTGTTCATTCCTATACAATTAACATGAAATAAGAATAGTAAATGAACTCTGGAGAAGGACTGTTTTTTTCTGTTATTCTAGATTTCAAATTTTATGGTTAAAAAAAATGCTTTCACACTGGAAAAAAGCACAGCATCTCTTATACGGCTCTTTATTTTTTCATTACATACACATTTAAAATTACAACGGACAAATAAAAGATCACCCCCTCTAATAAAAACGTACCGGTTGTGCAACCCAGTATGCCATGCTTGGGCACACCTAGAATAAAATTCCACTTTAAATAGTGCAATTTTCACATTAAGAACAGAGCTATGCTGAGCTAAATTTTTAACAAATGACACTTTAGTTCTGTTAAAATCCTTCATAATAAAGGGAGACTATTAGCTATTGTGTTTGTTCAAGATGCACTGCGGTACAGTTTACATCGCCAACATGGGCATCATTAGGTGCTACAATATGCACATGAAGGTGCTGAAAATCAGAATTCTACATACTTCATCACTCAAAGGAGGGAGTGCAAAACAGAGTAGTACATTAATTTACCATTTGCATCCAAACACAGGTTTCACCCTCAAAATCACCTAACAAAGGCTCAAACAAAGGCTGAAAGGGGCTTTGTTTTTCTTTTTCATTTTCCATTTTGTTTCCAGGGATAAAGAAAGATAACAAATGCATACATTACAAGGTTTACAGGAGCATCATTATGTACTGAACGAGAAGCGACATGACTGCTGACAAGCTTGTTTAAACAGAGCTGGACTTCTTGTCTTTCAGTAAAAAATACCAAGTGAAAAAGGGCAATGTACACAAACATTAAGCTGCTACTATGATAATTCGGGATCTTGAGTTATGATGTTTTTCATTTACTACAGAAGACAAAAATCCTGGCTCTCTCCAAAGTGTCTCTAAAAAAGGTTTTAGTCAACGAATTTCCATGCCAGGCCACTCAGAAAATGTGTTTGCTGGTTAGCATCCTAAACATTGCAACGAATGACGTATCCTTGCTCACATTTGAAGAGGGAATGAGTCTATCTTCTTTCTCAATGTCCACAACATACTGTAATCCTTACATTTTGGTCAGGTTAAAAAACAAAAATGGAATCTTTTAAATTCACTTGCTTTGACCTCCAGCGCAAACACTTTTAGAGCAAGAAGGAAATGAGAATGCTCAATTCCCTGCAGCAGCCAGTCCACACGCACAAATCTCTCTACAGGATTTCATAGTTTTTCTATTTTATTTGATTGAATTTTGAGTCTGAAGGCCTGGTGTGGTCCAATAGCACAAGAGGCAGCCTGTTTCAGATCCTATCGAGCCACACGGTTGCCTGAAAGAGTTGTGTTTGCCAGGTGCAACACAGGCAGGGGGTGAGCTTCTGTGTTGAAGACCCAGCTGTCCAGAGGTAAAAAGTCATCACTGGAGAACAGCAGATACAGATACCTGAAATCAGAATGCAAGAGAAGGAGTACTGAATGAGTTCCAACACACAGAGTCAACACCTGCAGCAGAAGTTACCTTTATAGTTTAAGGTAGTTTAACCTGCAAAAATGGTTAAAAGAAGTTTAAACAAAGATATGATTAGTTAAGTGTATACATTTAAATCTACTGTATTTCCACCCAGTCATTTCAGACATATTTATTACTACAGTATTTTGAAACATTAAGGACAGATTAGGTCAGGGGTCTCCAACCCTGCTCCTTGAGAGCCCCTATCCTTCAGGTTTTCCATGTGTCTTTACGTCATCAATGGCTAAAGATCTGGAACACATGTTAATCTTGAATAATTAAACCAATAATTGATGCAATTAAGCAATTGAGAGCTTGGTTGAAATTAAAACCCTGTAGCTCTCCAGGACCAGGGTTGGAGTCCCCAGGATTATGTTTTAAAAAAAAAACAACAAAAAAACACATATATATTTTCTCTTTTAAACCCCTGGTTCTGCCAAACAAGAAACAAATGAGGTTGATGTTACAGTATACCAGTATCTCAGATAAAACATAACTGTACAGGAGATATAAAACCAACTACAATTCCAGGGGTGTAGAGAATATATTAAACCCTTTGTTTTCAATCTTACCTTAAAACAAACAGATCCCCTCATTTTACAATAGGAGCTCCCAACCCTGGAGATCGAGTCCAGCCCAGATGTTTTTTCTAACCAGGTCCTAAATTAGTCAATTGAACAGGCTAAGGATCAATCAACTAATTTAGGACTGGAACAAAGTTCTGATTGAGAGCTACTATTTTAAAAGTAACATTTTTGTTTTGAGCAGACTTGGATTCTTCATTGAAAACTATTGATTGTGTGCTTTGTCACTTAATGGAATAATGGGCAGATTTATTAAGGTATTTTCTTAGTTCTTGAAAACTCAACTCTGGAAAAAGGGCCCTAAATATGACAGACATCTAAATTATGGACTCAGCTCTGAAGGCAACTTAGGTCTTGTTAAGAAACACATTTCAAAATAATTCAGATTTTTTTTTTTTTTTTTTTAGAACAAACCAGCAGGGGGCTCTACTGCTCTAACATACCAGTTTTATTCTGCACTTTCTGACGAACACAGTACATGTCAAAATCTGTGTTTTCCATTATCTTCTACAGAGTACACTATCAATAGGGATATTTTTGCACTCATGTATGCGATTAATGACCCTTTAGCTTTGTCTAGCAGGCATTCTATTTTCATTTGATTATATTTATTTTATTGACCACAACCACACTTGTGGATTTTTAAATACACTGAAATACTGTTCATATAAAAACACATGCCAATAGACTTAACAATTTTCATATAATACCTACTTATGTAGCCTAATGCCGATTGCTCTAGGTACATTATTAATAACAAGATGCAATGGAAATAGCTAAGTGCATTCCTCCTCAGCTGACAGTGCTGCAGTGTTTAAGTGAATGGCTGGTGGCTTTTATACTAGTCAACATAGACAAAAACATTTCTAAAACTTACTAAACCAATATAAAAAAAACATAATCTCTTAGTGAGAGTACAAACACAAAAACACCTCAGTTAAACTCCAATGATAGTGTACACCACAGAAGAGCAAGGGGTGTAGAAACGTGTTTTTCAGCTTTCTTGAGGGAACAAGAACACAGTTTAAGGAAAAACGGGAGCTGTGGCCTTTTGAAATCGTTTCAGGTTTTTTTTCACTCCAGATCAAGACAATTGTATGGAGAATAAACCAAATTCCATGTATATAGTTTAAAATATAGGATTCGCAGAGTGCTCCTTTTTTTCTAAACTGGAATGTTGCACTAGACAGTTCATGGCAAAATGCTGTGTGAATGGTAAGTTTTATTTATGTATGTATTTAACTAGCTTCAACCTCTTTTATACTCTCTTATTATGCGAGTTGCATTCTGAAACCACTGGAACTGGTACCCTAATTTACAATTAGTCAGCCATACTGAAATGAACTGTGGCAGATTGCAGCTGACAGATCTGCTGAGCCAAAGTTAGTGTCAAGTATGCTAATGGTGTCTGACTGCTGACAGCCTTATTAGTAACAAAGGGAGAATAAAAGGAAACAAAAAAAACAGGTTGGGGAATTCTACCAAAACATCCTTCATCTCATCCTCTTTGGCCAAGATGGCCTTTCATGGGGTACTGCACAGGCAGACTGTTACATTTCAGACCAGTCAGCACTTTTGTAAGTCTTGACGCAAGCATCTTGCATCAACAACATTAAAATGTGAGTAATAATCTTAATATGGACTGAGTAGGCAAGTGCATTGGGATATAGTGACCTTAGGAGACTGATTTGATCAGTCTCAGGAATAGAAACATGACTCGTATTGCATAGCAGTTTCACCCATTCCAGGTTCTACTACGAACTTAATTAGCCACAGTGTATAGGTAACCAGCTCAGGAGTGTCTTATTAAATTCGTAGTAAAACCAGGAATGGATCAAACTGTTCTACATGGGAGTCCTATTCCCATCCCTGTACCTGGTTACCATCTGTGAACAAAGATGAATAAAAAGACTAAAAGTGAAAGACTTACTTCAGTGTTTCTGCCAGGAAGAAGCTTTGCTGCACGTCGTCAAAAGTTGGAGATGAAGAATACACATCCTTCACACCGGAGAATCCGCCACTGACTCTGCAGTACTTTTCAATGGCCTAAGACAGAAAGACGCATCAGACTGGTCAGTAGACTGCGTCTGACTTACAGTTGTAGGTATTCAAAGAGGATTCATCCAATTGGAATTGTAAACAATTTTTAACCATTTTTTTTATAACAATCCCACATCCTCATCATTACTGTTTCACAAAAAATATGAAGTGACTATGTATTCTGATAATTGGTAGCATCCACTTTGACAGCACCATCTTCTGAAAGACTTTTGCTAACATTATAATAGCCGAGTCGTTTTTCTATAACAAGCTAATCCTATACCTAACTGCTTAAAAGCCCAATATGTACCCAATCTCGCATTTTTCATTCCTTCATCTGCAGTATACCAATTAAGGTTGGTTTAAATTTAAAAGTCCCAATGAAATCAGAGTCACACATGCCATAAAAAATTAGCAGGCTTGCAAAACACATCATTTAAGAAAACCTCATAGAGAGAGACAACAGACTGATTTCATCCTTAAAAACCACAGCATAGAAGAGGCTGATTATTTCACCCTAAAAGCAATACAAAACATGATTCCCTTTAGCACATTTTAAAGATCTTAAGCCAATTTTCTGCATGTCTAGATCTAAAGGAAATCCAATTTAGTTTCTGCAAGCACGCATTGACAGGTACTGAAATCTTAGGAAAGAATGAATCTAGGCAATCTACTGTAACATTTTGTCAAGCCGAGATAAAAATGTACTACTCATCTACCTGAAAATAAATGCTAAACAGCTGGTTCCCTGAAATAGAAATGTTATACCCAAGCTGTTGCAAGTGTAGGACTCTTCTGTGGACCCATGAAAGTGTGGAGAGAACCCGCACCTTAGTGTGTGTCCTGTGAAGGGTACAGTGAATATCTGCACTTGGCACTTTGGAATAAAAAAAATAGGGTTTATGGATTCTATGACATCTAGGTGTATGGAAACTAGAGATAAAGTGTAGGGTAATCCCACACTATCGTATATGTGTTATAAAGGGTAGACTGAGTGGCTGCCCATAGCATTCTGGTCCTAAAATCAAGAGGGGGTTGTCCATACTGCAGCATTGCACATACGAGAGACAGAGGCACCCTGGAATAATGCCCAAGGGGTTAGGAGGCCTCTTGCGGAATGACCAGTGACCTTCACTGGTGGGGGCAGGTTGGCTAGATCATAGGAAATCCAGAGTGTCAGATAAAGAGCTGCTCTGTTTGACGCCAACCCCGAGTCAGGTCAACATAGTATGCCAACGCCCAAACTGAGCAGAGCGTGTGGAGCTTCCTTAGATTGGAAAGCTGGTGGATGAAAAGCCTCCAACGTCACTGACTGGTTGACATGAAAAGCAGATATGCTTTTATGGCGGAAAGCAGGGTTATTACGGAGCATAACCTTATTTAAAAAGGTCCTGTATTGCAGTATGGCTGCATGGGACAAGTGATGAGTCCAGCCCACGAGACACCAAGACTGCAAAACTCTCCATATAAACCCATACCGAGAACGTGTAGAAGCGGCCTTAGCATTCTCGATGGTTGCAACGAGCTCATCCGAGAAACATCCACAGCTGCAGGCTAATGAACTGGGGTCCTCTGTTTAGGAAGAAGGCGAGCCAGCTCCTTCGAAGATTCCTGTGCCTGGTGAGAACGCTGCAGCATCTACAGCTGATCTGAACTTGTCCCCTGGCGTAACTGGGGCATCAAGCAAAGATTATTTTGTCCCTATTGGCGGCTCAGGCACGAGAAAGGCATAGCTGCCTATGGGCAGCGAACAGCGCTGCAATGTTCAAAGCTTGCCCGCTGTACTTTGACCGCTGGAGTAGATGGTCATTAACCCTGCTCCTTGTTCAGCTCTTTGCAAGAGTGTCACTTCCGTCCTCTTGAAGTCTATCTGGGAGAAGGGGAGCTTTTCCTACAAGACACTATTTGATTATTAACAGTAGGGTTTTAATTTTGGAAAGTTACTTTTAGTTAAATAAGCAAGGTTTTAACCCTGTTAAGTTTCGTTTTTTCATTTAATTATTTCATAGTCAGTAATATTTAAAATTTAACACTCAGATTTTGAATACCAGTTACAAAAAGTCAAACAGTATTTCTAAGACCAGATTTCAACTTATAAGAGCGTTGTAGAAGGTCATCAGTGTACACTGTTGTTATGGAGACACTATTATCAAGGGACTATCCTGTTATAAAACAGCACAGTCGCTCAGAAGAATTGTTTTGCATACTGGAAAAGGTTGTGGTACAACTGGGTATATACTTCTAAAAATGTTGTAAGATGCTATACTAGAATAAAAGGTTCTGAAAAAGTTATTTGGATTTAAAACAAACAGTGGCAAGCCAGGATATTCCTTAAAATCAATTTTCTTCTAGTCTACTACAGGTAAAAAAGGTTGAGCCAAAAAAACAGAAAAGTCAAATGCCAGTGTTGCCTGACAGGCCAGCCTCCATGAAGAGACTTTATAGAGTTTTGTGCTATTAATATTAACAGTCTATAAACACTATTATATCCACTAAATGGTTTCGAAATGACTGTTTTATCATCCGTCTTCCAGGCCTGATCACAGTGAATGGGAGCCCTGGGAATTCACATAAACTACTGCTTCAGCAATGAAATCACTTTTCTTACCATAGGGTGAAAATAACAGCTTTGTTTGAGTGTATAATTCAAGGTGGTCAGCCAGGTCTTCATAGAGAAAACCTAATTAGGATGCTGTTTGAGTTTGCTTCAGCACTGCAGGCGTATTGCACTCCAATAACCCAGCAATCCTGAGAATGATGTTTAAAGGAAGGAAAAGGAGTGGACAGTGTTACCTGGATCAATCTGAAAGTACTCTGGGTCAGACATGTAGAGAACCATGCTGTAGGGCCATTCCTGCTCAAGTGGACCAATCTGAGGAGGTGCTTGCAAAAACGCCCATTTTGACCACTTAATTTCGGGTACAAATATCTTTAGTATAATTTTAAGCTTGTATCAAGAGATTTCCACTACAAAAATATGAATTGATGTCGATCACTGACACAAACTGAGTGAACACAGTAAGTGCAGTGTTGCGGTTGGTTAACGTAAGTTATCAAGACCTGGGGCTTAAAACCTGGTATGAATTAACATATATTCTATGGTTGCATCTAATATAAGTGTGACTTAAATAAAGACAGACTAACAGGTTCCTCCTCATGTATGCAGATTCTGAAACTGTCAATAACTACTATATTACTGGATAATACCTACTATCTTCTAAAGCAGACACCTGAACTCTACAAAACTTGATTACTTTGAACTGTTGTGTGTTAAATTTACAGAAGCATACAAATTCATGGAGGAAAGTTGCACATTGCTAATTTAGATTTATTATGATGTTTAGAAAAATATGGAAGATGGTATTAGAGAGAGTCTTAGTACAGTACAGTGTGTGATAAAGAAAGCACAGCGCATTTTACTTTCACTGAGCTGTAAGATCTATGTAAATATAAATCAAAACACAAAAGACATTTATGATGCTTTTAGATCTGCAGTTGAGAAAAATGAACACAAACACAATTAGGTGCACAAACTATGGACAGTAAATCTCAGCTGGATTTCCTTTTACAGTGGCTGCATGTGAAAAATAATTTCAACGACATGCAGGAGTCTGAGGGGATGGTTCTCAAAGGAGTCAACACTACTTTAATCTCTCTCCTGTAAGAAAATGACAGACTGCATCCATAATGCCTTCCGACCATTTTTTCTGTGGGTATATCAGTGCAATGCTACATGGGGTGTGATTAAACACGATCACTACATGCATGTACATATTTCATTATAAACTCATTCATGTGTTGATTTAATTAACAGAACGTAATGCCTCTTGAGATTGTATTTGGTTCTGGGAATGCTTCGAGTTCTTATTTGGTGTGGTCAGAGGTCCAGATAAGCTGCATACCTGTTGTTTTTACTCATTAAGAAACCCCAAATACGAATTTAATTTAAATTAAATGTGTGAATATATGCACAGTAATTTTGCTGAAGAGCTTGTCTGCTTCCACTAACAACTACATCTCCCAGAATACAGTGTCTTCAGTTACTAGGATACTGTACACAAGAAAAAACAACCCAACAAACATTATCTAATCTGGCTAGCCCTGTCGTCTTTGCAGCCAAATCACAGTAAGAATAAGAAATATTTGACGCCACACAGGTTGAATCATAAAAATCTCAGTCCATCTACAAATCTAACTGGAACCGTTGTCAGAGGCAACCGCTGTAAAAAGTGCCTATAATACTGAACAAACTGTTTTTATAATGTATTAATGCATTTCCTTATTTTACTTATCTGTATGGATTTATATTGAAGTTTTAATATGTTCACTGAGTTTAAGAATTTAAATGCTAAAATATAAGTAACGTAATTAATTTGTCAGTGTGATACCTTGAAAAAAATGCACTGAGCCGATAAAGAACTCAGTCGATTCCCCTATTGTTTTTAATAATTATTATTACAGCATTTAGTCAGCCCAGACACTTCACAGGCGAAGAAAGGGCACACAAACCATGCATTGGTGCGACCACACTGATGCTTATGTAAAAATGACATTTAAAACAGCCTTTAGTGAGTATGTTGCTAGTAGGTATAACCAATTGGAAATTACTATACATATTTACTTAGCAAGTTTAGATGGAAGTGCTGCAGATATTATTCAGTGCATTCATAATATTTTGGATTTGTGTTGAAATGAAAAGGTTTTTGGTATTTTACATTCTAGCTTTTTCCTATCTTTTTGTGCCGTTTGGAAAAGAGATGTCCTCACAAATTGAAAGCATGCTTCAAGCGTGGGGTTTGACAGTCAAGCTACTAGGCATCGGACTGAGATTCAGCACTTAATGAGCTGAACAGAAAGGAGAAGCCTCTATGGGGACTTAAGAAAAACCCTTTCTATAGGACAGTATTGCAATCTAATTCTACCAATTACTCTTCAGCTCAAGGTACTACCTTGGATGAGGTTTTAAAACAGACAGCACACTAACACAATACAAAATGACCCTTAGTCCCTGATAAGTAACTGTAATTACTTTATGAACAGAAACAGTTGTTGTATATATTGCTTCAGTAGTAATGAATGACTGATTCACATTATTTCAATGCAAGAGAAAAACAGCCATCCATTAGCACACAATACAATACTTGAGTCTGTCACCCAAACAGGAGGGTCTCAGGCTCAAGACAGACATATTGGCTACAGGTCAGTGTTGAGGCTGACTGGACACTGTTATTGAACTGTTAAGAAATGAAAACTAAAGAATAATAGTTTTTACCTGTGCTGCTTCCCAGCCCCACTGGCGGTACTTTGGGTCATGTGTGAACCTCCACATGTACCAGTACGTCTCGATTACCTCCGGGCGGAGAATGTAATACTTTTCATTCTGGCGGACTGCCACTGCCTCCAAACCACTGTCAAATTTGAAAGCCTCTGGGCCTAGCTTTAAAACTACAATGTCAAAAAAGAAAAACAGCACTTTTATTTAGGTAAAAAACAGAACTTCTTAATTTGATAGTTAAGACATGCATGTTAGTAGGGAGGAGGAATAATGAAGGGTGACCAGGACACCTGTGTTTGATTCTCTAGGTATGCTAGATTTCTTTGTTACATAATAATAATAATAATAATAATTTGTTAATTTAGCAGTTGCCTTCATCCAAGGCGACTTACAGAGACTAGGGTGTGTGAACTATGCATCAGCTGCAGAGTCATTTACAACCCAAAAGACAGAGCACAAGGAGGTTAAGTGACTTGCTTAGGGTCACACAATGAGTCTGTGAGTGAGCTGGGATTTGAACCGGGGACCTCCTGGTTACAAGCCCTTTTCTTTAACCACTGAACCACACGCCTTGGGCAAAGGAAAGCAGACCAACTGCAAAAATCGCCTAATTTGTATTTCTTTATTAGAAAGTATGGCCAGTGTTTCATCTCTCTTCTCATAGTAGAATCCTTCACACAAGAATTTTACAACTGCTGTGGGAAGCAACACAAATGGCTAAAGCAACTGTTTATTCATCTAGTTGCCAATGCTTCAATGTATTTTGTTTATTATTTACTTTTGTGTGACTTGTACTCCTTTTTTGACACACCAGGTGCTTTCTCGAGTAATAATTCTCTCTCTCTCTCCTATTTCGTTACTTTCAGATACTATATTATTCAATACAATCTCTATTCCAGCAGCATTTGTTACCTGTCCTGTCGTAAGACTCATGACAGGTGTGTGCTATCTCCGCCCCCAGCTGCAAGTAGTGCCCAGCTTTGTCCCCCTTTGATCCATCAGCCCCCAGGGCGAACATCCCACCAGCGAAACACGTAAGGTGACCCATCTTCCTCTCCAGGTGTCCATTCTTCCACTCCCCAATGAATGTCAGTCCCCCATTGGACTTTCTGATCAGGTGTTTCTCTATCGCCTTGGGGGGGGGTTAAAGAAACTGAAACTCAATGTCCAATTGAAACAATGTAATCTGACTTGCCATGTAACATTTACAAAGTGAAGGCCTACTTAACGTGACCCATCACTGCAAAATCAGTCAGATGCTGCTCAATTGCTCAACCAGAAATGTAAAACGTGTCACCTTGATATGTGCCCATTTTGTAATTGTTTTAACAAACAAATATTTTACCTAGTGATAGCAGATATAGGTTTTTTATATAAAACAACTGTTTAATACCTTTTCTCTTGGTCATGAATGTAAATATTTTTTTTTTAGTTTTACAACGTACATGAATACCTTTATTATTACATAATGGCTTACCGCACAGGGCCATCCTAAATGCAACATAGGTTTCTTTTTCTTAAAGACAAAGTCACAACAGAAAAGATGGTAAAGATCTTGAGATTATGTCTGACAGTTTGACAATGGAAACGCCAGCGTGGGACAAGGCTAATTAAGAGCCGACACACTGAAGAAAGGAGAATGAGCTTGTTGGGTTGGAGCAAAACTAACAGTACAGTACAACATGTGTTACTATTCCTTACAGAAGGTTACTATACTATAGCATAGCAAAGTGTAAGAATGCACAAGCACTGTAAAGAATTATGAGGTATGGTAAAGCGTATTAAACATGGCAAACCAGGTTAAACCATGCATAGTATAACCATAGGAAAGTTATGGTAAAACTATACAGTGCAAAAATACCATGGTAAAATGTTAAGGGACAGGCAACTCCATGATACAGAAACAAATGTGTTAAGCATTTTAGATAATGCTATATATGCTTAATATATAGATATATATATATATTATATATATATATATATATATATGTATATATATATATACATATATATATAATATATATATATATATATATATATATATATATATATATATATATATATATATATATATATATATATATATATATATATACATATATATATATATATATATATATATATATACTCCATATATATGTATGTATATATGTATGTATATATATAGTATATCACATATTATATATATATATATATATATATATGTATATACATATATATATATATACATATAATATAATATATATATATATATATATATATATATATATATATATATATATATATATATATATATATATATATATATATATATATATATATATATATATACACACATATATATATATATATATATATATATATATATATATATATATATATATATATATATATATATATATATATATATATAAAATAACAAAACAAAAAAAAACAAAAAAAAAAAAAAAAAAAACATAGCCTCCTCCCCACAGGAAAAGTTATTAACATAAAACTGCATTTGATTGATTATAACGGACACTTGAGCTACTGCAGGTATTTTAAAATGGAATGAAATATATGCTTACCTCAATGGCATCATCGTACATCTGCCTTGCTTCAGTATCAGTTTTGTCAGACATTAGCCAGGCTTTCAACAAGTACTCATAGAAGCTGTCGCCCAGTCCTCCCACAGATGTGTGATCTGTCAAAGTAACATATTAAAAACACATTACTAGCAGTAGATTTCTACAGTTGAAATGTTTACTGCAGTCAGAAGATAACAAGGAGCCTTATGCTTCAAAAAGCTTTATCATCCCATAAACATAAATTCACTGCATAAATACTGTCGATGTTCATTACATATATATATATATATATATATATATATATATATATAAATATATACCCCATAAAAACATAAAATACCAAAAACAAATTTCATTGTACAAGAGAATCGAATTGGACAACAGCAGTGTCATTACAGCACACTTAATTATGAATGTTTTGATTTATTCACAGTATTCAATTTATACAGGCACTGGGGGAGAGGGCTAGTTATTAGCAAGCTAATACTTGCTTAACCTGCTAGAAAAAACAAAGGAGTGGCTTTAAATTAACCTTGGACCCTTCAAACCACTTTTCAAGTCACGTTTGCATGACTCACACTGCTGTCCAAATGGTCGTGCCTTTAATGGGAGAGCCACTGGGGACACTGACCTCTAGCAATATATACAGCTATGGTCAAAAGATTTGCATCATTCTAACCAAATTAAGTCATTTTGCTTCATAAAGTCATATGAAACCTGCTGAATAATGTTACGTTAACATATTGAATTACAGACCACTTTGCAGTTTTCCATATACACTGAAATAAAATATAAACACAACATGTAGTGTTGGTCCCATGTTTCATGAGCTGAAATAAAAGATCCCAGAAATTTTCCATATGCAGAAAAAGCTTATTTCTCTCAAATTTTGTGCACGTATTTGTTTACATCCCTGTTAGTGAGCATTTCTCCTTTGCCAAGATAATCCATCCACCTGACAGGTGTGGCATATCAAGAAGCTAATTAAACAGCATGATCATTACACAGGTGCACCTTATGCTGGGGACAATAAAAGGCCACTCTAAAATGTGCAGTTTTGTCACACAACACAATGCCACAGATGTCTCGAGTTTTGAGGGAGCATGCAATTGGCATGCTGACTGCAGCAATGTCCACCAGAGCTGTTGCCAGAGAATTGAATGTTCATTTCTCTACCATAAGCTGCCTCCAAAGTCGTTTTTGAGAATTTCGCAGTACGTCCAACTGGCCTCACAACCACAGACCACGTGTAACCACGCCAGCCCAGGACCTCCACATCCGGCTTCTTCACCTGCAGGATCCTCTGAGATCAGCCACCCGGACAGCTGATGAAACTGTGGGTTTGCAAAACCGAAGAATTTCTGCACAAACTGTCGGAAACCGTCTCAGGGAAGCTCACCTGCGTGCTCATCATCCTCACCAGGGTCTTGACCTGACTGCAGTTCGGCGTCGTAACCAACTTCAGTGGGCAAATGCTCACCTTCGATGGCCACTGGCACGCTGGAGAAGTGTGCTCTTCACGGATAAATCCTGGTTTCAACTGTACCGGGCAGATGGCAGAAAGCGTGTATAGCGTCTTTTGGGCGAGCAGCTTGCCGATGTCAACATTGTGAACAGAGTGCCCCATGGTGGTGTTGGGGTTATGGTATGGGCAGGCATACGCTACGGACAACGAATACAACTGCATTTTGTCGATGGCAATTTGAATGCACAGAGATACCGTGACGAGATCCTGAGGCCCATTGTCATGCCATTCATTCGCCGCCATCACCTCATGTTTCAGCATGATAATGCACGGCCCTATGTCACAATTCCTGGAAGATGAAAATGTCCCAGTTCTTCCATGGCCTACATACTCACCAGACATGCCATCCATTGAGCATGTTTGGGATGCGCTGGATCGACGTGTACGACAGCGTGTTCCAGTTCCCACCAATATCCAGCAACTTCGCACAGCCATTGAAGAGGAGTGGGACAACATTCCACAGACCACAATCAACAGCCTGATCAACTTTATACGAAGGAGATGTGTTGTCCTGCATGAGGCAAATGGTGGTCACACCAGATACTGACTGGTTTCCTGATCCATGCCCCTACCTTTTTTTTTTTTTTTTTTTAAAGGTATCTGTGACCAACAGATGCATATCTGTATTCCCAGTCAGGTGAAATCCATAGATTAGGGCCTAATGAATTTATTTCAATTGACTGATTGAAGGACCAGGGGTCACAAATGGAGATTAGACAAAGGGGCATTCAGAACAGAAAATAGGAGGCACTTTTTTACACAGAGAATTGTGAGGGTCTGGAATCAACTCCCCAGTAATGTTGTTGAAGCTGACACCCTGGGATCCTTCAAGAAGCTGCTTGATGAGATTCTGGGATCAATAAGCTACTAACAACCAAACGAGCAAGATGGGCCGAATGGCCTCCTCTTGTTTGTAAACTTTCTTATGTTCTTATATGAACTGTAACTGTAAAATTTTTGAAATTGTTGCATGTTGCGTTTATATTTTTGTTCAGTGTACTTAACGAAAAACTTACAAAAAATAAAACATGTGACAATGTGGCATGAAATACTGTACTACTATTAATGCTTCCGGTAGACTTTTGCAATATTATTTTGTAGTTCCTTTGATTACATTATGTTAAATAAAAGATCTAAAAACTTTTGTCCATAACTGTTGTAAACAAATGTATTTTTAAATGCTTTAAATGATTCTGTATTCTATGCAAAACCTCAAGTTAAACTTTCTATTCATATCAATAGTGTTTCCTGGGTTATATACATAAAACTCCTCTTTATACAGGTTTTTTTTTTTTTTTTTTTTTTTTTTTTTTTTTTTTACATAATACTTTTAATATTCAGCAATGATGTCTGAGCAGATGGTGTCAATCTGGCACCTGCCACCTAAATAAAGGGAATTATAAAACAATTCACATCTCGATAAATCTCCAGACACTGTCCCGGGAATTTGATTAATGTTTCACAGATTTGGAGCCAATACAACAGTCTTTCACATATATAAAACAAAAACAATAAAAAATAGACAGAATTGACTGCGGGGCACTGCAGCTTTATAGAACAATTCAAATATTTTACGTTGTAGTACCCTCGAGATGCACCCACATCAGCCAGCTACATTGGACTAGAGTGATCTTTTTTTTATTATTATTAAAGATTCAAATTAACTTTAGCAGTTGAGCTAAGGAAAGAGCTGCTAAGGCACGTCCCATATTGGCAGACGACTGCTTAACTGCAACCCCTGCGGCTGTGATTACCTCACATTTTTAAATATGACGCAAAATAAATTATTGATTAAGGTCAAGCTTCTTAAAGTTCGGTGTATAATCTAATTTCTGGTTTGAAGGTCCATCTCTAAGGAGCATGTACTGTGACTTAGGTTGACAATATGAATGACAAATGGGATTAGCTGAAAACTCATTAGCCAATTATTGCTCTGCTCAGCTGTTGCCAACCAACAAACAAATACATCTTGGTTCCACAGAAACCTGGATTACAAGGAGACCTAGGTCAATATGTAAGTTTAGTTTTTTTTTCTACGAGCACACCAATGTATACACTTATAAAGCAGAAAAAAAAAATAAGTTGGTGAAAGTTTGAACAAGCAAAAGAGTACTTTGAGTTGTTTTCTGCTAGCTTGTAGATGGGATGAACTTTGTACAGTAATCATGGACCATTGTATACATTTGTTGTTAGGGTATTGCTTCCTCACCTGTATCAGTTTAAGTAAAAAATTGTATATCGATATCATGCAGGTATTTCGATAATATCAGTCTTCTAAAACACTGACAAATAATAACAGGATTGCAATATCAAACATATATACAGTTAACAGATATTTACATATGAAAAGCAATAACTTTCTTTAACTCAGTGGTGCTTTGCTTCACAATATCAATGAAGAAAAACAAGGTCTTGTTATACTGTTTTACTATCCCATCATCAACCACCTCAAGACCGAAATATTTCTATACTTCACTGCACACAGACTTTCTAGCCAATCCAGAAGTAATTGAACTTAAAGCTGCTCTGCGTGTAGATGCTGACTTACGACCTCTAAAAGTATTAAATAACACTTTAGTGTGTGGCGTTTGCCTATGCGACTAACTAGGGCTGGTATGGATAGGGTTTGTTGGAGATTAATATAAAATAAACTTGATTATACTGCATTTGTATTTTTAGCAGTATTGGCAATAAAAAGCAAGCCTCTGCGTGATTTAATTTTTTTTTTTTAAATCCCATGATATCACGACATAGAAAGTATTACTGATATCGAATGATATCATATCAAAATATCGATATTAGTGCCCACCCTTACTAAACATGTATTTAGTAAAAATTGAATGCAGTGATACTAGCTTTGATTCTCACATACTTGGGTATAAAAGAAAATCACCTCACAAAAGTATTATTTATAATGGCACAACATGAAAAAAATAAAAAAATAAACAAAAAAAACAACAAATCAACAGATTAATGTGAGGAACTGATTTTAGGTGGTCCAATGCTTGGAATGCATCACTTGCAGAGTTACGGGACAGCAGTCATGTGAGGAATAGTAAACAGTAGCTCGCAAAGGCCACTGGGAGGTGAATGTTCCCTGGGACACATTCTGAGTGGACGGAGCAGCACAGGGTCTAAGGGTGCTAGATCCAGGATCAATCCAATGCAAAATCCCTGTATGATTAAGGGGGGGGGGGGGGGGGGGGGGGGGGAATGAAGTAGTAGCAGCTTGTCCTGGCTGCATATCTAAAGAGTTTCATTTTTTGCTGACTGCCATGCTTCATACTGAATATCTGGAACATTCACCCAACACTTGCAAGACACGTTGCATTATGGGGGATCTGGCAGCTATGACCTCACCGCATTAAAAACGATTTCACACTATAACAGGTCGCGTTATAATGGGGTAGCACTGCATTTTGAAAAGTTAATGTACTTCCAAGTCAGCCCACTTTCAAGACAGCAAAGGATGTAATAAGCATAAACTGGCTTTCTCACAAAACCAACTAATTTGTTCCCATCATTTTCAAATAATTGAGTTCCCCAATTAGTTTTATGACACGTGCAGATCCAAGACATGCTTATCTATAGCATTTAGTTTTTGTAACTCAATGGGATATCTGTTTCCGAATGCCTCAGGTCATGATAACACTGTCCAGTTGAACCGGTTCACAGTGCATACCATATGATTACCCAGGAATAATTTTAATATTATATTTAGTATCTGTAAAGCAGGCACTGGGATTATCAATTGCAATTTACTGCAATTTGAATATACTGTATACACTGAAATGCACACCATCACTCTCACATACATACACACCTATCCACCCACGCCTGGCTTTTCAGAGAGTTAAGAATTCTTCTTTTGAAATTAATTTTCAGTAGAATTCCTCACATGCTGTTGAGACCTTGTTATTGTGGCTTCCCACTCATAGTAACTGAACTGTGCCCCATCTCTAGCCTGGGATTTTACGACTGATCAGTATGTAGGCTGTTCAGTCTAGAAAGATGCTGACCTCCCAAGTAGTAATGACATTATTATGACTTTCGCTGCTGCGACTGCTGTGAAAGTGATGTAGAGTATATATAGATCTGAAAATGATGTGCTCTGTAATTGAAATGGTTTTCTTTCTAGGAGTGCTTGGTAAGCGCTAATAGCTATTGATTAAATATCCCTTGGCAATTTTCACCAGCAGAAATCTAATCTTGAATTTCAATAACCCTTTTTTCTTGGGTGAGCCAGAGCCAGATGTAACACTGTCTTTAACAGAGTACTTTTGGCTAGGAGCCTAGGATGATTCAGCTAATTTTGGGTTGTGGAGGTATTATAATAAAAACGTATGTATAGTACATTTAGAGCAAGTAAACCACAGTAAGGTAGATTAACATACACTTTTTTTTAAGCAGCACGAAAATGGATCTACCATGTTTTGCAGAAGTCCATAGTCCGAGACTTGGAATCTCTCCCTCCCCTTCTGTCCTGCCTGGAGCAAACTATTATACTGCAGCTTTATTATTTTAAACAACTTTATTATTTAAAAAACAAACCACAGCAAAACACAGTGTGCATCACCTCCTTAAAAACAGGGGCTTACATAAACATGAAAGCAATTTCACAGACCACAAAGAGCACAGCCACTGCTGTTTTTCTTCTTTATATAAGCTTGTTGTACACTTGTATGCACAGGCTGTCACATGCTGGTTTTTATTATTTTACAATGGCTTTGCTGCATTTTGCTCAAGCATTAAGGACCAGATTCTGCTTGAAACAGGTGTGTATTCTTTTTCCTCTCGAAGAAATACTCTACATCACAAATAACTAAATAAAATAATAACGGAAATTTCACATTTCGTAGTTCTTTTCAAATCATCTAGTCTAGTAGCTGAACCCATGTGGTATAATAATCTTTTGTGTGCACTAGAGATGCTACAGTGATTTATGGAATGATGAGCCCCTAAAATAGATAGTACAGTTTATTTGCAGGCATAACTATGTAATCAGAAATCACATTTTTATATAAATAGTTATCAAAAGTTTGCATTTTTTTTAATAAACTGCATGGCAACATACAGTACCCCACTGCTGTGCATTGTTTAGCCAACAGTACAAAGCCATAATGACAGTTACTTGTTTTTTATTGCGCGTTTTTCAGTGCACCCTATGATCAAACAAACTGACGTAGATGTTGATGCTGCTAACAAAAGGGTTTACCGCTCCAAAAAAGTTCAGGCTATTTAATCTGCATGGACAAAATTATACTGCTGTATATAGAAGCTTGTAGTTTATAGAAAAAAAGAAAACACAATTTGTCTTTCAAAGCAATATGAAAAGAAAACGGGTCAAAGTCTGCGATGCCTTACACTTAGAGGCTTATAATAATGATACTGAAGCAATCTCGGTTAACCGAGATCGCTCCAATGGTGTTAGGAAGTGGGATTACGTCACCTACCAGTCCGGCTGCTGCCTTCACTGTGCACGCTACAATACATTAGGTAAAAGGGTTATGCAATAAAATGCTTGAAGCCATGCTAGTGTCTATTTTTTGTTTTAGCACTGCACTCTCTGAATCTGACACTATTCA
The DNA here is from genome assembly GCF_017654505.1 of Polyodon spathula. Taxonomy (NCBI): domain Eukaryota; kingdom Metazoa; phylum Chordata; class Actinopteri; order Acipenseriformes; family Polyodontidae; genus Polyodon; species Polyodon spathula. Next base: position 35,810,977 of record NC_054542.1, on the reverse strand, counting down.
ACTGAGTGTCTGTAATGCTAATTATTACTGATTAGAAAGGTCTTGGCAAGTTTTTTTTGAGTTTTGTTGCTGGGATAAATCTAACTTAATTTCCATAACCCTTGCTGTTTACAGACATATTGAAAAGGCCCTTTTGGAATAATGCTACTTTGCGTATGAAAAACAGTTCATCCTGTCAAATCTCCTTCTTTAAAGCATCAACAGATAAGAGATTACTATCTCTAAAATTCATTCTTTTTTATGTCATTTTCATTTTGCAAAACGAAAAGAGGCAAAGTCCCAAACCATTACAACAACTGCTTAAAAATGCATTAGCTATGGCTGTGTAATGGAGTAAAGAAGACAGCTCACTGTCCTTTGCAAATGATCTACGTGGGATAAAACTGGACGGTTATTTATAGGTGACAACCAATTTTTGCCACATGCTCCAAACATTTGAAACTGTAATAACATTCCTAAACTACAAATTTTTAGGGATGAATTCAATAAAAAATTACAGAACTATTTTATGACTTATTTTTTTCAAATTCCATAGTTCAGTCGCACACAAACACTCCCATGCAATACAAAAATGCTTGTGTTAACAGTCTGCAATTGAAAATACATAAACAAACCTCCACAAACTATTCACTGAACGGAATCTTAGAACAAGAAAATAACGGTGTTGCATTTTTTTTGGAAAGGGGTAATAGGCGCCTTTTCAGCACTCCAGTATGAACAATTAAAAAAAGGACTGTCTTCCTCTAATCATTTAAAATATTGTTTAATCATTATCCCTATGACAGACACATTAAAAAGAAATGAGGAGCAACATGAAGTCCATTAGTGTCAAAACAGCCGTTGATGTGAGCTTAGTTGTCTACAGGCTGCACCTTGCCACAGCTTCCAATAAAATAAAGAGTGCACACACTACAGGATTAGAAACTAATCAGCCAGGACCGCTGATTACAATATGTATGACTGGAACAGTAATAAGCTGATTAATTAAAATAAGGGAGAATAAGAATCACAGGGCTCTTCTGATGTTGTAAAGAGGCCTACTTTAGGTTTATCGTAGAATTCATACCAACAAAAAAAAAATAAATAAATAAATTTAAAAGAGGGGCAACAGCCAGTATTTTGTTATCTCTCAATAGCATAATCTTCTTGCAAGTCCTGTTATTACTATTGTGTTTACATTTTGCTTCTGCAGTCTACCCTTTCAGCCGTTTATCCTGACAGCACAATGTAGAATTACTCCATCCCTAAAACCTTGTATGCAGTGAATTGAGTTCACAACTTCATCTGGGAGTAGTATGTTAAACAGACTTCACCAGAGTCAAAGTTAAAATTCAATATGGAAAACTAAACATCTAGAGGAAAGGGACTTCAGATACTGTTACTGTAATGAAAGGTTAAAGTGTGTTTTTTTAAAGCTTTGGTTCTTACCCCATTTAGGTTATAATAACGGCCGCAAAAGACTCGGCTCGACTCAGACTCCACCTCGTGTGACTCGGACTCGTGACTTTGGGCTCGGTCCGGTCCACCCCCCCACCCCACACAAACTGCAACCATCTCAGACCACGATTTGTTTTCAATTTTGCATTAAGTTTTATAAGGAATAAATAACATCAGCATGGTAAACAAGGAGTAATGATCTGCCTTTTAACAAGCCTTTCTCTGTACTACTTTATAACGTATTGTTTATTATAGCATTGTAAAAATATATTTCTAAAACAGTATTTCTGAAAAATACTTAATTTAATTTTGCTGAGCTCCCTGAATACAATACTGAAAACAACAGAACATTGGCCATGATCATAATTGAGTTTACTGTAAACAACAATTAATGAAAAAAGAATAATCATCTAAGTTATACTCTTTTAGAGCTTGTTAATTCATGTCAGAAAGTCACTTTGTGATTAAATAATCTGTGCTTTGTTTCTAATCTCCTCTCATTCCCAGCACACGCCATCACTGTTAGCAAGCAACGTCAATGAATTCACCTGGCAAATTCAGTGTAACACTAGGCACTAAAGTCTCAAACCGAAAATGGCCTACTGTCAAATAGGCAAATACATCAGACTGATATGACAGAAGGACTGATTGATAGCAAAAAAAAGAAACGACAGAATAACTTAATACCACTTATTTTACTAAAATGAAAATAATTTATTATTGACGCGGGGAAAAACACATTGACAATATGATGTGCAGCATTAACCTAGAAATCTGTCTTTATTCCATTATGAACCTACACAAAGGGTAAATACATGAATATAACATGTTTTGTGCAAAAGGGAAAAGATAAAAAACACATTGTCTGAAATCTAATGAACTGAAGCACGATCTCGTAAATGCATCACTGTATTACAGACTTAATAAAAGTGCAAATGCAATGAAAGTGAAACAATGTTTCTGTTTATCAAAACAAACAAAAATAATGCTAATTTTATTATTTAAGAACACTGTATAAATACAGTTCCAGCAATGTCTAAATCGGATTTGCAGATTTTACCCGAATTGAAGTCAAAGTAGACGGAGGTATATAGTCGGAGGTAATCTAACTTTCATTTCTTATCGGTACAGTGTTATTTCAAGTCTAATTATATTACGTATATATATATATATATATATATATATATATATATATATATATATATATATATATATATATATATATATATATATATATAGATAGATAGATAGATAGATAGATAGATAGATAGATAGATACACACACACACACACACTTTGATTTAGGAAGCGGTTGCTTAATTGGATATGTGTATTCCTCTTGTGTTTGATTTTTCATTCCAGTACACTGCAGTGATATGCTTATGATCCATCATTCTTGTGCAGTTATGAATTAGACAGTTAATATAATGAGTCCGCACAATGCTGAAAAACAAAAAAATGGCTTAAGCAAGATAAAGGAAGTTATTACAAATAGAACCCATCCAAAAATAATTGTGAAATAAGTTACAACCTTTAAAACTATTAATTAATGCAGCTCATGGCAAGCATGTTTCAAGATAAAACACTTGCTCCTACAGCTACAACTACCTGCTTGTTACAATGTGGGGAGCACGGAAAACTAAACCAATAGAGAATGGAAGAGACACCATGTAATCATACTTGTGATACAGGTTGGGGGGGGGGGGGGGGGGGGGTGGACCAGGTCAACCGTCTGCAGACCCCGGGGAAAACCAGGTCAACCTGCAGCAGCCAACCATGGAGTAGTTTACCTAACACAGTGATATCTTTTAATACAGGTAAATGGTCAATTTCTAGTAATAGCCATTATAGCAATCATACCAAATAACACACAAAGCATTTGTAGAATAATTTTTTTTTTTTTTAATTGAATTTTATAAGCACAATTTAATATCTGCATTAAAATCATTATTTTCCTTTTTTTTTGTGGAATGGCAGTAACCTTTTCCAGGCAGTTTCCAGGTTGGAGTGAATGACTATACTTTTATACAGAATGTATCCAGGTACATGTTAGTTAAGATGCAATTCTTCATTACACTATAATAACAAGTATGTCAGTGATGTTAAGTGTTTTGTAGCTGATAATTGCCATTGATTGCTCACACCATCTTACAGCAATGTACTGTAATTTGCAAAGTTTTTAAAAAGGCATTATTATTTGCTTGAAATTGTAAAACATAGAACAATATTTTGTGTCTGCAGTGCTCACTAAACTAACCGAAGACTTCTCCGTTTTGATGTAAGGTACAATAGCAGCCCATATCTAACAATCATTTAATCCACCACACTCTTTTTTTGTGGGTTTTTGAAGCCACACACAATACTTTTAGTGCGAGCACACACAAGGCAAGAGCTCTTGAATCAGCCACTAGTTTGGGCTCATTTACAATACTAAGCATTTAATATTTCCATGTTTATTTTAAGCACAAAGATGACATGTTCTGCTTAATTTTATGTTACCACGGAAAAAAAATGTAAGTAAATATAGTGCTAATAAAAACAAACGCTAATTGCTTATGTCACGCAAGTTAATAAAAAATTAAAAAAAAAACACAACTTAAAAAGGGTCAGTGTATATATAAAAAAAAAAAAAAATCTTAACGTTCTGTTAAAAAGTTTAAAATAACCTTGTTTGTTTCTTGTTTGTCAAAAGATGCTTGTTTAAATACGGGGTGTATTTTATAATTCGCTGGATCACCATGTTTGTCTCAAACATCAGGTCACAAAGAAATTGCAGGCAGTAGGCTATAGTTACTGCGACGAGTATGTATTCTGTCTACATGTTTTCTGCAGAGAATATGGATTTCCAGTGCCTTGTACCCTCGAACCATAATCAGGGGTTCACGTAACTGGTACGCTTGCGGACCAATGAAAGAATGTGGCCTTGGCAGTTATTCAGTTGTATAAGACGCAAGTGTACAGTCAGTATATTTTTTAACAGAAAAGCATTTCTAATAAAGGCTGAGAAAGTGCTCACGGTTTGAAGGTGAGCTATACATGCATGGATTATTCCAGGAGAGTGGGGGGTCTACAACTATGTCAGCAATCGAACTATACAACCAACACCCCCCCGCCCAGTCACTCATTACACAAGTGCACAAGAAAATAAATATATATGATTCTTAATTTTTCACCAGCAACTTCCTTTCGTTCCATTATTTTTGTCATTTTCTGCGTGAACCGTACAACTGCACCATAACTGTTTAATGCACAGTACTTGTTTTAGTACTAACAGATATGTTTGCGGACCAATGCCAATAGCAATTACATAACCATGAACAGTCGTCCCGCAAGCACCGTGGTTAACAATTCATGTAATGTAAACCACTGCTTAAATGAAACAACCATATTTTTTTCAGTACATTTATTGTTTTTTTGTTGTAAAAAAAAACAAATATAATAAAAATAATATAATTTTATATAATAATTATTATTATCATTCAACTATTAATGTTAAGAAGTGTTTCATCCCGAATTTCTAATTCCATTAATAGATTAATAAAATAAATAAATAAATAAATAAATAAATCCTCCCCCCCAGATCTGCACTGGTCACATCAATGGCCCTGGGGGACTGAGTAAAAGTGGAAAACTGACAATCAGCTGAGATTTTTCATATCTGGATATTAGTTTAGTGACCATTAACCTTATTCTTCAAAGCCCTTCTAGAATTGTTTCATTTTTCAAACTGGCAATCATGTTGTCACAAGGGAGTCAGTTCAAAAGATTATTAAAATACTTACGTTGCCCCCAGCGCCCTGTTCTTGGGTTCAGGTAATTTGGATAGAGACCGTTTGGCCTGTCCATTTTCTGCAGCTGTTTTCGAATGTGCATGACCTAATTGGTATTAAAAGAAATGAAAATCAATTAGGGTGCTAACTGGCAATGTATTACCAGAATTAGCTGTGCAAGATGTTACACAGCTGTAGGTTCTTCTTGTTATTGAGCAGCCATTAGTAATCATGTAGTGACTCCATTTCAGTTTCTCCAATCCTGCCAGTTACCGCAGTGATCGATCTGTATGTATGTGACCAGTCGGCACTAAATTGCACAAAAAAAAAAAAAAAAAAAAAAAAAAAAAAAAAAAACACAATCAAACTCTGTTTCTGAGACTGATTGGCAATGAGCTAACCTATTACATTTCCTAGTCACAGTCATTGCCTACAGGAATATGGTTCACTCCTCTGAAGTTGATTGTACAATTTAAAATTTTGCATGTTGTCTGAAAGTAGGGCACAATTTATTTGTATCTTTTAGTATAAACAGGCAAATCACCAGTATGACCTGATCACAGTTCTAGTCGAAATATATGTGATTTGTTCAAGGTTTCTTTTAGTATTTCTAAAAACTACGCACTGTTGATTGTTTAATAGTTATGAATGATTTGTCAGGAGAAAAACCTAAAAAGGCATCTTTGTTTAGCTACTACACTGTTATGGAGTGTTGAACAAAGCACAATGTCGTACATGAACTGTCCTAGTCGGGTTTACACTGCCTCTCGGACGGACCTAAGCTGGCGCTGAGCCACGTCTTTAGTTGGCCACTTTTAGGACAGCTGCAAGTTGGCCGTGTGTGTTTACACTGCAGAAAAATGACAGAGATAGCCTAAAGCCGCCCTAAAAACGGAGTGTAAACGCACCATGTGTGTTGCCCCACTGGAATTCACAGCCCCTGTCTGTTTTTTTGAAAGGCAGGATGGTGTGAAGTGGGCAGATGTTTGCTGGAAACTCACAACTGTTCAGAACTTAGCTGTACAGTAATAGTGACTGCTGGGAGCAATATTCCATGTGCTCCTGTACCGTAACACTACTTTGTTGTCTACACTTCTAAAAGCTTACCACAGTAAAAGCATAGTATAACCATGGGAAAAGCATAGTGAAAACCAAAAAAAAGCCATGCATAACCATGGGAAAAGCATGGTGAAACTGCAAAAATACCATGCGAAAATACTGGGGTAAACCTTTATAAGGGTAGCTTAACACAACACTGCCTACCTCTTCCTGCGCCACATAAAAAAAAATAAATAAATAAATAAATAAATAAATAAATAAAAAATAAAATCTGCATATGCATTAAAAACAACTTTCAAATCTGATGCAACCTTCTCTGTAGCATCTACCATGTTTACAACTTTTGTACAAAATTACAATATGTGACCAAAAAAGCTGTGTGTTTTCTGTACAGACGATACTTTTATTCTCCTTTGTTGCTTTTCAAAAAAATGGGACAACGTAAAAGGTCTTTGATAGTGATAATGATGTGATAAGGAGCACAAACCAGTATATATATATATATATATATATATATATATATATATATATATAAGACTTGAAATAACACTATACCAATAAGAAATGAAAGTTAGATTACCTCCGACTATATACCTCCGTCTACTTTGACTTCAATTCGGGTAAAATCTGCAAATCCGATTTAGACATTGCTGGAACTGTATATATACAGTGTTCTTAAATAATAAAATTTGCATTATTTTTATTTGTTTTGATAAACAGAAACATTGTTTCACTTTCATTGCATTTGCACTTTTATTAAGTCTGTAATACAGTGATGCATTTACGAGATCGTGCTTCAGTTCATTAGATTTCAGACAATGTGTTTTTTATCTTTTCCCTTTTGCACAAAACATATTATATTCATGTATTTACCCTTTGTGTAGGTTCATAATGGAATAAAGACAGATTTCTAGGTTAATGCTGCACATCATATTGTCAATGTGTTTTTCCCCGCGTCAATAATAAATTATTTTCATTTTAGTAAAATAAGTGGTATTAAGTTATTCTGTCGTTTCTTTTTTTTATGTTGCTATCAATCAGTCCTTCTGTCATATCAGTCTGATGTATTTGCCTATTTGACAGTAGGCAATTTTAGGTTTGAGACTTCAGTGCCTAGTTTTACACTGAATTTGCCAGATGAATTCATTGACCTTGCTTGCCAACAGTGATGGCGTGTGCTGGGAATGAGAGGAGATTAGAAACAAAGCACAGAATATTTAATCACACAGCAACTTTCTGATATGAATTAACAAGCTCTAAAAGTATGAGTATAACTTATATGATTATTCTTTTTTCATTAATTTTTGTTTATATATATATACATATATACACACACACACACACAATGCGCCAAACATATCACTTAGCGTTGAGGCCAAAAAGCTCCATCTTGGTCTCATCAGACCATATAATCTTCTTCCACTTGGTCTCAGAGTCTCCTACATGCCTTCTGGCAAACTCTAGCCGAGATTTGATGCAAGTTTTTTTTCAACTTTTTGTGAAGTTGTTACCGAAAGGGATGACGGTAAGAGGGTATTTCCCGGTCAAAGATACAGAGTATGCTATTGTTGCCGTATGCACAGTGTCTCCAAGCTCAGCCGTGAAAGACTGTAACTCCTTTAAAGTTGCCATAGGCCTCTTGGTGGCCTCCCTGACTAGTGCCCTTCTTGCCCGGATATTCACTTTTTGAGGATAGCCTGTTCTAGACAGAGTCACGGTTGTGCCACATTCTCTCCATTAATAATGGACTTTACAGTGTTCCAGGGATATTCAATGCCTTGGAAATGTTCTTATATCCTACACCTGATTGGTGCTTTTGAAAAACCTTATTCTGGATTTGCTTTGAACGTTCCTTCGTCTTCATGATGTAGTTTTTGTTAGGAAATGTACTAACCAACTGTGGGACCTCCCAGAGACAGGTGTATTTAACCTGAAATCATGTGAAATACCTTAATTGCACACAGGTGGACTCCACTGAACTAATTATGTGACTTCTAAAGACAGCTGGTTGCACCAGAGCTTATTTAGGTGTGTCATAACAATGGGGGTGGATAATTATGCAATCAATTATTTTCTGTTTTATATTTGTAATTAATGTAGAACAATTTGTAGATTTTATTTTTCACTTTTGACATTATGGACTCTTAATTAAATCCATTTTGATTCCATGTTGTAACAATAAAATGTGGAAAAGTCCAAGGGGGATGAATACTTTTGAGAGCCACTACACACACACACACACACTACACACACACACACACACACACACACACACACACACACACACTACACACACACACACACACTTTAATAAATTTAGTAGTCGCCAATTGTTTTTTTTTTTTTTTTTTTTTTTTTTTTAATCATTGCCTCCCCAATTTGGACATTATTTTTAGGATCAGCTCACCGCTAACACCCCTCACTGACTCGGGCGGGGCGAAGACGAACACACACTGTCCCCTGAAGTGTGTGCCATCAGCTGACCGCTTTTTTTACACACTGCAGGCCCACCATGCAGCCACCTCAGAGATATAGCGTCGGAGGTCAACGCAGCACTGGGCTGCTTACAGGCAAGAGCACAGGCGCCCGGCTACACTAGAGGGGACGCAGGTGTGCGGTGAGCCAAGGACACCCTGGCCCACCTAAGTTCGAACCCCCCCACCACCAACCAACCCCCCCAAACCGGGTGGTGCTCAGCCAATTGTGAGCTGTCCCCTGGGAGCTCCCATCGACAGTTGGCAGTTGAATAGCCTGGACACGAATCACGACCTCCAGGCTATAGGGCGCATATTACACTCTACGCGGAGCAAGAAACAAGTTAAGTAAATCAAAGACATAAATACAATTGTTTTTAGTGAAGTTGATAAATGTTTTTAACATTTTCAAGAGAGTGCCTTCGATATTCATTTCTTCTTGACCTTTGCTAAATAGAAATATGATAGAAGCAATTGATTTTATGCCTTTAAGCATCTGTTACTATGACAGTAGTTATGCACAAGTGTAAATCAGTTCAGAGAACTCTTACTGCTGTTTTTTTCTTTTTTTTTTTTTTAAGAAAATAACAGTATTAATCTTTAAGGGAGGTTTTTTTTGGTTTAGACTGACTTTGAGTAACTTCTTAGTACAAACTTTGGAATAACAGATGTATACTACGCCTTGTATGTGTGTTAAGTGAACAGTAAAAAGCAAAGGGACAGTCCTGGATAATTTCAATAGAAATTAAAACATTTTTTTCTTAGCAAAATGCATTAGAAATGTAAATATTTCACTCACTTTATTGTAGTAGGCAGGGTTCCCTGTTAGATAGCTCATGTGAACAAACTCCATGTGCAGAGTGCCAAACTCAGACAGGATACTACTGCCTGCAGAAGCCCAGCCCCAGTTCCGCCCAACACCACTGTGAAGAGGAGGGAGACAGTTATTCCAGCTGCAAACAGGCAACCAGCACCAGCTTAACACTTTCCAGATGTACTGCATACAATGCCAATTTATGTTTTTATCTGCAGGATGCAGTAGCAAGCAGACCCATGGTCATTTCTTGAATAAATTCATCTTTCGCTGTTACTGCAGCAGTGCGTTTCATTTTAAAATACAAGTAATGCATTACATGTGCTGGGAGCATGGAAATGTAAGCCACCACAACAGGTACAATATAACAGCCAAAACAAATGAAACACTACTGAAGAGCAGCATGACATTGCTACAAAACGAAAATTACCTTCATGGTTACCAAAACACCTTAAACACTGTCTTACAAAACAGTTATACAGCGATACTGCTGAAGCTGGTATTACTTTATTATTACTACATGTTTTACCGTTGAGTGTTTTATAGTTATGCATGACTTTTTAAAAGCCATTCATTTCTTTAAAGTACAGTACATGTATCTCCCCCCCATCTCTTTTCAAATTCTGCCAGTTTTATCACATGCAGACACTTCACTAACAAAAGTGACATTAAAAGAAAAAGACAAAGTTGTTTTTTTTCTTTCTTTTAATTCGTGAAATATCTTACAATCTCTTAAGGATGCAACACAGGAGTTAGAAGGCTCATCTCTAAGAATGAGGGGTCAAAAAGCTTAGCTCAGTCATTCAGGTGGCTTGCTTTAATAATGCAGATTTAAAAGCATCACCTTTCCTCCAAGATTCCTACAACATGTCCCTGAGATGCTCTCTGAGGTCACTGCAATTAAAGCCAACACTTTTCAGTAGTAGTCAATTTACTTTAATTTGGTTGCGAGAAATGTTCTCTGGGTAAAATATCAGTCATCTTCTATCTTACCCGTCTCTTTACCTAATAAATCATAGGTCATAGAACAGAACATAACAAATCTAATATTTATCTGTGAGCTTCCAGTCTGCTTTCATTTAATCTGGTCTTAAAATTCTGGTTTGAATAATAATAAACCGGTTAATACAGGGGCTGGATTATCAGCCCTCTATCAAAGTAATCAGATGTGAAACTGACATGCAGCAAGCTTTCAAACATTTCAGAATATATGTCAAGGATGTCAGTAGCAAAACCACTCAAAATCAGTATAGACTCTTTAAATAAAAGGTTACAGTTTGTGATTTTTTTATTTTTTATTTACCTAAACATTAAATTTCTTCTTTATAATGGATGAGCAATTAAATCAAGTAAACAATCTTTTTGGGGACTAAAACCAATTAGCTATTCCTCTTGTGGATTATCCTGCCCACCGCTCTTTGTCTAGCCTGGAACACATTACAGTCTGCCCTCCACAGAGACAGCTCACATAACTTCTCTAAAACAATTAGGCGGTCCAGTAAACCTGAGCTGTTAATGGGGGCAAGATACTTTATTAACAACCTATTACCAGTTCAGAAGGAAACAGATGCTTCGATATTCTTTAACCCTCTACTCTCCTCAGCCACATCCTCAGTTTTAAAGCCATGCTAAAATGGGGTTAAGTCATTGGTTACTCAATTCAAACCCCTTTCACATAATTTAATGAGTAAATACTGTATATGCCTTCTATAAATTTAAAAGACCCGCAACAGCAGTATCACCCGTTATGTTATTCGTTTTCTAGCAATGCTGTACAACTGGATGGGATGTTTGGTTACATTTTAACTCAATAAATGGATTTGTGTAATTGTGACTTTCACAACATTCACAATTCGTTTACACTTGCCACTTTTAGAACAGCGTTGAGACTCTAAGGACAACTTGTAGTGTAAACCGAGCAGTCCTACACTGAGCTGTTATAAATGTAGCCTACTCGAGACCAGGCTCAGAGCCACTTTAGATCTTCCTTGCTTTACTGTGAACGCCCCCCGCGTCGGTGTAACTCGACCACCGCCTTGGGAACAAGACGCATAAACACACTCAACTGAAACAGCGCACAAGTAAATGGATAACATTTGGGTTACCACTGCACTTGGTGACATTTTGCTCATTAAAACCTTTTGACATATACAGAATATGATACCTGAAATTTAAACTGTTTGCAGCTATTTTTAGAGTCGAAGATCTAGTCAATCAGTGGGAAATTAAACAGGCAACAAATGACCCAACCACTACATATAGGTGGCCTACTTTTTAGTTTGTTTGCTTATTGTACAGTACTGTATTTTACATATTGATTTTCACCCTCTATTCCCACCCCTCCCCTTCCAGGACTCCCTCCTCTATCACTGATTCACATACTTACCTGCATCAGCCAGACTTACCCCAAAGAATCCCTTTATCATTGAAAACTTAGACAATGACAAAGCTGACCTTCAAAGGTTAAGTGCAGTTTATTTTAAATTGATAACTTATTTTTTATACTGCACTGCAGGAGAAAGTATGTACCTGGGGATTCGGTCAAGGATTTTTAAACACTAATATCTGGCCTAAAGTGTATTAAGGGGCTTTACTGTATATATTCCTGCCTGACTTTTATCCCTCTGCTATATTGCTTTTCTTCTAACCTGAATGGTTTAAAAACTAGACAGAAAGCAAAGGCTTTCTTATGCATGCTAGTGTAACAAACATACACAGTATACATAAGCCCATCTATTTATTTTTGCAGATATAGACAGCAGACTCAAAAAAAAAAAAAAAAAAAAAAAAAAAAGAAATTGAAGGTATCTGAAAAGCAAATCACTGATCAGCTGTAAAACATTTTAAGAGACTCCCCCCAAAAAAACACAGACACATCCCAAGTCTGTTGGTATATAACACAAAAAGACTTAGAAAGTGCACTTATGATAATTATATATATATAGTTGAAAAACTTTCTTGCTGACTCCTATCTATGTCACAACATGGAGAATTGATTAGTTTCACCAGCTGAACTTACCCTTGAAGTTGTCAGCTGCATGGGTTTCATACACACAATGTAGTATCTGGAGTGCACATATCATTAAGTCCTGCGGGGGCACACAATCGACTCGATGATGGAAATCCTCACCTTTTTAAATTTACCATCGCCCAGGGTATACCAGTCGGGGTGTTAAATGCAGGCAACAGCTTTTCTGCCAGCTGGGCAGCTTTGATCTTGAAAACCTGAAAGAGAAAACACACACACAGAGTCTTAGAATAAACAGGTTTAATAAGACTAAAGGGGACCTTATTATTAGTTTAGAAATTGATATGGCTCGTCATTCACTGCAGGATAAAAAAGAAAAGAAAGTATCCTCAGCCTTAAGCAATGATTTGGAAGCACAGTGGCTGGAATAAAATTTGAACTGTGGCAAATCCGACTTAAAACTGGGTAAGCTAACTGTACATATTGTTTAGCTAAAAATGCTAAAGTCAATCACAATCTTTACCAGTTTTTTTTTTTTAAAGCTGCTACAAGAACTGCAGCGTTACGATTAAAATGAAATCGACCATGCAAAACACAATTGCATTCTGGAGGCTACCAATGCAATGGGGCGCCAGAAACCTGGATGAGAAGACCTGTTATTCACACCTCCCAAGAGCAAGAAAGTTAGGCCCAGTTTATCAATGTAGGAAAATACTGATTAATAAAACAGAAACACACATTTGAGACAACCAAAAAATAGTAGCAAACAAAAAGTATATTGAACAAATCACAAACCAAGAGAACATGCTCTGTGCTTTGCAGGTTTCATTTGTATTCACCGCACAATGCTATAGTATGTTTCCTTTCACAGTTTCCCTTTTCAAAGAAGCAGGAGGAAATTAAACAGTGGGCCTCAGTTTGGGTGTAAACCAGTTTATATGGTGTTAAATCAATAGAGACAGTGAAATATACAGCATGATTAGAAACGTGACGATTCTAATCAATTGATACTACTAATGTACCTTTACTAATGTCCCCATCAAAATGTTACCATAGGCAAAGACTTACGTAAAAATCAAATAGGTATGTAAATTAGTACAGTAATGGCACCAGCTACAATTTTCCATTTCGAATTTCAGAGTGCAGAAATAAATCCTATTATTAAATACACTATGTGGAAATAACAAAATGTATCCATGGGGTCACCTGAATGCATAAGTGGGAAATAGGATTATTGAGACTCACAAGCAATTAAAAAAAAAAAAAACATAAATTAATCAAAGTATATCACAGTCTAAGCAACAAATATGAAAATATAGTATAGGACTTTCTCAGTGACGAAGAACATTGTAGTTCAATTATCTATAATTACCATTAATGATCTTCAGAATGTATAATTGAACTGTGATGTTGTCACCGCAGGAGGAACACATTTTGTTTGTTGATATGCTGGATTATGTACTGAGCAGCAGATTAATGCTGTGGGAACACAGGTGCAGTTGCATTATTTAGAAGGTTAGCACACAGACCACGACTGCTGAGCTAGAAACAGAGTATAAGCTGACACTCTCAGAAATTAATCTACTGTAGGGTAAAAAAAAAAAAAATTACCATCATGATGTTATCACATATTCCTTAACACCCACCCAGTATCCAGACAAGAATAAGAACTACCATGGGAATGTAAGCCTAATATCTCTAAGAGCCCCATGGTGAAAATAAATCTAAGCATTAAATAGACAAGGGGACCACTGAATTCATTTTAGCTTTGATAAATGCATGCCAGGATACGTTTACAGTGCTTCACTGGAAATAAAAAAAAACAGAATCCTCCTCTATCGCCCGGGACTTGTTATTACAGGGCCACAACCTACATGCTTCACTCGCTTTATTGCAGGCTAGTCAGTCTGGAAAGATTGCAGAAATAGGTTTTATATTAAGACCCAATCAATCAGCTGCTGCAACAATGTTAAACATAACTTTAGCATTCCATTTATCCAGTATATATATATATATATATATATATATATATATATATATATATATATATATATATATATATATATATATATATATATATATATATATATAATGTTATCCAGCTTTAGCTCAGGGTTCTGTTTTACAGTCAGGAGTATAATACAGTAAGCAACATTTCTCCTCATTAGTATGTTTTCTCCCGTCAGTAGGGGTAATTGGGACCCAACACGATTCACAAATCTCTGACTACGTACTGGTTAAATGTAACAATAATATTGGGGTAAATAAGCATAAAGTGACAATAAATTGAGCAATAAAGCCTCAATATCTCCCAGCCTTCCTCAGCCTCATCCCAATTGTATGTTGTGGCAGCATGTACTGTATGACTGCAACTTTGTTGTGTGTGGTAAAGGGGTTTTATTACAAGTGCTGAAGGTTTGCAGCCGTATTAACTACAGGGTTCACATTCAATTTTTTTCGTGACGATTAGTAATTAATTTTTATTAATTCTCATAACAGGACAGAAATACCACAATAAAAGGGCTTAGTTGTACAGTCTAGCTGTTCACAGTGACAGAAGTCAAGGACGCAGGAATTTATTGGTTTGCTCCAAGACTAAAGTAAAATATAAGTAAACATCTTGAGGATTAGTCCCAGATATGCGAGATTGGTATTTATTTGGGAGGGAATGTGAAATATCTGTATGTAGGAGTTTGGAAAATGTAATGAGATCTCCTAGGAAAAAGAGGTGAGGGGGTGCTCAGCTTTACAGATGGAATACAAAGCTGGATCATTTCTTTCAGTGCTGCCTGTGATAACAAATGGTTTGCTACAGTAGTATTGTCTGTGAAAACAATGCTGCTGCAGTGGTATGGCCTGGTCTGGTCTGGAATTGTGAATGAATCTGCATAGCACTCCACTACAAATGAAACACAACAAAAGAAGAATCATCCTTTGATGGTTTATTATAATGCAGCTATTTCACTTTAGTTTTCCGGAATTCAATGGTTGCATAAATCATGCATGACAGCGCATCCTGCGGCTTCAGGCTATATCCTGCACCAACATGCAGATCAGAGGGGAAGGTATCAAGGGGTTTGTCAACATCACTGTTCAATAGTTAAGGTGACACATCTTAGAATGATTCCAATCCTTTGAATTAAGTTGTTATTACCTGGCTCATGTTGATGTCAGTTATAAAAAACGAGATGAGACAAACACACAAAAGAGCTGCTTATAACCGAAGATATAGAAGGTAAACACAATACATCGATCCGTTACTTGTTCTGTGAATATTTAATACATTTCCTTTGGCAGGGAAAATGCAACAAAAAAGCATTTTGTGCACAATTCCACTAAAATCAGCAGTGGATGCAATATTCCTCTGTCAGGACTGAAGATAACCCTGCTTCCTTTTTTACATTTCCATAATTCTCTGCAAAGGAGGACTATAGCACATTCCTGTTTCAAATTCATGGCAGTGCACGAAGAGGGCAGTCTGCGTGGCTATCTCATTAAAAAAAAGAAATGTCATACAACTGTATCAAGCCACTTGTGACGCCCGAATGAATCGCAATTTCCTCTAAACCTCTTTGCATTTTAGTTAAACATTAAAAAGGAAAGTCTTCAATGTGCCCCCCTGCAGAGCCCAGCCAGCTAGAGATTCTGAAATTGCATTTTGGCTAAAGATGTTGAGTACTGTGTGTGGTTCTGTATGGTTAATTTACTGGAGGTTTACCGCATTCCTTCAAATTTAAGACACTTTAATTCATCTTTTTTTTTCATTGCAAATAGTCAGTGTCTTAAATTCGAGTAAAGTATAGTGATGTGTGTATTAAAATTCCCAACAAAACATGTCACTACCCGACTACACAACAGCAACGTGACTGACTGACGAGAAAAGATGAACCAAAACTTTACTGCCCAATCTCAAATCATCCATGGTATACAGGCAGCCATTTTCAAAGAAGCGTCATTAGCTTCCTAAAGAATTCAATGAGAAGTTTGTACAATTTCAGCGTTTGTAACAAAC
Organism: Polyodon spathula; assembly: GCF_017654505.1. Lineage (NCBI taxonomy): Eukaryota > Metazoa > Chordata > Actinopteri > Acipenseriformes > Polyodontidae > Polyodon > Polyodon spathula. The sequence goes on along the minus strand of NC_054542.1, from coordinate 35,794,443 downwards.
AGTGCCAGCTTGGTCAGACCCCCATATTTTTTGATTTGTCAAACAATACCATAGTTCACAACAGGAGAAACACAGGTGTAAGTAATCACGACTGGCAATGAGAAGCAGCACATAACTGTAATGCTCTGCGTGATAGTAGACGGCTGCAAACTGCCTCCATGTGCATAATTGAGGTTGTCTCTGTGTAAATGTATATTTGTATGATGTTTTATTTTTTCTTCAAATTAAGGGTGAGAAATTTAATCTGCATATTAAATCTGAGGGCATCTTAAATTCGAAGGAATAAGGTATTTATGAGGGCAGTTTGCTTAACAGGACCGAATTAAACTGATGACGACAAGGAGTAGCTTTAAATGACATGGCATTGCTTTAAATTACAAAACATTTAAAACAGGCAGAAACGTAATTTTAAATGACTACAGGAATAATGGTGTAATACATTGAACTGATATCTAAAAAGCAAAAACAGTTATACTGTGCAATCATGAAAATCTATACAGTGCAACTTTTTAAATTTAATTTGTACTAGTAAGAAACCCACCACAACACAATTTTCTTTAATTACAACACAGAGAAACTTATTTTATTTATTTTATTTATTTCATTTAGGAAGACAGGAGCTTGCAGTATTATTCTTTGCTGATTATGTAACATGCTGGGACATAATATGCAAATGTATTGAACTTAGGTGCTATGCTATATGTTCTGTAAACCAGTCAAGCTAAACTGATATAACTGATATAACTGATATAACAGATTAAAGCATTTGTTCGAACAAAATCCTTAACAAATTTCATATAGACAGAACAAAAACCTGTTACTGCATTTCAGCGAGATCATACCGATGCTTTTGTCTAGCATGGAGTTCATGGAGAAACTTCCAGCCCTCTGGGTGATCTGCCAAGCCACATTTCAATCTTTCACTCCATCTGCTTTGTCAATCTCGACCAGAGATCAAAACTGCCACAATTTAATGACCTTTATAATAAGCCGTTTTGTTGGTGCAATAACGGGAACAGAGAGAGACAAACAACCCAGGTTACAGCAGGAAGAAGGGCAGCCTGTGAGGCCAAGTGTGTCAAGCTTGTCTCTAAAGGCAAGGGTAAAGCACTCAAACATTGGGATGAGAAATTGGTGGTTGTAAATTTGCTTATGGTTTCACAAAGAACAGCAAATATAATCTGTTCTTTATAATAGATTGAAGACTGGTGTTCACAGAAAATAAGGCCTTAACCCCTTTGCAGCCTGCAACATCAGCGATGTTTGAGTCCCCTAGGGGTCTTTGGGTAGCCATCATCGGCCATGTTTGATTGCACGCTATGCATCCCTTCTTAGCTGTGCAAGTACGGCAATCTGCCATTAAACAGCAGCACTCGAGAGAGTCAAGCCTCTTGTGAACCTGCCAGACTTGTCTCAGTTTACTTTTATAAAAGATTATTTCTTCTCTTTCTTTCTTCATATGTGTAATATAATAACTGGCATGGCAAGGATTTGGAAGTTACTGATTTCAGATTGTTAGTCAGGTGCATGACCAACCAACCCCAAATACTGTATATTCTATAGACCCAGCAGTGGTCCTGAGGAAAATACAGGCAGAGCATTTTCATTGTTGTATGCACATATGCTGAAACCATGTTTATAATCCATGTTGAAAAAGAATAAGACCCTACTTCATGATGGAACTGAGAAACAAAAGCACTTTTTATATAGCTGAAGGAGCTTCTTGTAATGCCAGATGCCATCTCATAAAGTTACCTGCTCAATAACTGAAATGTGTGTGCTAAAAACAAAAATATACCTACATGAAAATGCAATATATTATAATAAGATTGTACAAGACTGCATCTCAGCGTACAAAGTCCTTGAATGAGTTAGTCTTTCCACAGTAGTAAAGATGAGATATTGCACACAATCCCAATATACAGTACTGCACTTCTGTCAGGTGGTTCGTTCATATTTAATCTTCACGTATCTGTACAACAATCAAACCAGCGGTTCTTACCTCCTGTCCAGACAGGTAATACGATGCAAGCAAACCACCAATGAACCGGATATTGACTTCAAAGACAGACACTTCAACATTCTGTAAAAAGAAAGACCGTTGTTAGCCATATTGAAGAAATACATTTATTTGGTGTTATTACAACTCAGCTTACTGTAGGCTTAGAAAGAAATCTGTCAGGGGAAAAAGAGTGACAGCATTTTCATTTTAATGTTAAACTTCTATTTGTGAACTTGCATTTTTTTCATTTTGAGCACACACTTCTCCTTTGTTTTTTTTATCAAATACTTAATTATTACATTAATACCCAAAATGGCAAACGTGGCTGAAATATATAATAACGTATTTCCTGTGTGCTACAATTCTACAGTATGACTATTTTTAAGATTTGCCTTTCTTTTGATGCTGGTCTGATTGACAGGATGTAACACACATACAAGTTTTCTTGTAGCGACTATTTGGGGGATCTATCGCGAAGAAGAAAGCAGCTGTTAATCAAAGGAGTAAACAGGATTCATTAAGAGCTAAATGTAGATTTAATAATGGTGCTAGTCAGCTTCATACCAGTACATCCTACGTTGCCGTTCATTTTAAGAACCATATCCATATGACAAAGCGTGATGATATATGTATATTTATATTAAAGTTTACATCCCGATAGTAATGATGCTAATTAATTGGTACATTTTTAAAACAATAGCGTCTAATTCAATCAATCAATCAATTTATTTTACATAATGCCTTTTATAGTGGACCAACACAAAGCACTTTACAATATAGTGGGGAACAATGCATAATACATTAAATACAGTGAAATACAGGGCATAGTACATTAAATACAACTGTACAATAAAATGCAAATACATTAAATATAGGTATACTACATTAAATAAAAGATTAGGATGTGAATTCTAAACATTGTGGATGTGTGTGTCAAGCAGAATTATACTAATAAGATGGCGTGAAAAACCTGACACAGCAATTAAGACAACAGCTAATAACAGATATCAGGCATAGAGAGCATAAAAGCGAGAGAGAACAAGTGGGTCTTGAGAGTTGGTTTGAAGCGAGCGATTGTGGAAGCTCCACACACTAAAGCTGAGAGTTCCAGAGTCGGGTCATGAAGCTAAAAGAGCGCTCTCCGAGTGTGGTGCACTTTTGCTTGGGTATAACAAGCAGGCCCAAGTCAACCTTTTCTACTGGTTTTTTATCTCTGCCGCATATACCTTTCATTCAAAAAAGGTGCTCGCACCTTGTACAAAGGAAGGCGGGTTTCAGGGTCACTCCGTGACAACTGTATCCCAGAGATATGAGTTCTGAAAAGTATATCACCCTGGCAGCAGCAAGCGCACGCCTGTAGCTACTGAGGTGATCGGTCCAAATCTCTCGGTAAACTGTTAGTCCAGACGACCTCCATTTGTTGACAGACTTGCTGCAGTCAGGTTTAAGCAGTCAAAGTTGAAGGGTATACCATGGACAGTTGCAATGTTTCTTCACTATTTTGGTTGTAAGCCGGGCAACTGTGTCGATGATCTGAGTAAGTGTGGCGTTGTGGAAGGACAACGCATTGTAACTCAATAGTTCTCAATGTGTATTTAGGCTATTTTTTATAGCCTTATTTACTACAAAATAAATAACTATAAAATGCACAAATTAAATTAACAAACACATTATTTGGAAACATGCAGTAGTCTAGACTATAACACAATGGTTCCCAATTATTTAATATCTCAGTGTAGGACCCTGCCTAGTAAAAATTAAGCTGAAGGCGTGAATTCATTTTAAAAGTAATATTTTTCTCTCTATACAGAATAAAGTACTCTTCCCCTGGTTTGCTGAGTAGCGTATTGTTTTCTTATAGTTTGACCTCTGTGTGTTACTCTATATAATGGGGTATACTTAAACTGAGGTGCAGCAACTGGGGGATGGACAAAGCAAATTCTGCTCATTAAAGTAGAAACTAAGAGCTCTGGAAGAGCACTGTCCTCAATACTAAAAATAACATTAATACTACTACTAACCTTCACCCCACTAACTAACAATACTCAGGGATCCAGACAAACTTTTTGCCTTAGGAGCCAATGGCTCCCGCCCCAGTTTTGTACGCTTTCACAAAATGATGATCATTTTTGGATAGCCCCTAATAAATGAAAAAATAAAATAAAGAAAAATGAAAACTGAAATACAGAGCCTCTTAATACTGCATCATCTGCTTGATTCGACAAGTTAATTGCACGTGATGACAGTTGCATGGCTTGGGATCTGGAATAAGAACATAAGGGTCTCCTGTATCCTCAGTCCAAGGGCTATGTATCCCTTGGGAGATAACAATAGAATTACAATGCAATTAAGTAGCAATATTCACCCACAGTAGTAGTTAATAAATGTGCACAGATTTATTCTCCAGCAATTTGGAAGTCCCATCATTTATTTTTCATTGATCAAATGGTCAAGAGGTTTAATCATCTGAATTAAGCACATCAGTCATTTCTATTTTATCGCTTTACTCTTAACAGCTTCGTACTTTCTTTGCTTCCCAACTGTTAACTGTTTATTTATTGTAAATATAAAAGAGAAAATCAAGTAGCGAGCAATATACAACAAACTAACTAAAGAATATGCACTGTATATTAAACACAATGGATTTCCAAAAAATATAAATGCCAATTACATGTACTGTACAAAGTTTTTTGGGACAGTTTGGGTTCAATAAAAATATACTGCAGAAGAGGGGAGGCAAAAGGTCTTTGTTCCAACCCTGTTGTAAATTGTTTGATTGGACCAAATAACCCTCCACCCAACCCATCAAGTGCTTCATGATATCATTTTACCTGTTAAAACTGTAGTGGAATGGCCCTCCAGGACTATGACTGGGCACCCCTGCTATAGAGCATATTTATCCCACGAGGTCTACAGACTTTTGGTGCCATTGGTCTTCATCATGCCTTTGAGTTTGTCAGCCATTCAAAACATGATGCATGCTGTTTTCAAAACATCTCAGCCCATCACACCGACCTGTCTTAACATCATCTTTATTTAAAACATGTGATTATTAGTTTTTCTTGCTTGAAGTTATATTTACTTCAATGTTGATGTTTTCTGCAGAAGTGCCTGTAGTCTATAGGGTTAATGTAGAAATAAACTTCAACTAGGTCACAAAGATTGATGTGTCTACTTAGCACAGTTTAAGGACAAATTACTGCTTCGTGAAATGCATTATCTGTGCAGAAAAAATAAGGCATAATAAAAATAATACAGAAATACTAAAATATTGCTGGTTAGGCCAAGAAATATTCTTTGAAATACTATGCTATAGCTCCCAATTCTCTTTCTAGGTTATCAAATGACACACTTGATTTCCCTTGCAGAGTAATTTATGGTTATCATTACAGGTACTGATTTTTCATGTTTCACAGCATTTCACGTTACGAGCAAATTTCATTTCAAATTTGGGAAGTACTGATGCCTGTTGTCTGTGCTGAATATTAACACTTAAACGCTGTAACAAAATGCACAAAAGACATTTCAACATAGGACTAAAGACAGTTTTACTGCTTCCAAAAGGACCTCATTTACCATTAACATAGTTGCTCCGAACAAAAATAAAAAAGGCATCATAAGAGGCCCTTCATTAGAGTGTGGTTAGGTTTTTTTTTGCAATACTACAACAATAAAGCGGATCAGACTTCATGTAAAAGGTTTAATAAAATAACCCTAGACTGCACACACCCTACTGATTAAACACAACAGCCAATCTTTATATTACTGTACTGCTTCAGTGCTCTGAGATGTTCTACAGGAAAAGGCGCTATATAAAAATAAAACTGACTGATTGATTGATAAAGATTGATTACTCTTAATGGCTTTTGCCCAAGGAAATACTACTTTGCGTCCTAACTTCAATTTATTCATTGTAAATGTAAAAGAAAAAGCAAGTAGCCAGCAATAATACAGTATAACAAACTAACTGTTTGTTTACTGATACAGTGGAGAGTTGTTAGGAACAATTAAAAACTTTTAACACTTTGAAAAATGTTTACAAGTTATATAAACTCACCTTATGGGGAATGCCTTGAATGTACTTTTAACATTATTAATCTTGCGAAGTGGAAAGCAGTATGTGCCAAGGAGTTTTATTATGCTCCTGAGTGTATTGATGATGATGGCAACTGCAAAAAGGTGACGGCTAAACAGGACAAATTTATTTTTGTGGACGACCAGAACCAGTAGTTTGATACAGAGTTGTCCTTTGAGTAATTCACAGGAAACATACCCTATACCCACATACCCAAATCCTGCCATAGGCTCAATTACACACTCCAGACAGTACAGCCGTTTGTGTCATATATACTGTGCCTTCTAGCCTCAAAACACCCAAAGTGTGGTACATTGCACAACAACTGCACTGTATTATGACCAGCGATCCTAGGAATCAATTTGCTGTGGAAAAAACACAGATTTTCTACACTGTTGGAGAATCTTTAGTTTTACACTTGGTTATTCCAATACTAGTTAAAGGTACATTTTACTTTATAAAACCACGTCCTGTTAGAATTTCCATTGCCTGGATACCTGCTGCTTTTAATTATGGCAAAAAAAAAAAAGCAATAATCTGACTCACTCTCTTTCCAGCCATGTGGTAAGAGTACCCTGCTGGAAATGAAATGCATGCTGTGCAAGTGAGGTGTACAATTGATGATAACTCGGATACAAATACCAACAGCAGTATCAATTAGACAAGGGTAAAAACAGCTTAGAGAAGACACCATTCATTATTATGCAACAGCACAAGCTGCACCATTCTGGTAACATACATTATACAGATTTCTCATTAGCTGTGCTTATAGGATTCATCAGAAACCTAGTTATTTCACTTAATTGTGCCTGTTAATCTAGAAATATAATTTCCTTCTCCCGCTTAATCACACAATGAAGACCAATTACCTGAGGTCTATGTTCCTAGAAGCATATATTTGGGACAAACAAGTTTCATTTTTAATTGCCTTTCTTGGGAAAAGCAGTCCCTGGAGTCCTAAGGAAGCTGGCCCTTTCTGAATATACAGGGTCCCATAGGAAGAAGCTATTGCAATAACACATTGTGAAAATACATTCAGACAGAGGCGCTCTGAAATGGTTGTCATACTAAACAGCTGATACAACAGAACTAAAAATTAAAAAACAAATATAAATAAATAATTTAAAAAAAAAAAACGTTATTTGTTTAACATTTTGAAAAAAAGCCTTTTCAATGTTAACATGCCAAGGACATATCCTATCGTGACAGAAACATTAATATTCTGTATTAAAGCATAAATGTTGATATAAAGCACTCCGTGTGCATTACTCACTGTGCCCCTAAGACTAAATTATTACTGTTTTGCAGGAAATCCTGGATCTGTTAATTATGTCAACAAGTAAGTAATCAATTAGTGTTTATTATACTTGTTCTAGAACTTCAAAAACACTATTAATTTATAAGACAGAACTTAAACAGACCTCTACATGGCACAAGCCAAAATATCCGTTATATACAAATCTATGTAACAGTTTTATAAGTTTTGCTATAAAGCATTGTTCTTCAAAGACTGCCACAAAACAACAAACAGGTAACTAACTACCGACAGTATGCCTGCAATGTTTCCAGTGAGAAGGGAGGATCTGTTGATGACATTAGAATAGTATAAATAGCACCATTTAAGGCATGTGTCTGTCTCCACTACACTTTTTGCCCCCCATACTCACCACACTGAAGTCAAGGTTTTTCTCAATCCACTCCTGCCCGTCTCTGAATTCGTCACGCAGGCCCATTATGTAGAGGCTGTCCAAAGCATCAACGATGGTTGCTCCCATTTGGGAATTTCCTGTAACGTATGCACGGATGGCAGGCTTAGTCAGAAATCAAATCAGTACCTACAGAATATTGAACATATGCAAGCCAAGCATGTAAAATCAGTATAGACCAGGTTTCTGTTAAACATGTGCTCTTTGTGCAGAGCGGATTTAACAATGTAGAAGTGAAGTGGTGAAGGTTCAACTGTATAAACCCTCTGTATATTATGTACAGTATTGACAATCTCTCATTATCCAAATGGGGCAGAACATATAGTACACTGAATCTGACAAAACCTCTGATCTCACTGGAACCCAATTTTCGATTTGTAAAATCTCATTTCTCTTGTCGGCCTCCATCTAGAGTGCCACATGGGAAAACTAAGGCTAGCAAGCACAACCATTTTAGAGAGCAGTATCAGTAACTTGAAAAAGTAGATCTAGCAGGTATTACAGACACATTGACTGCCAAGCACATTAATCTCAGAATTATTATTTTGTGGTAAAAATGTTGGAACCAAGTTTAAAACGAAAGTGGTTTTCTAATGTACTGTAGATACTTACCACCAGTGTCTACAGATACAAAAAACAACCACAGTATGGAAGAAGAGGAAGTACAAGCAGAATATGATGAAGAACAAGAGAAGGAAGAAGAACAAGAGGTGGCAGAAGAACAACACAGTACTGTACCTGATTTTCAGGTCATTAACCAAAATCACTTTCTAACATTTTAGCTCAGTCACAGAGCGGATGTGACCTGCGTACAAAAACCTATGTGCTTTTGTCTAAAAGGAAAGTGCTGTGTTGTTTATCTTTCAAATTCTTGTCTGATGAGGAGTGGGAGTATGTCATGCGACTTCATTCTCATACAACACTTGATTTAACTTTATCATTCATCTCGAGCAAAGGAAGGATGGAAAACACTTTAAAACAAGGCAGCAACCGCCATGCAGAGGGAACTTTACTTCTGACACTGAGAAGCAGAAGCCTGAAAAGGCTGCTGTCCAAACCCATGTCAGCACACAATTGTTCAGCAATAAATTGTTACAACAATTACCAGCATCATCATAAATCATGTCCTACCATCATTTAAAGAGAATGGGCGCAGGAAAAATTGTCACTAACATATACATTACAGTACAGTAAAAGAAATACGGTATTATATCACTTATTGAGTTCTCAGCAGTGGACAAGAAAGTCCCTGAGTATTCATTTAACTGAAGGTCTGGCACTGGAAAAAAACAGACATGAAGTTAAGCTTCTAGGTATTTGCCAACTGAAAGTATTCTAAAGAAACGCTTGTGGCAACCTTGTGACTGTGACCAAATGCATTGCAAAGAAAGTTCAATGTGGAAATACACTGTTACTATAGGCATGACTTTAAAGTGCACGGTTTAAGAAGTATGCAGTAAAACAGTGCTTGCAGAATGTACTTTTGCTTGATTCAAGGTGGTGACGATTGATAGCTTGGATGGCAATGGGTTAAATAAATGAATGAAAAAAAAAAAAAAACCTTGTTGCATTTACATCCTGTTCATAACATTGCCTTCATTTCTGTTTGATTGCCAGCTTTGTCACCGTTGTCCAGGGCTCGTTTGCAAATCATATCTGCACTGAAACATATAAGACCAACGCCTTACTCTATAAACACATTCATCATTCGTAGAGTAAGGCACGCAGTTAGTGATGCAGAAAGGTTCACTAAACCCCAAGCGACAGCTACATTACTCATAGCTCCCCAAGTAAAAGCATAACAATAAGGTAACACTGTTGAAGAACACTCACAATTAAATATAAGAAAGGAACTAAAGAAATTCTTGAAATCTGTGATATCTGTGATATGCAAATGCATGCACTACTGACTGTACAATGTCAAAACACATGTCAACCTCTTTTTCTTCTTGTACACATCCATATCATCTCATCACAGCAGGAATAGTCAGAAGTCAAGCTTTACCACCAAAATCACATCGATTGCTTATAGCACAGGTCAATAATATTTACCAAATAGTATATACTGTATGCGTTTACAAAACAAATGCAAACGTGGCATTCTCTATACTCAGACATAGCGTCACCAGAGGAAAACATAGTGGGATACACCAAATTACAAGCAGACCCAAATGATGAGCCCACAGGGATCGTTTAAGATGACTCGTTTTGGTCATGGTAATGATATGATAGCCTTTCCTAAAATCCAGTTCTATTTAGCTCTATTAACATTAATTCTAGCGTTTCCCTAAGGCTGAAAAAATGATCTTAATTTAAACTGCCAGTTACACTTTGCTTGCTTTTGCAACTTTATAGAAGCAAAACTGAAAAGAGAAGAATGATTAAAATATTTCGACAGTCTTTCCAGTTTGAAAAACAAAATGCATCTTCCAAAATAAGGCCAGCAAAAAACAAATGGCCAAAAAATCCTTGAAAGACTGCCAAGTTCACTCGCAGCTTTTTGCCATTTTTTTTTTTTCTAGAAATGTAGAACATGCATTTAAATAATTTAACAGCTTGTGTGTCTTTTTTTATGGCAGCATAAACTCAAACTATTGTGCATACAATGTTTACAAAAATGAATGCTTTTTAATTTAAAAAATCAACTAAATCATATAAGGAATGGAATCAAGAAGCTATTTCGCATGGGTATAAACGTACACAGAGAACTTTCAGGGTTTTTTTTTTTTCTTTTCTTTTCAATTTGCTCCCTTGGTCTCGGCTTAACACTAAATCCCACTGATGTAAAAGGATTATAAATATTTCAAATAAAGGGATCTTAGGTCATTCATACAGTATTTCTCTGTAATTCACCTATGGGTACTTCTTTCAAGCAACAAAAAAAAGTTTGGACTGTCACTTTGTGTCCTTCAAAAGACACAAGATGCTGTTCCTATGGGTCTACATGTCGATCAGTGCAACACATGCAGAAAAGATAGCACTGAGGAATGCACTATTCCGTCAGGTTATTTTATTTATGATTTTTTTTAAAAAAAGAAACAGAATAAATGATGACGGGGAAGCAGCATTTCACGTTCTGATATAAACTAGCTGGTCTGGATACCTGATCTGGGGTTAAAATGACTGACCTGTGGGTGTGAGATTATGGTTTGAACCACTGGCAAATGCACTGGTTCAAGTAATTTAATAAACAATCTCTAAATAATCTGGATTTATCAGAATGTTTGTTTTCTGTCACCAAAAAGTGCCACAGTTTGTCAGATGAGTGTGGCGGCTGTTTGGTGGCTAATACTGTGGCTAATACTATGTCACAGGGGGTTTCTATCCAGGTTGAGACAACATGAGGCCCATTACAACAGACTCCTACGCTAGTACTGTCCAAAGCGTGGAGCTGTGAACAAGCAATGCTTTAGAGTTGTCAGATTTAAAGTGCTTCGTTAAAATAGTAAATGTTCTGTGATGTGGGATCGCAATAACACATGTTTTTGTCTGTCCAGATCTGTAAGGAAACTTATTTTTATGATTTATAATGACTGATGTCCAAACAGCAATTAAAAATTAAACACGAACCATTGATAAAAAGCTACATGTCCTGTATACTGAACATTATCATTATGCACAATAATATAGTGATAGCTTTAACGGAAGTGAAGTAAATGGCCAGTTTGACCTATGGAAGCACAACAGGCATGATCTCCACAATGTTCCAGAGTTCAGGAGGCTTCAAGACATAACTTGTATCTCAAAGAAGCATCTTTTCTATGCTAGAATTTATACCTGGCTATCTCAGGATGCTAAAAGCGTGTCTGTGTTCTTCTGTTAAATCCAGCCTTTGTTCCAGTTGTCAGCTGCTGCCCCAGATAAGACAGCAAATAACCAATGAAACTGATAGTAAAACAAACTGTAGTGTCTATGTAAATTATTATCAGTTAAACTATACAGTATTGTATACAGTTTACAAAAATTGTATTTGTATCTATCTTTTGAGGAGGCCGGCCCCAATGAGTCAGCCATTTTAGTTTTATGAAAACAATGACGTGCCAGAAATGTGAGCAATCAGGCTCCTGCTCAGTCTGCTCTTAACTGAACAGATTTATTATAAGCTATCCATCCAGAAATCTGTAGGTCTTTGAGATCCAGCCAACCATAATGGGAAAGCAGTTTAGCAGAACACATTTAGCATGGGCTTTATGTTCACACTGATGCACAAGATTATTTTATTATACAGTATTACTTTCTTCTAAACTTTGAAACACACAGATTTATGGCATATCAGAAGCACACTTGTGTAATCTACAGTGTAGATATATATATAAATCTGATGGCTGTTTGGGGAACCACGTAAAATGGTTTTTTTTAAAAAATGGGTCTTAACCATATCTGTCCATCACTATGAAAAAACAACGTACATTATGCACAGTTGACAAAGCTCCACTGACCCAAAGACCTATCAACTGCATTAAAGTAAAAAGACACATTTCTATCATATTCCCCTGTGCAACTTTTACCAAAATCCAATGTATGGCTTCTTGACAAGAACGTATGCAGTAATAAGTGGATGTGGATCTATTTTCACCAAACAACAATTCTGTGCTGTGGATGGTGTTTAGATACCAATCAAAGTCACCTGGAGCCTCTGATCTCTCACTGTTCCAGAACACATTCAGAGGTATTGACGCAGAACTACACACATGGACAGTTAGTGTGGTACAATGCAAGATTCCGTTTATGAAATCATAAAACCCATAAGCCCATTTCTTAACTCAAACTGTATTAATGCAGATTAATCTGAACCTGTTTACAAGAAAGGCTTTATCTTGTATTGTCCGAATGACAACAATATTTTTTTCAACACAATCCCAATTGTACTGATATATTAATTCACACACCATGGGTACAATAATCTGAATTCTTTTTTTTTTCTTTCCCAAATTGTAGAAAGAGGATTTTTATTCTAAACATTGCACTGTGTCCAGTTCCTGCTCCCTCCTGCAACAATGTCGGTGCTCTGATTTGAAGCGAGTGTCGTAGTACGGCTACAGAAAACGAGCATTGCTGCAGGAGGGAGCAGGATCTGGATATACTATGATGCCTGTCAGTCCAGAGTAAACGCTGATATATGATATGTGATCCACGATCAGACACAGCTAATGTGCTTCTTGCAAACCCGCCAGGCTGTTCTGTAACACTTGAATATACCTAATGCTTATAAGAACTGTGAGAGAGATTACAAAATAATTCAGTCAGCTTCAGAGGCACTGTTATTTTTGACTTTTAAAAGAGGTGGTGTGGCAAAAATGGAACTAATGAAATACCCTGATGAACCTTAAAGAATGCATTTAAGTTGAAATAAATAGATCTAAACTAATCACTACAGTGGATTTGCCTTCATTAGTTCATGGCGACATTTAATATAACTCAATACACTGTGAAGAAGAGCAGACTCATTAATGTAAGCTCGATAGGAAATGAACTAGCTGTCAACTTGCTAATATAATTACATTTCAAGTTAACTATTTCAAAAGTAGTGTCCCAGTGAATTAATGTTTGAAACAACAATGAACCACTGTTTATTGATTAATAACAACAACAACAAGTAAAGCAGAAGACACAGAATAGGGGACTGTTCGGAGCACTGCCACAGAACGTTTTCTATAGTACTGGCTAACAGCAGCTTGTTCAGCATCCTATCCTTCATTCTATAATATTTACAGTACATTTGAAGGACTAATAAATAGAATACAAGCATTTATACTTGTTGGTCTATCAGAGCCACCGTTAACAAGTCCCCTACAGGTTCAAGAATGAGTGAGCTGGCTGACTCAGTTTAACCAAAATGTGTATATTGCGGTACATCTTTGAGGGATTTCACTGGTTTGTTCAATTCATGTTTGTTGCATTTACTTGAGGACCCGTGCTGCAAAAAAGGGTGCACATTTATAACCACAAATGAATATTCAACAAAACAAATGAATATTGAACAGGACTGCTTCGTTTGGGAAGACTGTTGGTCTCCACACACTAGACGCGATGCAATCTTTTAATTGGCAAGAGACACTTTTGCAGCAACATGACCACACACACCTGAAGCAACTCAGAGGTAACGCGACAGGTTTGAAAAGATCTATACTGTTCAAAATTCATATTGACAAAACTATGATATAGACTGGTACATATTTGTCAACATGATGTGGAAATTACGAGTGTCTTCTCGGACGGCATTTCAACACATATGGCAATAAATTACACCAAGCTTATCCAGTTCCTTCGAAATGCACTCCCATATATTATCTTTCAAATATGTATCTACAATTGTGATTACTTTGACATAAAGCTCTGGGTATTTTTTCAATAATTATTGTTTCCGCCATCATTTCGGATACTGCTTCACCCCGCTGGACCGCGTGCATGGAAGCTATTCTCTGATTGCTTAATATCATACTTAACGCACGTCAAATCGCTCCAGTGCCACTCCAGTGCTGCCCCTGGATCGCCTGTTGTGTGAAGGATACTTATCAAAAGTATAGGTTCTATTCATTTTGACGTATTGCTGCAGTTTCACTTGCCGCATTTCGTCTGGTGGGTAGCAGCCTTTATACGTCATAAGCAAAAAAGATCCCTGTTTGCAAAAGACTATTTCAAATTCATCAAATGTTCCTGCAGCCCTGTCAGCTTAATCCACGAAAACATATTGCAGCACTCACAGCCAGACAGACAGGTCACAAATGGAAGCATTTTAGCACCCCGGACTTCTATTGAATGACCCGTCTCAGATTTCTGAATGTTTAACATTCAATCCTTGCTATTAATCTGTTTTTCTCTGTAAATCTTACTTATTTATATTGCAGTTTTTAACTATCAATGTGGAGCAGTTTGTGTAGATTCTACGTGTAAAGTCTAATTTGAAAGCATCGTGGAGTACGCTTAGGTGCAAACAAAATCTGAAAACTTTGCAAGGGGGTGAATTTATCATACAGTGTGTAGGTTGTTATATATGAATGTTGGCTGTATGTATTTACAGACAAATCTGAAACAAAGCCAGCATACAGCCCTTTTCACACTGGCACGCCTACCCGGGTCCCAGTGACCCATCTCAGGATGTGGGCTGACACGCTTTGATCTGAGTTGAGCGAGACAAAATGCTTGACGGCTGTTCGTGAGCCGACGCAACAACAAACAGACACGCCTGCATGAAAGTTTCTGTTCCGCAAAGAATGTTTCTGTTTAGCCATATTTGTGTTGCTTCAGACACAGCATGATCCAGATTGCAGTAGGGCATTTGGGCATTATTATTATTATTATTATTATTATTATTATTATTATTATTATTATTATTATTAGCTTCTGAGTCCAATATAATGTTGCATTTTCCATGACTTTTCTCATGACTTTTCATTGCTTGACTAATCCTATGATGTAACATTGCTTCTACAAAATCAACTCTCCTTTGATAAAGTTGTCCAAAACTTGAAATTTTGGTCACTTTCTACAAAAAAAATCTCCCTTTCTGCAGTTTTCTAGCAACATGTAGACTAGTGTCTCCTTGGCTTAAAATGTTTAAAAGCTCTTGGCTTTCATTTTTGTGTTGGATAGGGCAATTCACACCAAAGTATTGTATGTTTTTGCTTGTTTGTTGTCTGAATATGTTCTTATTGCAAGCTGTTTCTTTTTTATTATTATTAAACTTTATTGCATTAGGGCCACGCACTTAAGAGCCTATGCTTTCTGAGGGCCATCAGTCTAAACTGCCTAACCTCCCATGGACTGAGGTAAACTCTTGTAAATGTATGTCACTTATTGTTTTTGTAAGTTCTTGCATTATTCTGCTGTTCATTAAATTTCTTCTGGTCTTCTCCAGATACAACTTGAAATCTGCAGGCTTTTGTAGTTTGTTTTGGTAGTGATTGTTTTATTGTGTTCATGTATCGTACTGGTCGTACAGTTTGTTTTTAAAAAGCAGATTAGCAGGCTTATCATCAACCTTGTTATACACAAGTCTTGTAACACCACTGTGTATAATCAGACTGTAAAAACACTGAAGTTTAGAAGAAAACTACTCCTCAGTAGGTATTATAATAACAAGAATTATAATAATCATTGGCTTCAAAAGTTAGTAGAGATGAAAACATCTTTAGGCTCACAGTTCGGAACTGTTAATGATAATAGCCTCAGAAATGTAAAGCGAGACAGTCACATTGTCACAGCGGTGTGCTAGGAGCAGATAATGTCTACATTTAGAGTACTGTTATTACTCCCTGTCATCAGAACATAAAAGAAAAACAAAATGGGTAGTACAACAACAACAACAAAAAAATAAATAAAGCATATGTAGGCTCTTTTGAAAATGGCATGATCTGCTGGTTCAAACCAGTATCTCACCACCACAGCCTTTAGCACAATGTCACGGACAACACATCCTCACTCTTTAATTACGGACAAACCACGTACATCATCTTTAATTCAAAGTTAGGACTTTGTCTTGCTAACCTTGAGAAAAAACAGGACGGGAAGACTGGCAACTAACAAGAGTCTTTATCAATACTAGCACAGTTCTGCATCCTAAAATAAATGTGTGAAAGCATTCTGTTATGAAATGTAAAAATTAAAACATAAATCCACCAGCATAGAGTCAGCAAGGCGATCTTAACAAGTTTTCAGCAGAGAAATAAGGTGTTGGAAAAGGAATTAGAAAGAGCTGTTACACTGTCAGCGACCAGGGCAGCACTGGCTCTATGAGAAAAGGGTGTTTAAATTGTTCTGGGGGGAGGACACGTGACCATTCCTTGTTGTAATGTAATTTTTTTCTGTAAAACAGCAAGGTTATTATGTATTTTGATTATCCTCATCTGGGGAGATCTAGAAACACACACCTCTTGTTTACAGTACTGTTTGTTTATTTGCTGCTTTATTTCAACATCCCGGTACTGTTTTATTTTTTCCATCCTTGTCAACCTCTTTAAAAATCCTAATGATTGTTTACTGTTTTATGCAGTCTAGAGTTATGTCCCAATCAGCGTTCCCTCTAAGCTTTTTAGATACTTAGAAACTTGCCATTTTGACTGAAAAAGGGTCAATTATCATTGAGAAGCCTTTAGCCACGCATTAACCCTTTTTAATATATTTTTGTTGCATTATATTATTTTGAAACAATATTCCAACACAAGTATCTCAACAATTTTTAAATTTACTTTAAATGTAAACAAGACATTTATTGTGGCTCTGCCTCCGATTTTGAAACATCATCTGATCCTGTCGGTTGTTATCATAGATATACATTGAGTGAACAAAACATTAGGAACACCTTCCTAATATTGAGCTGCACCCCCTTTTTCCCTCAGAACAGCCTCAATTCGTCAGGGCATGGACTCTACAAGGTGTCGAAAGTGTTCCACAGGGATACTGGCCCATGTTGACTGCAATGCTTCCCACAGTTGTGTCAAGTTGGCTGGTAGTGGATCTCTACTCTCAATAGCTCGTTCCATCTTATCCCACAGATGCTCAATTGGATTGAGATCTGGTGACTGGGCAGGCAAATACAGTAAGCTGAATTCACTGTCATGTTCGTGGAACCATTCCTGGACAATCCTAGCCTTGTGGCATAGGGCATTATCCTGCTGAAAAAATCCATTAGCAGATGGATACACTGCTGCCATGAAGGGATGCACCTGATTGGCAATGATTTTCAGATATGCTGTGGCATTCAAACGTTGCTCCACTTTTATCAAGGGGCCCAATGTGTGCCATGAAAACACACCCCACACCATCACACCACCACCACCAGCCTGCAATGTTGACACTCAGCATGACGGATGCATGTACTCCTGTGGTTTTCTCCATACACTAGTTCTCCCTTCAGTGTGAAACAGCAGGAACCGGGATTCATCAGACTAGGCAATGTTTTTCCAATCCTCCAGTGTCCAGTGTTTTCATTCCTTAGCCCACTGCAACCGTAGTTTCTTGCGTTTTGCTGAAAGATGTGGAACTCTGTTAGGTCGTCGGCTGCCATACCTCATTTGTGTAGAGGTACGATGAGTTGTGCATTCTTTTATGGGTCTTTCAGCACCAATGTTGTGCTGGACTGTCAGTTGACTAACTGCAGAGTTAGTTAAACGAGGCAGTCTTCCCAGCTACAGCGAGTGGGAGAAGTACAGAGCAGTTTCGAAGCAGAAAGGAGAAATTGCATCTTGAATTGCTTTAATCAGAAAACAGAGGACATTGGGGAAACACAGCAGCAGCTCAAAGTCAAACAGCCGCGTGTGTTTTTCTGATAACAAACAAGCTGAAACTCGGAGCAGCTGATTCAAATTCAGCGCCGTTCTGAGACACGGGCGAGGGGAGGAGCCAACAGCACCGCAGAACAACGCAGTTAAACGAGGCAGTCTTCCCAGCGACAGCGAGTGGAAGCGACAGCGAGTGGGAGAAGTACAGGCGTGGAAAAGTACAGAGCAGTTTCGAAGCAGTTTGAAAGCAGGTTGACGGCTGCAGAAGAAACTAAACTTAAAAAAAAAAAAAAAAACCTCAACATGGTCTTCAAGCCAGTAATCTGTGACACCTGCTTGATGTGGGAAATCCGAGAAAACCCAGCGGAGCTAAACCAAGTGTGCGTAAAGTGCCGCGCGATCCAGGATTTGCATAAACTAGTAAGTATGCTAGAAATGGAGCTGGAAGAAGTGAGACAGCAACAGGATCTTGAGGAACTGGCACACCCACAATTCATGGAAGTCTGCATCACCCCTAACAGACTGAAAGCCACCAGGGAGATAGAAGGTCAGAACAGCTGGGTTCAGGTAGGCAGAAGCAGGGAAAAAAAGAAACTTCGTCAAACACAACCACCAGAAATCAAAACAACCAACAGATTTGAGTCACTTCAGAATTTTGATGAGCAGAACCAACAACAAGAGAATGAAAGGAACAACATCCAGGACCCTATTGACAGTGGTGACCAGACAGCAAAAAGAAGGGAGGTCATGATTGTTGGGGACTCCATATTGAGAAACACAGCAAGTTCAATTCGCAGTTTGGACCCCCTTACTACAACAGTGTGCTGCCTTCCGGGAGCCTCGGTCAAGCACATCACTGAGAACGTGGACAGGCTCCTGGAACGAACAGGAGACGACCCGGTAGTAGTCGTCCACATCGGTACAAACAACATTGGAAGAGACAGACCAAAATCCCTGCAAAACAAATTCAGAGAGCTAGGAAGGAAATTAAAAGAGAAAACCAAAACTGTGGTATTTTCTGGTATACTACCCGCACCTTGCAAAGGACCATATGGACAGCTGGAAATAATTAATCAAAACGCATGGCTGAAGACGTGGTGCACACGGGAAGGCTTCACCTATCTTGATCATTGGACCACATTCTACAACGAGGACTATCTGTATAGACGGGATGGACTGCATTTAAATAACAAGGGAACTAGTCTACTCGGAGAAAAGATCCTCGAGCAGGTTCGGAAGCATTTAAACTAGAAAGGAAGGGGGGAGAAATCAACAAAAAAACAGAAGGGAGACCGCATCAAAACAAGAACAACAACTCAGGTAAGACAACCATTAAATGTATTTATCTAAATGCTAGAAGTATCAGAAACAAAATTCTAGAACTTGAAGCTACTGCACTAACAGGTAACTATGATGTGATAGGTGTTACAGAAACGTGGTTGTCTGAGAGTGATGGGGACGAATTTAATATTTGTGGGTATACACTGTATAGGAAAGACAGGCAGGACAGAAGAGGAGGAGGGGTAGCGCTATACATAAGAAACAGTCTTGAAGCCCAGGTGTTAAACCTGGACAAAGAAAATAAAACCGAATCAATATGGGTCAGAATAACGGACAAAAATTCAAAAGGCATAATAATAGGAGCATGCTATAGACCGCCAGATTCAGACGGTGAGCAAAATAATCTGTTATACAATGACATTAGAAATGTGTGTAGCAAAGGAGAAGCCATACTAATGGGGGATTTCAACTTCCCCCATATAAAATGGGAAAACCCGGTGGGTAGCGCGAAGGATGAAATAGAAATGGTGGAAATGACAAATGACTGCTTCCTAACACAATTTGTGAAGGCACCCACTAGAGGGGAGGCATGCCTTGATTTAGTCTTTTCAAATAACGAAGATAGAATAACTAAAACAGAGGTCAGAGAACCACTGGCAAACTCAGACCACAACATGGTCTCATTTGAAGTGTTTTTTAAATCCCCAAAAGAAATGACTAAAGCTAAGGTTTACAATTTTAGAAAAGCAAACTATGAAGGTATGAAACAGAGACTAACAGAAGTAGATTGGAGTAAAATAGAGAAAACACCCACAGAAGAAGGATGGTTGTTCTTCAAAAATGTAGTACTAGAGGCACAAAACAATTATATCCCTAAAGTAGACAAATCTAAATGTAAAACTAAATTGCCAAAATGGTTTAATAGATCAATTAAAATATTCAGCGAAAAAAAGACACTTTACAGAGCATTAAAAAAGGACCAAAAAGAAAGTACGCAGAAAGAGTACACAGAACTGCAAACGCA
Source organism: Polyodon spathula (assembly GCF_017654505.1). NCBI lineage: Eukaryota > Metazoa > Chordata > Actinopteri > Acipenseriformes > Polyodontidae > Polyodon > Polyodon spathula. The sequence goes on along the minus strand of NC_054542.1, from coordinate 35,774,135 downwards.
AGTCAAAAAGGAAGTTAGAAAGGCCAAGAGAGAAATAGAAATGAACATTGCTAAGGGAGCTAAAACCAATTCCAAAATGTTTTTCCAATATTACAACAGCAAGAGAACATTCAAAGAGGAGATTAAATGTTTAAGAGATACAAATGGCAAAATCGTAGATGAAGAAAAAAAAATAGCAAATATATTAAATGATTACTTTTCACAAGTTTTTACAAAGGAAGATACTGACAACATGCCCCACATGTCATCCAGTTCCTGTCCAGTTTTAAATAACTTTAGCATAACTGAGGCAGAAGTGTTAAAGGGACTAGGAGCTCTTAAAATAAACAAATCCCCTGGGCCGGATGAGATCCTCCCAGTAGTACTCAAAGAAATGAAAGAAGTAATTTACAAACCGCTAACCAAGATCATGCAGCAGTCTCTTGACACAGGGGTGGTACCGACAGACTGGAAAATTGCAAACGTAATACCGATCCACAAAAAGGGAAACAAAACTGAACCAGGTAACTACAGACCAGTAAGCCTGACTTCTATTATATGCAAACTTATGGAAACTATAATAAGATCCAAAATGGAAAATTACCTATATGGTAACAGGGTCCTGGGAGACAGTCAACATGGTTTTAGGAAAGGGAGATCGTGCCTAACTAACTTGCTTGATTTTTTTGAGGATGCAACATCGATAATGGATAATTGCAAAGCATATGACATGGTTTATTTAGATTTCCAGAAAGCTTTTGACAAAGTCCCGCACAAAAGATTAATTCTCAAACTGAACGCAGTTGGGATTCAAGGAAACACATGTACATGGATTAGGGAGTGGTTAACATGTAGAAAACAGAAAGTACTGATTAGAGGAAAAACCTCAGAATGGAGTGTGGTAACCAGCGGTGTACCACAGGGATCAGTATTAGGTCCTCTGCTATTCCTAATCTACATTAATGATTTAGATTCTGGTATAGTAAGCAAACTTGTTAAATTTGCAGACGACACAAAAGTAGGAGGAGTGGCAAACACTGTTGCAGCAGCAAAGGTCATTCAAAATGATCTAGACAAGATTCAGAACTGGGCAGACACATGGCAAATGACATTTAATAGAGAAAAGTGTAAGGTACTGCACGCAGGAAATAAAAATGTACATTATAAATATCATATGGGAGATATTGAAATTGGAGAAGGAATCTATGAAAAAGACCTAGGAGTTTTTGTTGACTCAGAAATGTCTTCATCTAGGCAATGTGGGGAAGCTATAAAAAAGGCTAACAAGATGCTCGGATACATTGTGAAAAGTGTTGAATTTAAATCAAGGGAAGTAATGTTAAAACTGTACAATGCACTTGTAAGACCTCATCTTGAATATTGTGTTCAGTTCTGGTCACCTCGCTATAAAAAAAGATATTGCTGCTCTAGAAAGAGTGCAAAGAAGAGCGACCAGAATTATTCCGGGCTTAAAAGGCATGTCATATGCAGACAGGCTAAAAGAATTGAATCTGTTCAGTCTTGAACAAAGAAGACTACGTGGCGACCTAATTCAAGCATTCAAAATTCTAAAAGGTATTGACAGTGTCGACCCAAGGGACTTTTTCAGCCTGCAAAAAGAAACAAGGACCAGGGGTCACAAATGGAGTTTAGAAAAAGGGGCATTCAGAACAGAAAATAGGAGACACTTTTTTACACAGAGAATTGTGAGGGTCTGGAATCAACTCCCCAGTAATGTTGTTGAAGCTGACACCCTGGGATCCTTCAAGAAGCTGCTTGATGAGATTTTGGGATCAATAAGCTACTAACAACCAAACGAGCAAGATGGGCCGAATGGCCTCCTCTCGTTTGTAAACTTTCTTATGTTCTTATGTTGCTCTGCAAAATTCGAGTCAGCCTCCTTTGACCGCTTACATCAGTAAGCCGTTTTCGACTACTGGCCTGCCATTGGCTGGATGTCCTTTGGGTGGTGGACCATCCTTGATACACAAGGGAAACTGCTTGAACGTGAAAAACCCAGCGTTGCAGTTCTTGACACACTCAAACCGGTGCGTCTGGCACCTACTACCATACCCCGTTCAAAGGCACTTAAATCTTTTGTCTTGCCCATTTACTTTCTGAATGGCACACAAACACAATCCTTGTCTCAATTATGTCAAGGCTTAAAAATCCTTCTTTAACCTGTCTCCCCTTCATCTACACTGATTGAAGCGGATTTAACAGGTTACATCAATAAGGGATCATAGCTTTCACCTGGATTCACCTCGTCAGTCTATTTAATAGAAAGAGCAGATGTTCTTAATGTTTTGTTCACTCAGTGTAGACTGCATGCTTAACTGGTGGCCTGCAAAAAATTGCTTTACACTACTGCATTAAACACTGGCGTCTGCACTACCTTCAATTGTAACCATCTTTAGGGATACTAATGTTCCATTCTTGGGAATACCAATTTCAGTTTTTCAAAAATGGCCAATTCCATTTGTTCCCACTTTTTGTCAACATATTAATAATTAAACATGGCATTTGAACATAAATATAATGTTGCTAGTTAAAATAAGTGTCATAAATATTACCACAATTATTTTGTTTGTTTTTTTTTTCAAATCAGACTCTTGTTTTTTAAATTAATGCATTTTTTTTTTTTTTTTAATGTTTTAAGGGACTATTTTTTCTAAGGGTAGGCAGAGATGGAAGGAAGGGGCTATTTTTTTGTAATGTTGGTTGATCCATTTTATAAGTGCAATAAGTCACTTTTGGGTGTAGGATATAATCTAATATCCACACGCCCTGGCGGTTAAAGCCACTCGGCTTCGCCTCGTGAATTATAACGCACTCGGGGCGTGTGGATATTAGAGTATATCCCACACGCTGTCGTGCCTTATTGCTTACGTATTGACTCATACATGATCATGCGAATTACAGAAAAACTTTAAGAATACTATCCCACCATCCTCATATAGATAATCAGATTTCTTTTAGCTCTGTCTTACTGAAACATTGTTTTTTTTGTTTTTTTCTTCGTTGGCAGTCGCCTTGTTGAGTTTCAGCAGAGACATAAACTTGCAAAAAAAATAAATGATGGACATGGTGTGTCTTCAATTACCATACATGCTAATGTAGCTGTATTTTCAACTAATGTTCTGATAAGATTTTTACCCGTTTCAAATCGCTTGAGATGATTTGTGAAATGGTTGTTTGTTTTTTGTTTTTTTAAAGGGAAATAAAACAAAAAACGTTATTTTATTTATGTTTACCAGAGTATTTATACTTCTAAATAATGTAGGAAGATTGGATACTAAAAATCAGTGAACCAGAATTATACAACGAGTTCAAAACTGTAAAGTTCATGAGCAGCACTCTCGACTATAGAGGCAGAATCGTCAGATGCCTGCTTCGCCTACCATGTACAGTATGTAAACCAGGGATCCCTGGTGCCCGAACAAGCTCTGCACTAATGTGACATGCACTTTGGCAAGACAGCCACAGATATGCTTATGTTAATGCTTTGTAAGAATGGTCTCAAAATAATGTCACATTTGAGCATACTGCTAACATGTTTCTCATTCTTCATCACTATAGCAACCGATATAAAAATTAAAACAAAAGGTACATGCCCTTTGTATTACTGAATCATAATCTCAGGCTGCAGCTGTGACACATTCCAGAAAGATGTACCGCTATTAAGATTTGCCCTCTACAAAAAATAGCAATTTTACAAAAGTATTCAAAACAACCTACCGAAGATATTGGTGGAATGGCCTTTCTTGGCGAGAGGTTTCAGCTCATTGTGCCCCCAGCCATACTGTCTGTAGTTGTCCCATGCATGTTTCATCATCTGCAATATGAAAATAATGGTAACTACTAATAGCTAGTGCAGAAAATTATCACGCATAACTGAATGTTTTCTAAACATGAAGTAAAATGGACATGTGAAAAAGAGACTCAAACTAAGACTCAAAGTGTGCTGTCTCTATACAGCACAATATGGCAGCCACATTAGGTCAGAGGTCACCAACACATTTATCATGCAAGATTTATAAAACCCATTTAACAGAATACAGTTATGTACAGTGTAAAGGACAATATGTCAACATTTTAGATCTGTATTTAAAACTTTTTCCTGAATAGTTCCTACACACTGAAAATACTGCCAGTTGAAATGGCTAATGAAACAAAATTGCTAATTTGAATAGCAGTAGCACTCATTCACTGCAATACACCTCAACCACAAACAAAGCACAATTTAGGTAGCTGTATAAACATGCAGACAGTTCTGCTGGCGAGTGCCTTTAAAATCAGTCACAGTATATTATGATCAACTGCAATCTCCACTGCTTAAAGGGCACATCAATAATAACAGAACCTTGGATGATCAAAGGCAAGTAAACAATATTATGGCTTTAAAGATAAGACAGGGATGTGAAGATGTTAATCAGAGCAAAGAGCCTATTTCACATGTCAGGCATGACTTACTGTTATGTAAAGTGTGGTTCAGAAAGTCACAACAGTTTATTCAAGAGTTTAGAACAACACAGGTGCACCAGAGCAATGAAGCTTGACAGGTAAGCATCAGGACATTGTCATTGTAGTGTACTGTATGGCTAGCTGCTGCAAGATCGACATTTAAAAATTACAATTGAATTTGTTGCAGGTGGTCAGATAAGGGATTGTGCAGATAACAGCACAATCCCAAAAGGTTGTTTTAAAACGTCACTTAGGTCTATGTAAGGTTCTGTCTGACCCAAAGATATGTAAAATCCAGATTGTCATGTGCGTGGGCAGGTCTACCATTATTAACAAGGTACAGACTTTTTACGTAAAAGTAAAAATAATGATGGTCCCTTTGAAACAGAATACATTTATTTTTAAATGAATGGAGGTTCCCCCCCCAGGTATCATTTACTTATTCAGTATGCCCAGCCACAGAGAAATCTCTATAGGTTCACTGTCCAGCACTAAGAATAGAACAGACATACATACAGCACAGTGAAGGTGACACATCTTCACTCTAACAAAGAGCACATAACAGTTTTGTGATTCATGTACAGCATACTGTGTCTTTATACCTGACCATTGAGTTTAGCTGACCTTCAAACACTTCCGGGCTAAACCTGTCTCTGTTCACTTTATGCACTTTTTACATAAAGAAGAAAAGGCTCACGCACATGTTAAAAAAAAAAAAAAAAGACAAAACTTGGGAAATCCAGAGTGAGCATTCTAAAAATATGCTCACATAAATGCTTAATTTAGAGAAATAAGCAACCACAAATAGGTGTCTATATACCAAAAACATGGTCCGTGCAGACATTCTCAGTCTCACTTTGTAAAAACAAAAAAGGCAGGCCTACATTTTTTTTATATGCTACCCACTAACAAACCTAACCTAGAGAATCATGATATCGTTTGGTACAGCGTATGAAGAATGGTGGAAGGTTTAGAATTGGCCACGTACAGTAATTTGAGTGCATATCACATGAAATATGGTCTACTTATTCTGACATCATAAAAAAAAAAAAAAGACTCACTCTCTGGTATTGAAATTAATGAAGACAAAACCAGAGGGAAAGTACTCTGAATAATGCAAGAAAACGAGGCACATGTTGATAAAAGTATTTAATCAGCAGAAGAAAATCACTGGCCCACTGGGGTTGTAAAGCAGTGCAATATTTCTGATCTGACAGTCCAATACAGCTTATTTACAAAATGGAAACGCGAATACAAGCAACAGTATAATACTGTACATTTGTATTACATGTCAAGTAACTGCTGGGCACACAATTAATCAATGGTAAATAATTGGCCATAAATTAAGTCAGAAGGGGGAAATACAGTAATTAAACCTTAGTTTTAACACCGCTGTTGTTTATAAGTGATTCAGGAACAGATTTTACAAATGGCGACTTTTCAAACGTACTGTAGTTTCAATGGCATTGGGAACCTCTTGGAGATAATTAAAAGTCTGAATTGCTGGTATGCAATATCAGAATTGTTTTTATATGAAGAAATGAGCATTACTTAAAAGTCTTCTACCTGACTTAGCTACTGAGGGTATGTGACAGAAATACAGTGAGTTCTGGTGATAAATCTTCCTCCCGACCTGTGAGGGCACTAAAGAATGAGAGGAGAAGTATCTGAAAGGGCTGGCCTGACAGTTCGTTTCCGGGACTGGGAAGTGGGTCAGCCTGGAAAGAAGCGAGACTCTGTTGTAAGACCGTATTGACTTGAAAGGTAAACGAGGGGCAGCTACAAGTAATAAGGCAGCTGCAACCATTTACCTAGATATCATGCGGGATTACATATAGGGGCCAGGGTAACGCTGATCTCTTCCTTCGTTTGGGTAAACGTTTGGAGAGAGAAGGAGCGAGAGAGAAACTCTCAGTAATTAAAAGAGAAATGCGTGTTGTGTGTGTGTATTGTTAAATGTCTGTGTTTTGTCACTGTAGACAGTTAAAGCACTTCTCCGGAGCTGTCGGAAAAAGGGTCAGCACTATCCGGAGCACCACTGCACTCCACACAAACCTGCGTCTGCACCGAGCACCTGCACGTCTGCACGCACCCAGGACTGGTGTCCGCGTCTTGTGTTTTTGTTCGGGACTGTGCCCAGTTTTTGTTATCCACGCGCTTTACACATTGTTGTGTATAGCCGAGGATATTATTTAACAGTCACCAGACCTGGATTACCAATTAAAGCACCTTGTTCACTGAAATACCGCTGTCTGTTCGTCATTCCTGCACCACATCACCGCTACACCTGTTCCTCTTACCAACCACTTTGCCACAGGGTATTATTAACTTTATTTAACTACATATGAACCTGGGCTTCAGAACATTTGCATAATAAGCTTTTATCCTCCCACAAATTAGGCCAAATAAAACAAGCATGTCGGTAAGATTCATATCTCACCACGGCCTTACATTAAAAATGAAACTTCATTTACTTGAAACATTAGATCACAATAACAATCCACTGTAAGATACAGACAGATCTTCATACATTAGATATCAGATTGATATTTTAATCGCTGGAGCTAAAGTATATCCAGAAGTTTTATCCCAGTTGAATGCGTCTTATTGACACAAACACAACAAGATTCAGATACTCTACTTAATGGCTGATAAAGAATGCTTGGACAAGTGTTTCTCTAGATTCAAGTATAAACAAGAATATGACATGCATGTATTCAAAAGCTTGAACTAAAGAATGTCTTTCGCAAGTTATCATTTGGGGGTACTCAGGAAAATACAGACAGGAAGTCTCCACCACCATCTTAAGACCAAAATAGAATGCAAAGACTGCACTACCATTTACAAAAGAGCATAAATCAAACACCAGAACTCGCAATTATTAATGCTCCTGAGAAACAAGTCCTGTACCACTTCGTTCTCCCTCTGTTGACAGGTGCACTTACACAACAGCTCACTAATAATAGCCCTGTTGTCTCATGCCTGTGTTAATTTGGCAGGAGACTGTGAGAGGCCGTGATGCATGTATATTAATGCAATGAATGTAATGGCCTGTTTTTCCTGTTAAATAGCAAGCGTTTAATTTAAAACAAACCTCAAGAAAACAGTTTTCACCTGCAACTTTTGTACGCAGAAATTCTCCACTCAACCCTTAATTAGTGGCAAACTCTTTTAAAGAGTTCAGGGAGAGAAATTATATAAATATTTGAGTGGCCATAGCATGACATGGATTCAAAGGCAGAATGCCAGTCCACGGTCACCAGAAATTACATAATTGCTAGAAATTAAAGCATGTTATATATAGTGATCAACATTTATGTTTTTGTTTTATATTGTGATACTATTGTACTACTGTTATGTGGAATGTTCCACTTTTCCACATTTATTGTATTTAAAGAGTTTATTCAAGGTAAATTTGACAATTTTCACTTGCTTCAGTGGGTAAAGTAAGGCCTTCAGAACCTTTTCTTACTTCTGAGATATGTTTATAATGGTTTTGATTACGTTTTGCAAATGAACAAATGTTTGAATACCTATACTAATTTTTCAACACATATCTGAACATGAAAATACCTAGTTCGTCCCAGCACTAAATCAAATTGATCTAAAGAATAATTACATTATTACCAGATTAACTGCTGGCTAATTCTAAACACTGATTAATAATGTGGGGAATTGTATGTGTTTAGATAAAACACAGCCTACCAGCTTCATGATTTCAAGACATTTTTACATTTGTTTTTTTAATGCTATCAACTACCCCTGTTTATTAAGTTTAACGTAAAAAAATGGGATCCATCAAATCCAGGTTCAGTCTGGGTTTCATATCCATCTCATCTAGATGAATCATTTCTCTGAGGCAGACAATCTGATCGCATCCATAATGGACTTTTAAACCTGCATTTTAAAAAAGCATCTGAAAGGAGGCTCTACCAGAACATTTCTGTTAAAGGGGTTTGTGAAGGATTTACAAAACTTGGAAAATGACTTATTGATCAGATACAATGGGTGGAGTTTAACAAAAGTAAACACTGTCACAGGAGATGTATAAACAAACTATTGCAACCCTGATAAATGCAGATTCAAACTATGCTATATTCAACCAGCCCAAGTCTTTGAAGGCAGGAAGGCCTCAAGGTAAAAGTTTATTATTTTGCACTTTTATATACTGTATACGGTGCAGTATATTGGCTGTTTAGGTTTGCATACTTTATTATTTGTATAACAGTATTCATATGACAATTTCAGAATTATTAAGATATTGCATAATTTGCTGGACGCTTGCCGAGAACGTGTTGGAAGAGGAATCAGTTGAAAAAGTGTCAACGAATATTGCCTCTTGGAATATTTTGAGATGGCTTTTAATGTATGTGCCTGTGACAGCCACTGTGATATCGGTACTTCCATAACATTTTCCTGATGTTGTTTTAAAACTGCAATACTGTATCTCACAGTTGGTCCCATGGGACATTTTCTCAGTACCACAGCTATCCTGCGCTGCTGCTTGAAGTGTAAACTCAATGTTTTCTTTTTCCAGCAGATTGCACCTGCAGAACGTACAACACCAAGGCAGTTCCGTATAACGTTCTGTTGTCCAGCTCGTGATGTGGGCGGAGTCTCCTTTTGTCGCACTGTCCCATCTTTTCCAATGCTTTACTCGTATTACTTTCTTCAGCTGTTTCATCGCTGCTTCATGCACCATCTGAATCTTCTGATGATACTTTTTCAACAGAGCTCCCCATCTCATCATGTAAAGCTACACATTCACCATCATCCTCATAGACACTATCATCTTTATCTACGTGGTGCACTTGAAGCAAAACTTCAAATATATTTCTACTCGCCATTAGTAACACCATAAGCACACATGACTAATTTATATACCCAACTGTGACATCCTTTGCACTTTATAGCCTTGCGATCACACGCAAAATACTTAAATACATATATTTAAAATTACACTGTGATTGTATGGTCTAAAAAAGGTAAAGGTACACGCCCAACGTCACTGGGGTCTATGCGGCCAGATGTGCCCCAGTTTCCATATCGCGCAAGCAAAATTTGCTGGCAAAAAATTATCTGAACGAGTTTTGTTCATTGAAAGAGATATGCCATTGATGCTGTCTTGATATGTGAGGATTTCATGGGGAGAGAGGCACAGGACAACACTCATACTTCAGTAAACCTGTAAAAAAAATAAAAGAGAGAGTCCCATAGGCCACTGGCATCATAACAGTACCCTTAATGCAGGCTTCTGTGTACACGTCACGGTAGAAAATAGATTGCACTTGGCAAGGGCATTAACTCATTTTTGTTGGACAAGTTAATTTGACAATTAATCACCCTGAGAAGTTCAATTTGAGATGAGATTATATATATTTTATATATATATACACACACGGCACCGGAGGGGTCTGAAAGTTTGGAAAAAAAATATTTAACAGTGATAATATCCTTCACAATTATATTTGCAGATGTTACAACCTTCATATTCGTATAACTGAAGCTACAGGTGCCACTAATTATGTTTCTATCCTCCCTCGTTTCAACAGGTACTGTGCTGCTATTCTCTTAATTATGCTTAAAAAATTGTTAAAGTAAACTTAGTTATTTGTACCATCACCTTGGAGTGAGGACTACTGCACAGCTTGTGGAAATGTTCAAGATGGGCTGTAGCACCAAGCTTAACCTTGGTATCAGTAAAGTACTTGCCAGCTTAAACAGAATCATGATCATCTATACCGTCTCAGTTTCAGTTTGCTTGGGATACAAAAGCAAAATCATCACATATTTTCACCGCTCTGGAATCTCTCTGAAATTGTGCATATTCTGGAGGAGAGGATTAATTTTTTTTTTTTTTTTTTTTTTCAAGATCTATTCTGTTTCCTAGATCACTGCAGCAAAAATAAGTTTCCCTCAGGTAATACTGTCACAATGCATTAGCAGCTCAGACAAACATCTCTATAACTGATTCATAAACTGCATTAACTGCAATTAGGTAAAAGTTGTTCTGCCATCTCTGGGGTGTACAGCGGATCTCTCTGCACAGTAACTAAAACAGACAGCCACCAATAGCTGTGATTTAGAATGCCATTTCCATTTCCTCAAAACATTTCTGAAGAGATTACTGTAAGCCAAACTTGAAGCCAAATCTAACAACCACGGAAAAAGGGGGCACACAACCTTGTGTGACAATATTTTATTTATTTTAAACTGTAAAATGAACATCTGATTGAGAACACTAAACAAGGGGCCTGTGCCAGTATTGAATAGCTGCTATCAGGAGCTAACAGACTGTTAGTATTTTAGCCAGTAACTGATAAAAAAATGCATTTACTTTCTTGAATATTTTTTATATAGTTGTCTTCCCTGGCATTTGATTAATATAGTTCTATTTCCTGGTATTTTATGTATATAGTTCCCTGGCATTTAATGCATAAAGTTCCCTGGAATTATATGAACTTAGTTCTTTGGCACACTGATTGTATACCGTTCCCCTCCAACAATTTAAAGATAATAAAAAACATGAAAACAAAGCAAGCAAAGCAACGTGTGTGCAACATATACATATGTCTCCTCATTTTGTCCCCGTTTGAAAATGTTGGCCACCATAAAAGTTCACTTGGCCACCAGGTTTTGAAAGCTAGTGGCCAAATGGCCTCCAGCATATAAAGGGATGTGTCCCATCCTGGCTGCTATCCAACAAAAAAATCATGATCATCTACATACAAAAAACTGCAGCCACATAATACAGTGCATCAGTGAGTGTGGCTCCTGCAAATGTTGCATTGCAAGGATGGCAAGACTGCCTTAAAACACCTTACTATGCACAGAAAACTAGACTGTTTGCCTTGGACACATTTCCCAAGGGCAAACCATTCAGGATTCTTTAACCAGCAACAACACACAGCGGCGGCTGACTTTAGCAAAGGCGTTGAGAAAGGAATGCTTGAATCAGCACAGCAAACTGCTCTTCAGTGGGGGATCACGCATCAAACTCAAGTGGGCAGCCAGCTAATTAACTTAATGAAACAGCTCGGTTAAATCAACATAACTGGCTAATGAAAAAACAGAGGAAGCTCTTGTGTTCAAATACAGTTAAAAAAATAATAATAATCTAATTTGTACAGTAGCTGTAAGAACTTCAATTAAATGTGTTTCCTGAGGTCTGCAAAAGCATAAGGTGGCAAAGCACAGTTCAGTAAAGCTGATCATTGACTTTTTTCCATCCATTAATTTCAACTGTTACTGTGCTGAAATATCTTTTTAAGATAGAGTATTTATAATTGTTTGATATTTTTAATTCACATGCCATAAGTCTTTATTATACTGGGGAATGTAACCAATCACAATGCACAGCATATCAGTTACATCTTATTTTGTATTAACTACAAATTTCAAAGTGTGTGTGCATATATATATATATATATATATCTAGATATATATATAGATATATATATATATATATATATAGATATATATATATATATATTCATGACTCTGACCCAATTACGTTTGTAGATATCGCCTGCCCAAATAAGAAAAATGTATAATAATAAAAATAGGTACTGTACTTATGTGACTGTAGAGAGGTGACTAGTCTTTAACCACACATTCACAGTCAATGTATGCTTCTATATTGTACCTCTCATCAGCAAGGGCTTCAACTTCAGTTTAAGATCCATTCAATGTACAAGCATGTCCTGCTACAGGACAAAATGCAATCAGAGCTTTCTTAAAGGCCACCAGTATAAACAGACAATGTTTCTATGGAACCCACTCTGGTCACTAATGTTGCATATTCCGTAGATGATATAGGCAGCAGCTTTATAAATGTGAATTGTTGCGGGTTACCGTATTACCATAAACATTACGATAGACCATGAAACTTGAAAACCTGTGAAAGTGTTGAGCCCCTTTTCTGAGGAATGAAATTAGTTACTGTGTTCAGCGAACAGGAGAATAGAACAATGAATATCCCACATATTTCCCCCTTCGTGTAACCAGCTGCTATATCCTCAAGTGAGATGGGAGGGCACTTTAGTTCCATGCTACAGTGATTCAATCAATGGTCTTTTTGGTGCCTTGCATACAAAAACGATGCACCTACAACTGAGTAACCTAGAAGCATTTTTAAAAGCTAACTGCTGAGGGCCCACAAATGAGGAGCTCTCCACATTGTTGCAGAGAGGTAACAATGAGGGATTGAGCATTCAATGTCTTTCTAAAAGAACCTTAGACTACCTCTAAGGAGTTAGACTCTGCAAATTCTGCCTGACATCATCTATCCTGGTCTAATTTTCTATGAGGCTTCTGTACAGATACTGTACACAGGATAAAGGGATGACAGATTACTACAGTTGTGTTTTACACAATACACAGCCTACTACTGACATCAACTAGAAACTTGTCAGGAACATTCTTTAACTAATATATATAAATAATGTGTCATCTCCTGCCCTGAGCAATTTCAACCTAGCAATTTCAACAATAGGAACAGTATCACCCTTTAGCTGTCACCTAGAGAATATGATATAATACCCTCAAGTAAAATGCAAGCTAAAATTACAGGTACTGGTACAGTGTGCATTTTTTACCCTGCATTTCCCATTGTTTTATTGTCCTGCGAAAGCAAAGAAAACAATAAATGGCCCAGTAAAGTGATAGGGTGCAAATGAAGGATCTGTTTAAGACTGATGCATCATGCATTGTATACGTTACATCTGTTCTGCCAAAATAAAAATAAAAAATTAGGACAGATTGAGCTACAGAAAGGAAACCTTGCATGTTAAGTCTTCAACAACAAAAACTGAAGGATTATTTCCTTTTCACAATATTATCAATGTTTATTTGACATTTGAGACATTTCTGTGATATTAATTCCTCCATGCCTTTTTTTCTGGAGACAGCATCTAACTATACCCACTTCCATTTAGCCTTAAAGAACATATCAGTGTTACACAGGCTTCAGAGCACAATGCTTCAAATTTATGCTTCACTGAACAGCGCAATGCCAATATGCTTTCCCACCTCACTTCAGAAGCAAGCACATTTGAGAAGTATCAAAAGTCATTTTTGCTGGAATAGTTAGCAAAGAAGGAACAAAAAAACTCTGGTAACACCCTCTACCAAATAAGTTAACCTATACATGACTGGTTATATCAGTGCCGTTTGATTAAGAGTCATCTCTAAACCCCCACCCTGTATTGGTCTGGACTGATCTGAGCTGCAGTTCACCAGCCACCTCTCTACAGATTCTTCAGGATTGCAGTCAGATCCCTAGCTGAGCAGGCTGTACCTGCACTCTGGCCTGATGCCACAGCATGCTGGAACTGTTCTGAAGGCTACAGCAGGCCCTCTCACTCGGCTCCATCAGGAGGGCAGTCATAAAAGTAATATTTGGATAGCACTGCAATTTTTAATGGGCCGTGAGAAGCCTCAGAGGTTGGAGTGTCTGACTGCAGTGCAGATGGACTGGGCGCTCCAGCTTGGCTCAAACACACACACTCCGCAGCCCTTCAGTAGCTGGAATTTTAAATCAGCTGATTTCCTGCCAAAGATAGTCTGGGTCACATTTTCATTGGCCCTCTTTTATTCTAATGGCTCAGAAGCTGTCTTATTGAAAGCAATGACGCTGAAATAACGACGACGACAACACCACAGTCTGACATACTGTACCACACTGGTGGTGTCTTTGAAACCTCAAAATTGAAGCATGAAGTACAATGCGAAACTGCCAAGGCTTTTTCAACTGCTCCTTGAACTGCAATTAAAAATAAATATCTGGTATTTCAAATACCTAAATTACAGTTCTTGCAAAGGAACCACTTCGAATTGTGTGCAGCTGGATTTTATGGCATACACTATTTTCCATTAAATTTATTTATTAATTTTACATTTACAAAAGAGCTCAATTCAGCAGCTGAAAGGTCTTTGTTCATACCACTAAACAGGATATCCTGTAGAATGCAGTACAATACTTTACTGAAATATGAGTTAGTAGCATCTACAATGGAGTATTACAGCATACATGCAAATTATACAAATAATGACAATGTATGCATGAATGAATATATAAATTAAATGAATTCAAATAAAATGAATTTGAGTTGGACATGCATACTTCTTAAACCTTGGACTCTGGTTTGGGTATAATACAGTACACTTTTTTAGAGAGTATATTGTCTTTGTGCCTTTTAATGCATTCTTTACTTAACTGTATGCAGTGCTCCAGATATATTTTTTTTCTGTCAGTAGTAAATCACTCCCAGAAATTTGCCAGCAGTTGTAATTTTAAATTTCTTACGAACTGAACTTCTGTTCAACTACTGTACTTCTTTTAACTTAAAATATCACAGATGGGTGACAAGCATCATTTTATTTGTTATTTGTTCTGCTTTTATATGGCTTTAACAACCTGGCTCCCTCCTAAGTTTTCTTTCGTTCCAGTGCGCAACAGCTTTGTTGAAGTTGTACTTCAAGTGCTGAACAAAGCAAAACAATCCCCATCAGTTTGTTCAATGTGGCTGTTGACAAAGATTTGGGGTACTAAACCCTCTTTCACACTCTACACCTGTGAGACACATACACAGAGCAAGTTCACAGAGGAGTGCAACATTTAGAACAATGTCTATGTGTACGCTTATGATTTTTTTGCAAAAACTGAAACTTGGCCATTTTTCTGTAGCTTTCACATATCATGCCGTTTACCATTGCCCACTCTATCGTCAGCTGGTTACCACTTATCAGAGTAGCGCAAGGCTTTGTGAGATGTGTCCCTTTGCACTCCAAACCTGTCCACAACATGTTCTAAAGCTTCGTTCACTTCATGCACTTCTGAACAAGAGAAAGGGTGCTGGCTCAAGCAGAGTGCCAAACTCTTAAGCAGAGTTACTGCAGAAGGGTCAGCATTTACTTTGCTGAAGGATGCATTCTTTCAGAGAATCAATGTACTGCATTTTCAGAGACTGAAATAATCTTTCTGCTTTATCACAATAGTTCACCAGCTCAATTTGAGATTTTTAAACTTTGGCCACCTTGGCATTAGTTTCACTTACAGACACTTCTAAATTCTGACAAGTAATGGCTATCTACTTCCTTTAAGGCATCTAACCCTAACATACATTCCTCCACATGCCTGAGTCAAAATCATGATCTTAGTCCATATGTACGTCCTTCCCTCAACATTTTCTTTTTTCACCTTTCTCAGAGTTAATGACCTGATTTGAATTAATTTTCAATAAATCTGTTTGACAGAATTGGGTCCTGCCACAATGCAGGGCTATGGTAGGTTTGCTGTAGTCTTAGAGTTTAGAACTTTTTTTATTCTTAGTTATTAAGTAGAGATGATTCAGCAGATACGTTATAGTTGTATAGTGCATAGCGTCCACTTTGTCTGCATAACAGAAACTAAATTAACTTTCCCTTTACTCTGTAAAAAGGAGGACTAAATAGTCAGTCAATGTTTTTTTTTTTTGTTAACTTGGGTTCTCCTGGTTTCTAGTCTTTTGTTCCAACCACCTGCATCTCAGACTTCTGCAAACAAATTGTACTGAAAGCAATTAGTTTACCTGACTGAGCTGAATTGGTTGATTACCCACTTGGTTAATTTACCCGTTTGTTTATCCCATGGTCCAATTTTAATAATAGGCTTTTAAACCTTTTAACATGAGATCACATTAATATTCAAGTTGAGTGTTTCTTTGTTTTAAAATGTTAAGTTTAATAACTGTATTAAAATAAATGGTTGCTTCTCATTATTGTTTATGCAACACATTTTAGAAAAGTAAAACAGTAAGCGTTCAGCCATTTATTAGTGCTGAACCTCATTAAGAACGGAAGGCTGTGTAGGCAATACAATAAGCACCTTACAGCTATTCTCTTCCATTTAAACAAGTCAAAGCTAAGCTGACAATTCGATTTGAACCAAACCTACTTTAAACACTCCTATAAGAAAATAACTATACATATAAGACTTAGTGCAGAAGTAAAGAAACCTTCATTGGAGTAATGAATTATTTTATTTTGTGACATGAAAAAAGAGGTAGTGAAGCAGAGGTTAAGGGAACATGGCAATTTTGGACACAATAGGGGCGACTTGTTTCCTGAAATATAGAGCCAGCTTGCATAGCTTTGTTTTAACGATTAGAACGCCATTCCAATTATGTGTTTTATTTGTTGAAAGTCTGTCGTAAAATTATAAAAAACTAGAAATCAAAATAACTCAAATTCTGATTTTTTCATTATTTTGACCCAAAACAACTGTGCTTCCTTCAAAACCATACATTGCTTCCTGTCCTGAGGAGCTACAATCTATTCATTCATCTGCTTAGTTACACAGAAAAATTGATTTGGATTGATAAATCACTACTGAACTGTTAACCTGATCACACTGCAAGCCTGAATTAAACCCAAGATCTCTTTCAGCGCTCAACAAGAAGCAGCCCAGTCTGCCCAAATCTGTGACTATACTTTCATTGTTCATAAATGGATAAGAAAAAAAAAACACAGTAATATATCAAATCATTAAAATAGAAAAATTGAAGTCAAGCAGACTAACATTTCAGCTAATACCTTCATTATTGTTTTTACAATGTCATTAATATTTTGGAGAACAAGGCTGGTTGATGCCATGCTGACTGAAAAAGGTTAGGATGGGGCCATCATGAATTATTTAAAATCGCTAAATATTGTATGACCCTACAGTATGATACAATGCACAATTAGAGGGATGTGATGGGTACCGGGCGTAGGGGAGTAAATAATGAATGTATGCAAGTCTTACCTCTCTGATCTTGTCACGTTTCTCCTTGACGTCAGGATCTCCCGGGTCCCCATCGTGAATGCCCACCAGCTTGGGCATGGGAACAGGAGGTAGCGGCTTGCTGTCTTTTTTCTTAAGGTCCTGGGCCACCTTGTTCTTCTCAGTCTGGATCTCGACTCGTAGCTCTTCACGGGACTTCTTCAGCTTCTCCTTCGCCTCCTCCAGCGCCCGCTCATGATCTGCGCGGATCTTATTCCTCAAATGTTCTTCGTCCTCCCTGTAGAGTATGAGAGGGGGGCAGTCACTCAGAATCCTAGCTCATATTCATATAGACAGACACATACATTCAAACCACGTAATATCCCTTCAAAGGGGTTGAGAATAAACTATGACATTAAGTCGAGCTGACATTATCAGAGTTCACTGAAAATCTAACAAAACAAACGACCATACAGTACAAATTTAAACCAGTTTAAGTCCTCGTACTGTCCTGTACACATTCTTTTAGTAGTAGAAGCCACTTGAGAGTTGTGATAGGCACTAACATTGCATTCTTCTAGAGATCATTGACGGGGCAAAGAAAATGGATAAGTGAGAGTTTTGTACACACACACACACACACACACACACAATATTAAATAGGGCTACTGATTTTCAGCAATCACAGACAGGATTGCTGAATTAGGCATTGGGAACGGAATTAGGTATTTCGGGAATGGAATTTTGCAGTTTTGTCTTTTTCTCCTCGCAACTCTAGTTTTCTGCGTTTTTGGGGGGGTTTTCTTTGCACTAGATCCATTCAAGTTGAGTTTATTCAACATGTGATTTCACTCATGTGCCTCTGATGAAACTCAACATGGCGTCTGCACCAACAAAAAGAAAATAAACTCAATGTTTCTGCAAAAGACAGACCTAAAACATGTTCTGTTATCTACATGAGGATACTGGGATACTATTCTGCACATGGTGCTGTCATTCGATTGAAACATGTAGAGAACAAGAAAGCAATAAAGACGGCAACAAAAAATGGCAAAGCACCGCATTTTTCTATACTGACCTAAGGCACTTTGCTCAAGGCAGGGCTTTCTGAAGTAAGTAAGCTAAATTAATTGAGCATTTAATTATTGTTTAGTTTATTTCTTTCCACTCTACCTGCATTTAATAAAGCTATAATTAGCCATGTTAAACCATGACCATTTCTTAATTCAATGATATTATCTGAAGATGAAGAAACTAGCTCAAAGCAATTTGTCTAGCTATGCGATGCTATGTTATCTTTACAGTGTAAAGAATGTAGTCACTACACTACAGACAGTGTGTTTCATAAAGACATTCTGTCTGGAGACACACCTCTCGTTAAATTCTGCAAACAAAGCAGAATTAGCAAAGTTTGTAGAAAAAAAGGGAAAACCTAAGTTAATATTTATTAACTTACTTATTTTAAATATCAACATATTTACGTTTAAATGACAGGTTTAATAATCAATAAATTGATTTTAAAAAAAGTGGGAAAAAAACTGAATTGGTAATTTCTGAAAAACAGAATTTGCTTTTCTTCAGAATGGAAAATCAGTAGCCCTAAACTGCTCTACCCTTGTTTTCTGTAGAGGTCGCCACTCTGTTATAACTCAGTAACAGTTAAAAAGTTGCAGAGTAATGGGGATAATGATATTGCTGTGATGTGTTCCTCCATAGTAATGAAACTTTTCGTCTCAGTCTTTGATTCAGGACGTCCATTATTACCTTGTCAAATACCACAGCAATGCCATTATCCCTTAAATAGAACGCAAGCAATATATCCTTGTATTCAAGTTCATACAATATAAATATATTTTTACAGTACGCATTCCTGTCATAATGCTTCCGATCTGAAGCTATCTTAAATAAACTGGAGTGGCACAGTCTGCTCCAAACTAGACTCAGACATATAATATGATGTGATAATATAGTCTGACTCGTGTATTATTTTATACAAATACATTTAAAATGTATCTCACCTGGGTCAGCAGCAGGAGTACAGTATTTATTTAGATGATCACATATGATTACAATTGTGTGCCAATGCCTCCACTACCAAATAAACATTTAAAACTGATCAATACTGTCATGATTTGTACACAAATACCAATAAAAGTACGCATTTTGACAAAAACTCTCTAGCATTGTGTTTTGTATTGTGGCACAGCTGCTTAAGAACAAAACAATAAGATGAATGAAGTGGAAATGGAGCCCTCTGGTATACTGAGCAAGGTTTGACTGGCTAAGGGGATATAATAACTTGCAGTAAACGTCAAGTGAGTGCCAGGGTTTTCAAGAAGAGAAACAGAAGTATAACCAGAAAACTATTATAAAAAAATACATGCGGGTAAAAAAAAAAAAAATCATTAACACCTCTATAACCATCAATTTCTTAATAAGCAGAGCACAGCACACACTGTGTAACTACTGTAGTTGTTTGGTACAACATAGTCTTTGATAGCTAATTGTTCACTAATTGATGAGCATACTGACAAACTAGAAGTACTAGAGCATTGATACAACCTAATTAGCCTAATGTCTAACGAGTAAAGAAAGGAGTGGCATGCTGTATGTAATTTAGCATGAAGCGTGAAAATCAAGTTCATGTACAGTAAAGCAAGTGAGCAGCACAAGCAGAGAAGCAAAAGGGCCTGTGGAGTGTAATATATCTTCCATTGTCTGGAAGTAAATACTTTTTTTTTTGTATCCTCTGTCACATATCTTTATATGTCTGATACCTTTTTTGTAGACAAAATATTTGCCACATTTACTTTACTGCGCCTTCCCATGCTGACTTTGAGCTTTAACAGAGCTTGACAAATAACAGTCACTACCTATGGTTTCAAACAGGAGCATGCCTATTTGGGTCACAAATACTGTATTTGTCTTGTTATTACATGTATTGTATGTCAATGAAGTCACAAGATTTCCATTACATGAGAATAGATGTTAAAACTTCATGCTGATTTAAACTCGGCTCTAGCCAAGATAGGCACCAACTAAGACGTAGCATTACAGTAAACTAATGTGATCCATCTGCGTTTCCATCCGTTTGCGTTTCCTTCCATCTGATGACGTAGATATCCTTCTGCCTGGTGTTGATGGCTGAAATGTAAAGCTGGCTCCAGGGATCAGCTTATTTTGCCTCCCTGGCGTATCAGGACACAGCGGCTGCGATGCTGGCTCCAGGGATCAACCACAGTGCGGTCTCCCCAGCGCCTAAGCATGACAACCGTCTGGGTTAAGCTGAGTAGGGTACAACTCTCGGGTCTTCAAATGGGTACCTTCCATCCTTGGTGTTTTGTCGATTAACACACTGTACCTCAAGAGGGCTCGACAGTGACTCAGATTAATATTACTTTCTTTGTTCTCAAATATTAACTTATCAGAATGCTCCACAACATGGCAGATTAGTTTTACTACGAGTTTAACAAGATAGGCCTGAGCTTGTTACATAGACACAGTGGCTAATCAACCTTGTATTAAAAGCTGGAATCTGTGGAAGCGTTCTTTTTTTTTTCTTTTTTTTTTTTTTTTTGATTTTAAAACAAAAAACTCTGTAATTGTGTGTTTTATAAACAGTATGAACTAAGCTTACTCATTTCCACTTAGCTGAAGTGACCAACTACCCTGCAAGTTCCAGGGAAATTTAATTACTGCAGCAATCATGGCGAATGCCAGAGAAAGAAGCTTGGTGTGGAACTATTTTGAATTTCAATGTCAACAGACAGCCAAAACGTTGAAAGTGTTTTAAGCAGTGAAAAACAAGGAAGGAAACACCACCATTTATTGAAACATCTTTCAGATTACCACCCCGATCTCTTTGCCAAAGTTTACTTTTTTTCTTTTACTGTAGTTTCTTCAGTTCTTTTAGTTTAAGTGAATCCCCAGGGAGTATTACTCAAAAATAAGGCACAGCAAAGATAAGAAATAACACAGGAATGTGCTAGTTCCTTCTCAAAAGGGAGTTCACTGATGCTTGTTTATTTTGTCATTACAGTTCATTTGCTATAAGCTGCAAAAATATACTTTGCAGACATGTGTTATTAAAACTCTACATCATGTGAAAAATGTTAGCAATGTTTTTATATTTTGTGGTAATCCGTTCTTTATGTCCTCGTAATGTGTTCGCTGTGAAACTCCTGTTTTTTTCGTTGTATGAATGAGTGTGGAAAGACCAGAATGAATAGACTTCATTGCCAGCATATCAGTTTCCCTACTGATAAACAGGATCATGTGACGCTTAACCTGCAGAGGAAAGCACAGGACCTATAAAGCTTCCGAGCCACACTGGAAAAGTCCGCCAATGTAGACAGCTACAGGTTCAGCATGAAAGCAATAAAAATCACTTACTGTTTATTATAGTAGCCAGTGGTTACCAGTAGAATTTTTTCAATTTCCTTTCTATGCAAGATTTTTAACAACCAAAACGAGCATTATGGGTCGATGGCTTCTGCTCGCTAATAAAATTTATTTTGGCTTGAATACGCTTAAAAAGAATTATTTTTCTAATAACATGTAAGAGGAAGGCATCTATATTAGTAGCCTGTTTATTTTAGAAATGTGGCATTAAATATAATGCTTACATTTAAAAGTATCACAACTAATTTGCATATGTTAGCAGCGTTTTTAGTACCATCAGAAGCAGTTCTTTATCGGAAATACGTTTTTTGTATCCGCTGAACTGATTTTATTACATTATTTGTAAGTGATAATTTTCAAAATATCTAACACTATAAAATTGTAAAATGAACGCATTTTTAAAATTAAGGAACACAACGTTTGTGTGTATTCCTTAATGTAACACAATATATACATAAACAGCACGCATTCCCCCATGTTGTAGCATTGTTAACCGTGTGTTAGCCTCTTACGCACTTTGTACTTCCAAAAAAACAAAAAAACAGGTATACGGACCAAGGTATCATGACAGTATCGAATATCATGATACTGTGCATGGTACTGTGTCAAGGAATCACAGAACAGTAATTGAAAGGTCTAAATAAAAAAAGTATACCGATTTGTATTCATATTAACAGTCCCCTGGCAAACAAAAGAAATAGCCACTAAAAGAAGGCTCTGTTTATCCTCCAGGGCCTGTCATTGTGCATTTATCAAATATAAGCGTGTGTCAGTTGCCCTTGACCGTGATATTTTAGCACAGGGATGTGCAATTTGTGGGGGGGAAAAAAAAAAAAAAAAAACTTACTGTCCAAGGGACAAAATGCTAGAAAAATCTATCAATCACCAATTAATCAATTGGTGATTAGCAGGGCAGATCTAACCTTGTAGCTTGACTGGTTCACTAAATTCACGATATACAAAAGGTTCCCTGTGACCCCTCCCCACCTCAACAAATGTATAATATACTTTAAGGAAATGTTCCTTTCAGTGCAGTTTGGAACACATTTGCTAATAAATGTAGGTGACATACTAAGAGCACAACTATAATAAGCAATACTTGGAGTTATTCAAATATAAAAATAGTCGGTGCCTGTTTTTTCCACACTTTCTCTATAAGCTGAATTCAACTTCTGTTTTAGTTTGTTGCATCACAGATACAAAATCAGTGCCAACTATTACTGCTGCTTTGTGGAATTCAGATTTTTCTTGATAGTCTTTCAGTTCTGTAACCCTAGATTTTTAGGACTTATGTAACCTGTCAAGTTTCTCTGCATTTTGTACTGTTTTTCTACCAAAACGCACACAATATTTACAGTAGGCTCCATCAAATTCTGCAAAGACAAATTTATATTATATACTTTTTTACAGCTATTTTCTCTAATCTAACATCTTGTCCCATGATAGCTAACTGGAACACTGCTGCAGCAGGGTGATCCTGGTTTCATACTGATGTTTTTTTTTTTTTTTTTTTTTTTTGGGGGGGGGGGTCAACATTCATTCCCTGCTTTACTCTCACTGAAAAATAAATACATACATGAATTAATACATAAACACATTGCCATAAGGATTTACAATGTTTTATTTTAATATAATAAAATATTGTACAGGTAATCTCATACATAAACATTTAATTTCTATCAACATAAACATATTTGTCAAGTTTGTCATGTTTTAATAGTTTCAAAAATTGATGGATTGTGCCTGTCCAATAAATAACTAATATCACTTCTGTTCAAATCTAGTAATAAATACATAAATACAAATAAAATATTATATTTTATGTATTTATTTATTTACATCAAAACTTGTTGTCCCTCACACAAATCTTGTTGTCCCGGCATCAGGCGATATGAATTCCACCTAACACTGCTTTAGAGTTTCTTTATATTATGAAATCATATCATGGAGGTACAGTAGGGCACATCATCTGAAACAACAACTCTATTGCACATCACCTACCTATCTCAAACAGCTTCTACAGAGTCTCCTATTTCAAATAAAAAGAAAAATATGGAGAGCAAAAATACTCGAGTGTTCATTTGGAAGGATGCCCCTGGAGTAATGTCAGACACATTGTTTCTGTGTTGCATCCAGTCCTGTGTTCAAGAACTTGCCTTATTTTTATATTTTTTTATATATTTTTTGAGCAAGCAGGCCCCTGGTAAATCTGCTGTGAACCGACTGCACTTAAAACAGCATGAGCCTGAGGGTTTACTAATGGGCAGCTATTCAGGCAGCTCTAAGGGAGGAATTATTGCTCAATCACCTGGCTCCAAATCATTTCAATAATATACTTAACTGATGGCACTGTAGATCTGAAACGCTGGATTAGATGCAGGACTGGCGTGAGATTCTTATCTTTCTTGCACACATAGAGATATACCAGTGCTGGCCCAGCAAGCATGTTAAGAAACAGGGCTAAATTGTTTAAAATGGACCGGAATGTCATTGAGTCAGCATGCAATCGCAATGCAATAGAAAAACAAAAACGGAGATCAATGTTATTTAACAGAGATAATGTTTCTTTTCCTTTTCTAACTGGTGTGTGGGATTTTACAGTTAAGTTTTCTTTAAAAATAAAAGGCCTTACATTTACTTTTAAAAGATACAGGCTTAAAGATACAACAATGCAGCATCTATTTTTAAGAAATACATTTCCCTCTTGTCTTAATCTTACTTCTGACCTAAATATGAGATACAGAGAAACAAGGTCTCACACTGCAGCATACAGGACATTACTACATTACAGCCTTCATTGTCATTATAAAGACTGCAATCAAAATTAAACTAATAGAAATAGAGCTCAAAATACATGGGGTTATATCCTGTGTACTGTACACAATATACAGTAATTGCAATACATTGGTGCACTGCCCCATGTAAAAAAAAAAAAGCCAGTACATATAACACATACAGACATTGATGTGCAACTTGCAATTGTCTGCAGAACAGCCTATATTTTAGGCATACTACTCTCACACTAGGGTAAAAGTAAATGGCACAAACTGTCAAAAAAAAAAATGTACGTCACTTTGGGTTTCAGTCTTCATTTCTAGCAATGGGGCATGTGGTAGACAGAATTTTTAAAGAAAACATGAAAAGCAAAGACAGGGAAAGACTCACAAACAGTGTTAATTAATGAAGAAACGGCTCCTGTAACCATTGAGTAGAACCGTTATCTCACTAGCTCATGAATGTAGCATGAAAAAGTAACATGAATGGCTCAAGACCCAATTAAAACTCACAGGTAAAAAGGTTCTCCAGAAATTAGACTAAAAATAGTTTATTTTTTAATCAGGCAATTGACTGGAATTTATAATGTCTCTCCTTCATTTATAGCAACTACCACCCTGTGTGGGATGTTCACAATGAATCCAAATACTTCCCCAGTTCATATAATGAAACATGGGTGCCTGAAAGGGTTTTTAAACTGAATGAAGGATTTCAGGAAGTCAGCATGCCCTGTTATTACACTAAAAGCAGGACACCGAGTCCTGTTTGATGAGTAAGCAATATGCGCAGCAATAAGGAGTACTCAAATTTGACAAATACCACAAATTCATTTTGAGATACTGTACAGTAGAGGCATTCCAAAACCAAGCATTCGAGTTTATGATCAATACAGTCGTGGTATACTGTTAATCTTTTTTTAATTTGTAGAAACTACCACATGCCAAAGACAAAACAGATTTTGAATAATACTGTAGCATTAGAAGGATGGCTGTGTTTTTAAGTTGGAATTGAATAGCTTGTTCTTGGCTTTTGGATATGACATGACTTTGCATTTGATGTGTCTTAATAACTGCAAGCTTAATAAGCAAGCTTTTGGCAGTTTTCTAGCATTGGATTCCTGCCACACTAGAGTTTCTGCTCCATCACCTTGGTGTGCATTACCTGGAGGACAATCGTATGACCCCAGAAATCTACAGTATCCTCATCCTAAGGCACTGGGTTTGTGCTGGCAATTTAGTAAACCAGACTCACATGTTATTTCTGAATATGGCCATAAGTCATTAATTTTAAAAAAGCACTACAGACCACACAATACATCAGGCTTAAGAGAAACGCAAGCATGAATAGCAGGACAGAGCGACTGATAGGGAAGCAGAAATCAAGAAATCAGGCTCTATTTTGGGAAAGAAGTTCAACACCAAGCAATAAAAGTAAAATTGTCTTGAAGATTACAGTACACATACCCTGTTCACAGTTTCCTTAAACATTATTACTTTAGGCATGTTTACTTTATTCTACTTTCCATAAACTGTCTGGTATGCTGTGTCAAACTGCATTTCCCAACTTTTTTTAAATATAATTTTTATTAAAAAAAAAAATTTCAGTATTTCAACAGCCCTCTTAGAAAGAAACATACAGCATACTCTGTTTTTAGCAGATTTGTTTTGCATTTCAATTATTTCTGCCACTGACAGCTACATTTTGTAATTTATGCATTTGATCCTTCCTGTCTTAATTCTGTTAGGCTTTCAATGCATCCTTTATCTTCCAATACTGTAGTTAACTAGCTGCTTTGACTGATTAATAATACAGTAATTTGCAGTACATTTTTCATTTCATAGTCAAGAAAACTTTACTGTTTCTTAAGCAGTCTGTTTTTTAATTTCAATTCAAACACAAAGAAAACAGTATAATCGTAAATCTCGAAAAACTACTCACTGCTAAATTCTTTTTAGTCATGTTTGTATTACTTTAGTATAAATACCTGTTAATTTGGATTCATATGTTGTTTTTTACTGACTTTATGCGAACGAAAAGGCACACATTTGCCCGTTTTCCCATTGGAAATAGTGATATTTTGAAATATCACTGTCCTGGTCACAAAAGCAAAGCTTGTGGGGAACAATAGCCATTTTCTATACTTTTGAGGCATAAGCAATTAGGAAATAACACTTACTACCCAGGAACAAACACGTGTGTTATTTTAAAGATCTGTTACAAAGGGATTGTGAAGTGTACAGTACTGCAAGTTTTTTTGGGTGGTACTGTAAACTAACCCGTCGATATACATACCAGTACCGTTATCCCACCGCCATGAAAGCAATGTAGACTAATGCTGATTAATACGCAGTGCACTGTATCCAAGCATCTGTAACTTAATATCACATGACCTCAATATCAGGGTTATCCACAGGCCTTTTCAACCGCCGTCCGTCTTGTAGATGCTACTGTGCATTTAACAATAAGAATTGATTGCGCTTCTAGCAGACTAGATCAGTTGCGTGTTGCTGGGTGAAAAATACATTTTGGAACCACAACAGCTATGTCACGTCTTGACACAACATTTAACCAATCAGAGTTGATGGGGCGGGTTTTCTGTTTTAAGCACTTCAAGGAGGCTAAAACGTTAAAAAAAAAAAGTGACAATTAATGCAGGGGATCAAAATAAGCCGGCGATAAACGCAATCCATCGCCTAATACTGCATAGCTACTTTATTTAAAAAAATATATATTAAGATTATTTTCAGGTATTATCATTCAGTCGCTTTTTGTGGTATTATTGTAGAGTAAGGTGACTACAGTACATAATAGCTATACATATGCACCAAAAAAAAAATCATTTGTTGAGATGTTGTAACATTATGTACCCAGGTGCTTGTGGGAGATATTGGGGGTTCATGTATAGAGGCTGTACGCCTTTAAGAAGAAAGGCGTGATGGGAAATCAGCTGTTGTCAGCTGACATCCAAATGCTTAAGTGCAGAGGTGCTGGATTATTAAACTGCGGTTTCATGCAACAGTTATGATGGTGACCAAACGTTTGTGAGTACTGTTGTGTTAAAATGAACAGTTGCATTCAAAATATGTAGAATAGCGAAAAACAAGACGTGCATTAACAAAATGCCCTGAAAATAACATGACAACTATTTAAATGAAGCAATACGCTCAATCATTTTTTTTGTTAACACCGATAAACCTACGTTATTTTTCCAGTCAAATCGTAGTGCCTAAATAAGCATGGTAATTTACCATAATAAAAAACAGAAATGAAAAAGAAAATGCAGAACATTATTCAAATTCTTTGTTTTTCTGTTAAAAGTGCTCCCGAATACAATGTACTGCCGCCCAGCTATACAGAATTCCCGGGGACAACCCTGAATATATATGGCAGCCATATTGGTCCACTGTTAGCGCAACAGGTTTAAATACAGTTTGAAGCAGCCGCATTGAGAAAAAAAAAAAAAAAAAAAAAAAAAAAAAACTTTTTATTTTTATATCACCCACATGATAGAACTTGAATTAGAGAACCACACATTACACTTGGTTACTGAGTATGAATCGAGTTTCCACAACACTAAACGTGTGACGTGCCAGCTAAAACGGTTTGGGTCATTCCACGCCAACTCAACCAGTGCCGTTGCCCGCCTGTCTCAGATTTTCCTTGGAAAATTCACCTGGGGGTTTCAGACACGCCGAGAAATGATAAACATTATTTAAAAAAAAAAAAAAATTCCCCTTCACTTTTGGATTTTAAAAACCAAAAACTGAAAGTAAAGGTTTTTTTTTTTGTCTTTTTCTTTTGTTTTTATTTTTATAAATTGTGGTGGACACCTATGGGGGATAATTGATTGACCGACCAACCATTTGTGAAAAAGCCATTTGCTGCATTCTCATGCTAGTCAATCAGTCAATTTCAGGCACAACTGAAAGTCTTTGGTTTAGGAGATCTTTGATGACAGAGACAGGTGTATTTAAACTGTGTTGTAAACAGGGAATATTTTTGTTTGTTTTAAGAAAAAATGTGAATTTAGTTTTTAAAACCCAGCTAAGTAAAGTTTTGGTAGTTTCAAATATGTCATCATAATGCAAGTTCATCACCCCTCAGCTCCAAGCTAGTGCCAGAGGAAGCACAGACTGTTACTTTTTTCCTGTAGATAAATCCTCAGAGAATGCAAAGCTGAAGAAATAGCCAGTTTGGATAGTACTATGTGGCACTTTAGCCTCACCAAAGTGGCCATAAGCACTGCTTGAATGTGTGACAAATGCAGCTTCAAAAATCTGCCAAAAATCTAAAATCCCCGGAAACCATATAATTTTGCTTGACGCTTATAAATCTCATCAGCATCTATCCAAACATATCTTTGGGTGTTTTTTGGAGTCCCCCATGCATGTGGCCAGAGGTGGGGCTTGAAAGCAAATGTTTTTCACAGAGTTTGGAAGACTGGTACCTAAGGGTCTTACAGCAATACTTACATTTTAGAACCAACATCCCATACAGGGTAAAGGGTTAGGCTGAAGTTAGAATAAAACTCGTCAGTTACCCCTTGTCTAGCAATTTGCCAGAAGTGTGTTTTTTTTTTTCTTTCTGAAAAGCCCTCTTCATTACGAGTAGAACGAGGTGCTACACATGATGGTAGCATCTGAATTGCACCCCGAGTGATTTTTCCGGCCAAGGTCCCTTTCTCACTTTAGGTTGACCTTTGCAAGGTCACAGGTCGAAGGGGAGATTTAGAAAAAAAAAATGTTTATCATTTCTGAACTCAGTCAGAAAACACCCAGGTGAATTTTTCTAGGAAAATCTGAGACGGACAGGCAACCAAATGTCTCTTTTCTGGTTGAGTTGGCATGGTATGACGCATTTATAAAAGATATTAGCAGTAGAAGGTGCAGAGGCAGTGGGTTGAAAAACTCATACACGCTCCCCTTATGGGCTGCTCATAATAGTCAGGAATGCATCATGTCTCCTTAATGATGACAGCATTCAGAAGTGGGATTTGTCCAAGAGATACTGTATACTGTAACAATTAATTACGGGGGCAGCAATGAAAACATGAAGCATTCAAAACTACCTCATTACGAAGTATGCCCCGCCAATGCTAAACAGACTGGAACAATTACAAGGCTGAAGAAGAAATGCTGGAAACTAATGAAGCACTGTACAGTCTTTAATCAGTATCAAAGTTTAGCAACTGCATTATTAGTACTGTTGTGTGGGAATTGGGCAGCATAAAGTAACATCATTTCTGTTGACAGTAACCAGATTTTTCTTTTATTCAGGTTTTTCATGAATGTATCCCAAGGGTGCATCTGGCAGAGACTTCAGTAACTATCATACTGTTGAAACATGAGTTGGGGGTGCATCATCATTAACAGGACTGAGTAGACAGTGTTTGTTTTATTTTTTTTTTCCTTTTTTTGTTCAAGAAATAAAATCTACTTGTGGAATTACTAATTTGGAAAAGCAAGTTTCATTTTTTCAGTCGTGCTCACACCTCATTCCAGCCAATAATGTGATACCAATAAAGATGAAAAACAGTTACATCCCATTATTTTAAAATCTAACAGAAAATATATGCAGCAAATGAACATCCCTGTCCTTTCAACCCCTCTTACCCTCTGCCCTGTAGAAAAAATAAAATCTGGAGAAAAAAGGGTCTCTCTCTAAGAATTACCAGTGTCTTAAATTGATGCATAAAAGCAAAGCTGTCACAAATATGAACTAGGCTATAATGTTGACTGTAAGGTTGTCAAACGAGAGAGAGGAATACAATGTGTTCCACTTCGCATTTATTAATCAAGACAATGAGCAACCAAATACAGCCCACTATATGCCTGTGCCTTCCTTGGGATGAGACTGATATCTTCTGGAATCAGAGGTGATTCCCAAAAAAGATTGAAAGTCCATTCTGTTCCCCTGCTAATTTACAATCTACAATTCACCCAGGTCCTACAAACAACCTAGAACATCTTTCTTGAAACATTATGCAGTAATCCTGCCAACAAAACAGTGAAGACTAACAGGAAAACAGATTACTCTCCAAATTTACAGAAATGCATTATAATACATACTTGTACAATCTCTTCAGAGTACTATGCATAAAGATGAAGCTTAATCCTTGCTAATGGCAGTCATCAATGGTGTGCCACAAACTCTATCCTCCAGCTACACTGCCATTATTAATAACCACATAACCACACACTCCACCTCTCAGGCACACTATACTGTGGCTGTATTGTACAATACAGGAGAAATTCCCCTCATCCCAAAGGTACAATTCAAATACCGGAATAACATTGGAGAGGTTCATGAGATTATACATGCTTTACCAAATCTATGACAAACTGGAACTTTGAGTTCTTATGAATATAATTAAAGGGAAAGGTCATATCAGATTGCATAGTAAAAATGAAGTAAAACTGAATTGTGAAAAACAGCCAGAGGCTGTGGCAGTGAAATGGTTAAGATCTATTACAAAGCACCTGTAATGGATCACCATTAAGATAATACTAGAATGCA
This sequence comes from Polyodon spathula, assembly GCF_017654505.1. Lineage (NCBI taxonomy): Eukaryota > Metazoa > Chordata > Actinopteri > Acipenseriformes > Polyodontidae > Polyodon > Polyodon spathula. The sequence goes on along the minus strand of NC_054542.1, from coordinate 35,743,258 downwards.
GCAGTGCACCAGACACTAAGAATTACTTAAAATGTACTGCATCCCTGCAGCACAGCTGCAACTGCAATATGACAGCCATATTAAGTCAGAGGTCAATGTCATGGTCAGAAAATCAAATGGTTTCTGACTTACGATTGGTACTGTGACAGCGGCAACTTTGCAAAAACACTAACAAGCACCTCAGCTGGCTACAGTACATGCTCAGTACATTTAAATATATCGATTCATGGTAAAATGCATAAAATCTCTAAATTATCTTTGGCAAGCAAGCATGCAGCAGACAGATCAGTGTTCTCATCGGACAATAAGTAACATTGCTCTGTAGGATGGAGAGAAGCCCACCTCCCTTGGGAAACTCACTGTGTAGGTGTCAAAGTGAACAGAGAAGGTAAATAAGCAGTACAGTACACCCTCGCTATAACGCCCTTCATTATAACGAACCTGGCCCATGAACCCCAAATAAAAAAAAGATAACATAAGCACACACTCAACATCGCTGTTTGTACGCACAGGATGTCTCAATAAAAAGTGTGTGCTGTGCAATGCCTCCCAAACGAAAATTAATTTTATGTTGCAACAAAGCTGGAAACTATATTCATTGTTTGAAAAAAAAGGAGTAACGCAGGCATACAGTGTTGTGATTATAGGTTGTCGTGAATATTGGCTTGTTCAGCAACATGCGGCAAAGCAAAACTGATTGAAGAAAAAACATCAACAAACCTTTCAAACTTGATTTTGAATAAAAATTCAGTTTGGGATTCTTGCTTGTTGGATTATGATTTTGTGCCCTTTGAAACGATTCATGTCAGACTGATTTTGAACAAATGTTCAGCTTCCATTCAGAATTTTTGCTTTATGTACTGTGTTTTAATTCTTTAACGAATAGAATAAAGCAAAGGCAGAATAGTGCATACAAATAGTGCATACATGAGACAACAGGTACATGTAATTCTACTTTTATTCACAATCTCATCTAATTAACTTACTCCAACAGTTTAACATTCATTTTGATTGTCCTTTCGCTATAACAAACCCTTCGATATAACGAGCAAAAGGCTTGGACCCCAACATGTTCATTACAGCGAGGGTGTACTGTAGCTTGGCATTTCCCTTTAAACTGACGACTGGTGTAATGGATGAGTTATCGGATGAAAATGATTTCAAAGGAAAAATAAATCACAGCTGCACACCTCTTAATATTTATTTTCAACCACCTCACTTCATATTCAGCTGATATAGTTACTAAAACATAGGGCAAAACAACAATGGAGAATGATAAAGAATACACAATAGTTTTTTAATTAGGCAAGAATTTAAACACTAGGAACGTATATGGAATAAGTATCTTTAAATAGAGCTTGAATGAAACTGATGTTGGCTAGCGGGTTCTCCTTTAACCTTTAATTTTTTGAACAGCACCTATGGCTAAGAGCTGCCAGGAAAGCTTTCAGGCTGTTTTGGAGGTCAAATTTGCTAATAGGCCATTTGAAGGGAGCAATTTTGGTTGCAACTTTGGAACATTAAAGGAAATCTATGTATGTCATTCTGTGAAAAAGATATTCATGCTCACATTCAAGATCTCTTATTACTACCAATGCAAAACAGCCCCTATACTTGGCTTCATCCAAAGATTGCTACTGTAGCCCTTGCATGGGACTTGGGACTTTGAACTACCAGCTACAAACTTTTAACCAATTTCATACAATTGAGCAGATAAAACCACAGAGACAGATTCTTGAGTTTTGTAGAAGCATCTACATGCGTGTTCAAGAGTATTTTAGAGTGCACATGCATATATAATAAATATAATTAGGGCTGCTCTGATTAACAGGTTGGTCGCAGATTAATTTTTTTTACAACTTAATCCTGCAGAATTATATTTTTGCACATAAAATAAAACCAGCCAATTGAAGATCTGCAATTTCTCCACAGCAGTCCAATCACAAGTGAGCAGAAGTGGGACAAACAGTTGAAGGTATTCTCTGCCTTGGCCAACGGTCATAATTTCCATTACATGAGAGTAGATGTTAAAACTTAATGCTGATTTGAACTCAGCTCTCGCCAAGATAAGCACCATCTAAGATGCAGCTTTACAGTAAACTTATGTGATCTATTTGCACCTCCATCCATTTGCGTTTTTTTCCATCTGATGATGTAGATATCCTTCTGCCTGGTGTTGTTGGCTGAAGTGTAATGCTAGCTCCAGGGATCAGCTTATTTTGCCTCCCCAGCGCATCAGTAGACGCAACGGCTGCGGCTTGAGTAAGTTTAACCAATGGGAGAGTCAAAGATCTACCATGGTTTTGCAGCTGTCCAATCATGAGTGAGCAGAGGCAGGAACTAAATATGCTAGGCCCTGAGCTTTGTAACAACAGCTGAATTTTGCGAGATACTGCTTATTATAGAACGCTATTGAGAATTATATTGAGAACTAAATAATATTTTGATTTACTTTTTTTACAAATAAAAAAAATAAACAAATCAGACAACAGAGGCATTGTAGTCAATTTGGTTCAGAATCAATTTTCAAGAAGAATGTTCTTAGAAGGTACAGTATAGCACAAACACCCCAACTGCCACAGGAAGGGATGGGATACAATCGGCACTTCCAAAATTAAAAAAAAACTAAAAAGACTTACTGATAGCTGTTGATTAAAAAAACAGTACTGCTGGAACTGCCTTTTGTTCAGTACAGAAAAGGCGATATGGAGCAGCACTGGCTACAGCAATCTAGGATATCTAACGAAGTCAGCACAAAAACATGAGCGTTCCCAAAGTCACCTGCAAGCCACTGTTATACTCAAAACTTTTGGACAAAATTTCAAATGGATAAGCAGAACCATAGGGATACAATACATCATCACAACAAGCAGCAAGAACTGGCTTTCAGAGGCACACTGAAGCACCAGTTCCACAAATAGAGGGAATTATGTGGAATAACTTTCTCTGATACTTTCTATGACATCATCTTAAGCAATCCCTTGTCAATAGCCACAGTATCTTCAGGTACCGCTAACAAGATTCAGAACGACTTAATCTCTTCAGTTAAAGGTTTTGCTAGATGCAATAAAAGGGAGAAGTACATGAAGCCAAGTAAGTAGCTGTAATGGTAAACACAGCCTTATGTTTACATGTGACTGACAGAGGTCCAAGTGACTGGTTGCTCTGTGAAAATGTTACATTTACTAAAAAAACAAAACAAAAAAATTAACAATAATAAAAATGCTTTTAAAAAGACCAAATTCCCATTGGGCTTTTTTTTTTTTTTTTTTTTTTTTTTTTTTTTAAAGATTCTATTGATTTAGAAGCATTACTATGCAGGACAGCCGCTATAAGATTGTTACCTTTACTAAAAATACAGACAGATTAATCAACTAATTGTAGATTAACCAATCAAAACCTGTAATCGAGTGACGGCCCTAATATCTATCTATCTCAGCCTGTACTGTACTAATTTCTATTGGCAGTTTGAACACAGCCACACAGTGTACAAGTCATAATAGTCAGTGGGAAGGAACCAAACCAATGCACACCACTGGAAGCACAGTGCATTACACCAGCCCCCTCCTTGGTTTCCATCTGCCAAAAAAACCTGAGCTCTTTCTTAAGCCGGAGAGTAAGGTTTGTGCTGCATTTCATCCCATCAACATTTAGAAGGACAAACTGCTTCTAGTGGTGAATATTATCAGTACTGCGTCTGCTTAAAACTAGACCATCTCTTTTGGCTGCCTGACAGAGCACCTGTCTTTGAATCAGGAGGTCCCTGGTGAAAGTCAAAGTCAGTCACAACAACAAAGGGGTTATATCATAGGGGGTATGTTATATAATTTAGCAACAACCTTTTGGTTTACAAACTAGGCTACCTTCCAACCCTTAGCCTTCTAATTTTAGCTGTAAGGCCATTCCCATGAAAATCACCAGAACAATGGATTGACCCAGATTTTTGTAGTGATGATTCTATGAATGCACACAAGTTATCAAAAAAAAAAAAAAAAAATAACAGTATAAAGGCGTACCTGTGCCGGTGTTCGTCGTGTCCTCCTTGCCCATGGATGATATGCCCCCCAGGATGTTTTCCCTCCTTGATGGGGTCAATGTGAGGTATTAGGACATCTTCCAAACCCAAATCAAAGCGCTTGTGTTTTGAGGAGTCTGGGAGGAAGAAAAACGCTCCAAAGCACAGGGTGATGAAGGCACTGAGGATGAGGAGCAATATAAACTTCTCAGATAGTCGCAAGGTAGCCCGGTGATGAGGGAATGAGGAGAAGCCGGGGTTTAGGGTCGGTATTCTTCTCCCGGAAATTGGCAACAGAGCAGGAGTGGTCATTTTTTTTTTTTTTTTAACTGTATGGTTTATTGTGATATGTCTCCAAAATATATTATCTCCTGTCTGCAGAGAGTATGATTAGTAATACTTGTCCTCTTCAGCAGACGGGCAACGGTCTCTTCTGAAGAAAATAACAAAAGACACAAAAATTAAGAGGGTAATAAAATGTTTTGTATACAGTTCGCCTTAATACTGTTAATAACATGATTTGAGAATCTGCCAACCGAAAAAAATAGCTTTAAATTAAACCCGAGAAAATCGGAGGCGTCTGTACCAAATTGCCATGCACATCACACATTCATAGTTAAGGTGATTTAATTAAAATGTACATCAGTTACTGTATAAAACCGAGTAACGATGCTAATGTAATTGTATGGAAATTAGATATTTCAGCTGCGTGTCACCGTGGTACAACAAGGTTTAAAAGAAAAAAAAAAACGTCCAGTCATGATTTTTTTTTTTTTTTTGTGTAAGAAAAGATTGATCGTTGCCTCAGTATGTCAGCATCCAGCACTGGAGTACGCCTGTTATACAGCACAATAGCAAAACAATTGCTATGGCATTTCAAGTCTAGCAAATCCAAGACGAACTAATTTAAAAACAATGTTTTTAACACTGCGTATGCCGTTAATAATATTTATTTTTAAAAAATGTATACATATAAGTGAAATGTTTGTATCCGCACTTTTAAGTATGCTTTCTGCATACAGTTTAACATCGGTAACTGTTCGACATCTGAATCCATTCGATAAAGGAGAAAAAACAACAAATTTACATACCAAGGAAAACATATTTTTGTCATCCCGAACCATGTGTCATCCACACAGCACGAGTTGTCATCCAGCCCTCCGGTGAAATAGATAGATTATTCTTCGTCGTTAAAACCAAGAAATATCATTTAGTTTAAAAAAAAAAAAAGGGGGAAAAAAAAACATATTATAAAATCCATGTAGAGCTCACATCCTCTTCACACTGCTGCCATTACGAATATTCGTGAGAGAGTTGTACAATTATTTACTGTATTTAAGAGAATAAAATGAACAATCCGTTGCACTTCGAAAAATAACTGTCTGATATAGTACCCTCGTCCGGCCTGTGTGAGTCTCGGACACGGTTGCAGCAGGGCTAACGCTGCACTTAAATTTTAAATCAATTATGCAACAGACCAGATTAGCATAACGTGCATAATTAAGCCACGAAACTGATATCTGTATACAAACAATAATCTTTCCGTGTCTTCTTGTTGTTGTTGCGTTTTTCTATCTATTCTCACCACTAGTGTAACGTACAGTAAATTAAATGAGTCCCCCTCCCATTTCGTTCTCAGAGCTGCTGCATCGCCTGCTTTTCAAACGCTATTTTCGAGGGGCTTTTACTAGGTTTTGCACAGATGGCCCAAACAGGTTCCTGTATTACATTCTGTTTGTTGTATGCAGGGATCGTGTTTTTGTCTAGTCTTATTTCATTTAAACGATCTCTCTCCATCTGAGATGTTGCTACTGCAGCAGAGTCCTCTTCTCAGTCCTCCGGAATCCCAGCAGTAACCGGGAAAGCAAAGTTAGGGAACATCTCGAAATTCAACACGTATGTCAAAATGACAGATGCACAGAGTTTAAGGGATAATCTACAAAGTGCACTGTGATGTAGCTCTTGAGCCCATTTCACACTGGCACTCGGACCCGGGTCACAATTCACGTACCTGGGTCATACCGCAAGCAACATTTATGTTTATTCTGCCATATTTTTGTTGATTGAGACACAACGTGAGCCAGATTGCAGCAGGGATGTAGAAACATTTGCTCAAATCAACATTTGAGCCGACAGTTCAATCCAGATAAACTAGAAGCACCAGTAACAAGCTGCTTCTGCCTGGACATTGATACGCACATTGCCTGCTTTGCGCCCGCTATCAATTTTTTACTTTGCCAAAAAAAAAAAAAAAAAAAAAAATAATAATTTGATTAGATCTGGATACTGCGCAGGCGCAAACATAATGTGATGTAAGGATTTTGCCTTGCACTTAGGCAATTGCTGACTCTCCACAAACTTTACAGCTTTTCTACAAGGTGCAAACCATTGTAGAAGCTAGTAACTAAGAGCTGTATAAAAGCACACACCTGCAGAGACCTGTCATTGCCTTGAGGGTGGCTGCTGCGGTACACTTCCTGATGCTACGATATTTGGCTCTTGTTGTCGAGGAGAGACAGTAACACGTTCGTAGGAGAAGGGACAAGGTGAAGAAGACCCCACATATTCAATCCCAGTGTCTCTTCGTTTGGGATGCCAGAGGACGCTGTGCTAAATCGTTATCGTCTCACTCTGCAGGTCATCGTTGACCTCATAGCTGAATTGAGAGATGCGCTAGACCCCAGGGTCAGTCTAGGGACCGCTATCCCTGCACATGTGAAAGTGCTGTGTTCTCTGCACTGCTTAGCCGCTGAACACAGTTGGAATGTCTGGAGGGATAGTCCACTCCACCTTTTCCAGAGTGGTAGGCAAATTTCTGGGTGTCATGCTGAAAAGGGAACGCCAATACATATAATTTTCTAAGGATACGAGCATAACTGGTGTTGGCTGAGGCTTTTCCAAACAACTGTTTCACGCTGAGTGATCTCAACCGCAAGGACTCTCAACTCCTTCTCAGAAAACGCCCTCCCCCCCGTGCGCCAAGAGGACTTTGATGCTATTTCTCTGACATTTGTTTTGCATTGTATTTCCGTGCTCCACAGGTGTTCATTTTTTTATTTGTATTTTTTGTCTTGGTGCGGTGTGTCGTATGACACATTTGCTTGTTGCATCGCGTCAGGTGTGCGGATACCTTTACTCTACAAGTACAGAACATAAATAGGGAGATGCCCTCATGGAGACCCTCATTATCATAACTGCGGATCATTATTTGTGCGTGTTGAGTAATCTGCATTTCTCTTAATTATCTGCACTGCGCCTGTGCTTACATCACCCCCTTGGTGTGGAGTTATTCCACTCACTGCAGCTTAGTTAATGCTTACCTGTAGTTCAACAAAGCTCAATGCCTAAAGGCTGCTTTAACTTAAGGACCTGAGAAATAAACACCTTTTTTTTTTTTTAAATAATAACAAAACAAAAAAAAGTAAGAAGTACTGCAGTTAAGGGTTGCAATTCCTATTTTTCATGAACATAAAGTGAATAAACTAAAGTAACTTACTAAAGAAAACAAACTTATTTACTGCGTTTTTGTTTTGTTTTGTTTGTTTGTTTTGTTTTTTTTTTAACAAAGAACAAGGGCAATAAAGATATGCACTACAACAATATTTCCCCCACTGCTGTCCACTTTAACAGGTACTAAAGTGTTGTTTTTTTTCTTCCCTTTATTCTAACTGGTTCTTCTCATATGAAAAAAAATGCAATAAATATATTTCAAAAATATATTTCAAATATATATATTTGAAAACATATATTGAAATATAAAAAATGGGCACAAAATACATATATCCCAACATATTGTATGAAATGTAGCATAACCTATTTCAAAGTATGCTTCCATATACTTGAAAAATATATATTTACAATATTTTGATTTATATCATAATATTTTCTAACATATTGTAACATTACTGCTACACATGCATTCTACCCAGAGGTGATGACAGATTCAACAGAGTAAAATCAACCAAGTTTAATTCATCCAACCCATACAGCTGCAGAGTATAACACAGGTCAGGACATTTCACATACTCAGCTGTATGTTACAGAAACAGTGTGGGCACCCCATGGCATCTAAAGCAGCCTTTTCTTTTTTAAAGAATGTATTGCAATATATTTTGATGAAATCCAAAATATATTTTAGAATTCTGCCATCTATAAAATATATCTTGTATTCTTGTAAGCATGCACTTCAATATATTTTGAACATTTTATAAAATATATAATAATATATTTTAAAAATATATTGCACTATACTGCATATATTTAGGAAAGAGATGACAATATATTACTATATATTTTAAATGTATTTGTATTGCTTTGACATAACTGCAATATTTTATTTTTTCATATAGGTTATATCCTTGGTGGTGATATGTACGTTATCATAGTGCTACGTATTTATTTCTCTGTGTGGAACAGCCTTCAAACTCGTGGATATTGAATTTTAATAACATAGATTTATTTAGTTATGTTTTTGATGGGACTTTTATATGTCCCCATTTGACAATATACACAGCATCACGTTGAGTGTAATTTCTTGATCTGTCACAGCTGTCTCGATGTAAGGGGATCTTGACAGAACATGGGTGAGTGTATGAAGGATGCAGACAGTGAACATTGTTTCAGCAGAATTCATGGCCCTTGAAGTGTAGCTGGTCATGGATCAGCAGGCAAAGGAAGGGAAATAAAGTGCTTTACCAACTGAAAAAAACGCTTGTGGTTTAAGCAACAGATGCATGGGGTTCTCTGGTAAAATAATTTCATTATATAAAGTAAAGGTTTGTACAACATTGCCCTATTGTACTGCTTCAGAAGTTATGTTTGAAAAGCAAACATAGGATTTGGACGGATTTATAACTATTGATAGTAGAAAACCAGCTGAGATGTAAGTTAACTTGAAGACAACCCTAATGCTGTACAAGCACACATGTAGCAATAAATACAGTATCTGCAATTAAAGAAAGTCTTTAAGAGTAGTAAGAAAGGATAAATAACAAGGTACATTTTTCCTTTTAAAGAGGTCATGGCTAAGCCGATAATACAGGACATTACATTTAAGATGGAATAATCAAGATTTTACTGTAACAAAATGATTATTTTTTTCTGTGATGGGGAGTTTTTGGTATGAGATCCCTAAAGCTGAGGGAACACCGTTTCAGAAACAGTGATTTTAAATCTGCTTCTAGAGACTGGGAGAATAGTTTGAGGCCTTTGGTGTATCAAACAACTAGTCTTTCCTGGTGTGCCATGCAGTGGCATGAAACCTAGACTCCTGAAATCAAGTTCCAAGTCTTGTTCCCTCAGCGTAAAAGTAAGGTACAGGGACCTCATATTTCTTCTCAACTGAAGGATGGAGCTTCAAAGAGCACCCCCCCCCCTTCCTTGTATACCATGTAGAAGAGATGATAGATGGACTTTCACAAACAGCAATACATATATTTCACCTTCTGTACTACCTACTGTGAACGATGAGCCTGTTTTTATATATTCCATGGCTGTTATCTATACTACATCACACAAACGGTTCTTAAATCATTTTGAGCATATACGGATAATCCTTTAACAGAAGCGGTTTCCATCTGAATTCCTGCCGATGTCAGTGAAACTCATATCTGCATGGACATACAGAACGGTGGCATGGCAGGGGGGAAAAGTCAAGATGATGCTGGGAAAACATGGGCAAGCAATCAAAAGGCAACCAACAAAGACAGACAACGGACATGACCTTTAAAGGTGCAGTCAAATAAAGTGAAATAAAACAGCAATCTATGCCTCAGCACAGAGCGAATTCAATAAAGCTGACCTCCAAGATTTGTCTGTCCGAATAATCTCCAAAGTTATTAAGGTAGGGCAGGACACCAGAGACTGGAAAATAATTCAATTTTCTCGCCCACTGTGATCTGGGAGTCCAAGAAAAATGTACCTTGTTTTTAATAGACACTGTTTCAATGTCTTTTCGCTTGATATATGTTACAACCAGACCTACTTAAAAATGTAATTTATTTTCAACTAAATGCAGCATATTATGTTATACCTGCAATTATATCCCTGGGCTACAGCAAAAAGCTGAGTGGAATGAGTTGCATCTACAGGAAGGAGCATCTGTTGAAGTGCCTTAACCGTATAGCAGGGCGGGATCACTTATCATTCTAATATAGGCTATTATCAACTAGCACGGATTTAAAAGCTTTAAAAAACAAACTGGGAAATGATCTTCCCCTATTTGGAGCAGGCAATTAGATGGGCGCTTTCTGAAAATCTTTGAAGCGTGATGCAACTAAATTGTAGATCAGGCAAATGAGATAATTTGACTAATATTAAGTTTTCACCATTGGCGGTCTGCCAATAATTTGCACTACACATGACATGTGTCTTGTCCAGTGGTAACGGCCTGTCATGTCTTGTGCTTTCCATGCTTTCTGCAAGAGCAGATTTGTTAAGGGACAAGAGGGTTGCACTGGCCACCACTGTCATGCCCCTTGTATCCCCAAAATGATTGCTGAATAGTTGCACACTGTCACACAGCTTAAATAGGTCTAATTGGTCACATGTCACAGACATATAAATAAATACAAGTTTTCTAATACATGCAATACCTGCAAAAGCAACATCCTTATTTGTGTATTCATTTAATAAGCAGTAACACTGTCTCAGAATGCAGCTATTTTGTGAGAATTAGTAAGCAACAGAATACTCTTACTCGTCATTTTTATTTATTTATTTTTATTATTGAAGATCTTTATTTTGATCCTCATTAACTTCCGCTATGGTGTAAAAGGTCAGAAAAATACAGGAACAGAGTAATGGTCCCCTGGCATCTTACCAAAACAGAATGTGTGATTAGTAATATTAAAACTCTGCAGGGAAGTGTTTAAGGGCTGAAGTAGGTAAGGCACCTATGGCAATTCCAGTTTCTCTACAATAGGCAATTTATTTTAATGGCTCAGCCACCAGTTTGTAATCTGTCATTTCAATAGCACAACAGCGACATCAAGTGGCTGCTAATGCTGGAGCACCTACACAATTAATTATACGCACAAGGCATACTGTCTATAAATCCAGACTCCTACCGCAAGGCAGCATCATTGAGTGTAGTTGCTCCTGATAGGAGATGTTTCAGTGGGATTTTCCTGTTGTCCCATTGATCCTATTAAGCTTCAAATCGGGGAACCTTATGTGGAATGCATTTCAAGAATGTTCTGCATATTAAATGATATCAACATTAGTAAAGATTATCAGACTCCAAAATCATTTCACAGGGGTGATGCTAGTAATCTTTGTAAGGAACTGCTGTTTAACATTTATATCTGATGACATTTGACATACTGTATATAAACAGCATTTTTTTATATGACTACAATGTATATTGATTCAGTACTGCAAAGTAGCAAAGGGGCACAAACTAAGGATTTAAAAACATCTTCAAAGATTTATCACATTAAAATAAAATATCCTCTTCAGAAAAATGAGTTACTTTCCATAAAGTTGATAAGCTGAAGTAATCTATATGTCTTAAAAGAAGTGTCTGTACCTGCGGGGTACCTGTGTGCCTGACAGCAGAACTCACACAGACTGTCACAGCAGATATCGCACCGTTTCTCGGCAGCCCCCTCGCTGCACAGACCACACACTAGCTCACAATCACTCAACAAACTCTCCAAAAACACTTCGTTCACGGCGAGGTGGTCGGTGTTTAACCCTTGCAAATCCACTTCCGAATCACAGACCGGGCAAAGGATAGTGACCGAGGTCTGCTCGCGAACGTACGGTTGCTCGGGTAGAGTTTCCGCTGTCTTCCCCTGGATTGAAAACTGCTCCAGCTGTTGAATGCATTCTGCGCAGAAAGTGTGGAGGCAGGGCAGGAATTTGGCGTCGCGGTAAAAAATGTCTGCAAGCGGAACATTTCGCCCAGGTTTAACCCCGCTCCCACTCGCACGAGAATGAGGATCGGAGCATCGGAGTCGTATAACCTCTTATTTTTATTTCGTGACATTTTTTTTTTTTTTTTAAGTTATTGATATTTATTTTATTTATCACATCAAATTAGTTACTGTTAATTAATGTTGAAAAGCTTTTGCTCCGTTCAGTTTGTAAAAGCTAGCAATCCTTAGTAGTTGTAGTTTATACACACACACACACTATGACTTGATTTGTTTAACTACAGCCAGGTTACTTACATAACAAAACTGTGTTTAACTGATAAATAAAAACAGAAAAAATAGTCACTTCTTCGTAACTTTAGTTTCAAAACAAACTTTTTGGAACTCTTCAGTTTGCTGGACAGAAACTTGATGCCCAATCACTATGTGCGTTTCAGGTGCAGGGCGTAGCTGAAACTTAACACAAAGTTGAGAAAGAGTTTGCTTGCATTATGTGCGTACTTAAGTAATCCTGTAGGAATGTTGGTGTGTCCTCATCAACTGGAGGGAGAGACGAACTTATTACTTCTCAAACGGGCTTGTGCAAATTTCGGTTGCTGGAATTTTTAGCAGGGATAAGCACTTTTGAGAACAGGCTATATTGTCCATTTGTAATTTTAATTCATTCATTAATATATTTTCTAAATCAGTGAAGATAAGAAAAAAGTAACATTCAATTTTAAATCAATTTAATGTTTATTTAACAAGTGTTTACATTACATAACAGTACTACTGACAGGGGAGATACCATGATCAGGAAGGTGGTTTCCAGGACACTCCGGCTCTGCTGACCCCAGCGAATTCTCCAAATGCGGGAATCTTCTTTGACTGCTGAGCCATGTTCAGGGCCCTCCTCCGTTCCAGGATTAATTTAGAGCACGCCCAGGCGGAGTCTGCTGGCGACATGGCATCGTTTGTCGACCAGTGGACTCTAGGGGGCGTGCTCTGTACCACCTCCCCTTTTGTGCTAAATATTTAATTTACAGTCCTCTTTTACACCGGTTTTCGTTTAATTAGTTTAAGGCCCATCCTTTTTAGCACCCCTAAGGGTGCTAATTTGAATTTCTTTCCAGCTGTCTTTGGACAGCTGGTGTAGTCCCATTAAAATGGGCCTTAAAATAGGACTACGCAGCATCGGCGTTATACTACCGCGATACTACTAATACTACTAATAATAAGCAGGAAAAAAAAACTGTGAATTATATTTCAATTATGACAAATATACAATCTCAACACACAATAAAATTATTCGTTTTATTCAAAACGTTCTTCTCTTGGGGGATGGGGCTAGCGAGGTGGACATCGCAATAATTTGCACTAACAGTAAATTCGTGCTAAGGGAATTCGTATCATAAGAAGTCATTTACAATAAACGACTGCTAAATTTGGACCGGGACTATTAGAAAATTGACTGTATTGTTAAGTTATAAAGCTAAGAATTTACAACTTTTTCTAACTGCTATTTAGTTACTTCTTGATACTTGCTCCATTCAGAAAAAAAGGGCAACGTTTTTCACTTGCTTCAAACCCTTTACTCCGTATTTTATATATCATGCTAAATTCAATATATATATATATATATATATAGAGAGAGAGAGAGAGAGAGTGTACAAAACATTAGGAACATCTTCCTAATATTGAGTTGCACCCCCTTTTGCCCTCAGAACAGCCTCAATTCATTGGCGCATGGACTCTACAAGGTGTCAAAAGCATTCCACAGGGATGCTGGCCCATGTTGACTGCAATGCTTCCCATAGTTGTGTCAAGCTGGTTGGTGGTGGATCTTTACTCCCAATAGCTCGTTCCATCTCATCCCACAGATGCTCAATTGGATTGAGATCTGGTGACTGGGCAGGCAAATGCATTAAGCTGAATTCACTGTCATGTTCGTGGAACCATTCCTGGACAATCCTAGCCTTGTGGCATGGGGCATTATCCTACTGAAAAAATCCATTAGCAGATGGATACACTGCTGCCATGAAGGGATGCACCTGATTGGCAATGATTTTCAGACATCCTGTGGCATTCAAACGTTGCTCCACTTTTATCAAGGGGCCCAATATGTACCATGAAAACACATCCCACACCATTACACCACCACCACCAGCTTGCAATGTTGACACGCAGCATGATGGATGCATCTACTCCTGTGGTTTTCCCCTTACCCTAATCCTCCCATCAGAGTGAAACAGCAGGATCCGGGATTCATCAGACCAGGCAATGTTTTTCCAATCCTCCAGTGTCCAGTGTTTTCGTTCCTTAGCCCACTGCAACCGCAGTTTCTTGCGTTTTGCTGAAAGATGTGGAACTCTGTTAGGTCGTCGGCTGCCATACCCCATCTGTGTAGAGGTACGATGAGTTCATTCTTTTATGGGTCTTTCGGCACCAATGTTGTGCTGGACTGTCAGTTGACTAACTGTAGCCTGTCTGTTGCTCTGCACAATTCGAGTCAGCCTCCTTTGACCTCTTACATCAATAAGCTGTTTTCGACTACTGGCCTGCCATTGGCTGGATGTCCTTGGGTGGTGGACCATCCTTGATACACACGGGAAACTGTTGAGTGTGAAAAACTCAGCAGTTTTGCAGTTCTTGATACACTCAAACCGGCGTGCCTGGCACCTACTACCATACCCCGTTCAAAGGCACTTAAATCTTTTGTCTTGCCCATTTACCCTCTGAATGGCACACATACACAATCCATGCCTCAATTATGTCAAGGCTTAAAAATTCATCTTTAACCTGTCTCCCCTTCATCTACACTGATTGAAGTGGATTTAACAGGTTACATCAATAAGGGATCATAGCTTTCACCTGGATTCACCTCATCAGTCTATTTCATGGAAAGAGCAGGTGTCTCTAATGTTTTGTACACTCAGTGTATATATATATATATATATATATATATATATATATATATATATATATATATATATATATATATAAAAAATTAAAGGCATTTCATTTTTCTTCCCACTTGTTTCCAACAGGTAGCCTTGTGGGTCTTTATAAGAATCACATTTCATGAATGTTGTGGAGCACTGGAACTATCACTTCAATTAAATAATCAAACAGAGCTTGATCAGATCATCATGTCTTTTATGTTTTTACTGGTCTTCTGTACAAGCAGCAGTCTTTTTAAGAACTCATTTTAAGAAAGTATCCAGTACGTCCAAAGAGGAAAGTGAAAGGAGAAGATCAGCCAGTGAGGCAAGGGCACGGCTGCGCTGTTCATCTTAAAGTAATTCTTCTCAGTTACTCCAGAATCTGAAAAACAATGAAAGAGAAAAGACAGGTCTGGATTAAAATCATCAGTCACAGTACTGTATAATGGGGCAATCACCAGTAGGTATGTTAGATAGAGGTATGACTAGAAATTACTGGCATAGTTTTAATTTTGGTCCAAATACAGTATTTTTTTGAGCATGCATTGCATTAAAAATAGTGTGACTATTTAGTACACAATTGTTCAAAATGCTTGCAAGCTCTACTGTATGTGCAAACTAAACACATACTTTACTGAATACTTCTTGTCAGCATATTGACCATGGTTTGCTAAAACAAAAATCCATTCTGTTTCCTACAAGACAAGTCTGAATCATGTAATTGTGCATTGAAGTGCGGGAGAAAGAGATACTTGTACAATACCTGTTATTAATGCTTTGGAAACCGATTTGACTAAGGCATTCTCAATTATGCACTCGTAGCTGTCATCAACTTTCACTGTCTTCAGAACAGATGTCACTTTGAATATTCCGGCAGAATTGTTAGAGAATTCTGTTTCCCCGGTGAGATTAGCTCCCTTAAAGTCTGTCCAAGAAACAGTAGGTTTTGGATACCACCTCTGGGCCACAGCCTTTAGTGTCGCTGCCTGACCTGTAGCCCCTATGGTAAACTGTGGAGCTGAATAAGCTTAAAAAAAAAAAAAAAAAAAAAAAAAAAAAAAAAAGATTATTAAAAAATGAAAATACAGTAACAAAAACAAAACACACTGCTTCTAATTACAAATACAGCATGTCTATATATTTTACAATGTATTTAGAATTTGATCTTTTGTACTGCCTGTAACAGAGGATTCTCAAATCAAGTGCTGCTATGTTTTGTTTGATTTTATACAATCAGGGCAAACTTGGTAGTCAAAGTATCCTTGTAACGCTCTCAACCAATTCAATATAGTACAACTACTTTCAGCATAACTCCCTCCTGAGAATTCTTCTATTATCTTGTGTGAAGAGTTCCTTGCACAGAAAGCGCGGTGGCAGTAAAAATGAGTTTCTCTTCACTACCAGCAGCAAGTGCAACTAGCATGAAGAAAACAGCCAAAGTATAAGATGATGAAGAGGGGTTCTGAAAATGATTATAAGTCATTAACCCTTTAATTGTGACTTCATTTAAAATCTCATTTGAAAACTAAATTGGGAAGTTGATATGTGAGACCCCCACCTGCAACTCTGAGGTTCACATTGACCTTTCCTTGCCCATTGGAGTTACTAACAGAGCATGTGTAAGACCCCCCGTCACCCCACTGAACGTTTCTCAGCAGCAATGATGCATTGCCATTGTTGATTTGATCAGGGAAGACAAAGGTCCTGTCCTTGTAGCTTGGATTCTGGTCCTGGAGCTGGTTGACGTTGCTTGCATACTTATGAACAACTCCTGTCGAACCCTCCTTCTCCCAAGTAACGATTATTGTGGTAACTGGTTTGCCACCTGAGTCAACTGCAATGAATTTGCAATCCAGCATAACATCGCCGTCTAAGTTTCCTACTGGAAACTTGAATCTGCTTTCTACTATTGAGCTTGTGTTTCCTGAAATAAAAAAAAGAAACAAATTGTAGCTCATGGTGCTGCCATAGTAATGACGTGGGTCCTGGGTGTCCTAATGTTGATCAAATAATGCCATAAATCAGGGGAGAAAATGTCATAACTGCACTGTATTTTCTGATCTTCCCCAATTCTCTAAGATTTTTTTTTTCTTGAAACATTATGGGTTCTTAATTTGAACCACCTACTTAGGGTTCTACTAGATGCTGTTTATAACCTAGCCTTTTGTTAACCATTGTGCTTCTCAATAGAACACCCAGGGATTATCTTGTCAGTGAGTTTACATGGTACATGCCCAATGCCTGACAGTGACCTCTGGAGTAGGTCTTTCTATTCAAGCTACTGACTAGGACGGCTTAGCAAAGTCGGCACAAGCCCAATGTTTTCAAGCCTCAGCACCAAGCTAGTGACAGCCTTTTACAAATAACAAAGGTTTTGCATTCTGTAAATATGCATCTTGGGCACATGTGCATGACAACTACCTCAGCTCTTGCCATACCAGTAATTCCTGTTTATACTGTACAAGTGTTGAGAATTTGAGCATCAAATATATTTTCTTAATGCTAGAACTTATATTGAACACTACAGTTTTTTTTTAGTTGCTAACTATTAATTACCCTTTATCTGTCATTAAAAAAAGTGAAAACAAACACTATTCTGTATTTACAGTATAATCGTAAATCTTGAAAAACTACTCAGTTCTAAATCTTTTGTAGTCATTTTTGTATTACTTTAGTATAAATACATGTTAATTTGGATTCATATGTTGTTTTTTTCTGACTTTATGTGAACGAAAAGACACACATTTGCCCGTTTTCCCATTGGAAATAGTGATATTTTGAAATATCACTGTCCTGGTCACAAAAGCAAAGTTTGTGGGGAATAATAGCCATTTTCTATACTTTTGAGGCATAAGCAATTAAAATAACACTTACTACCCAAGAACAAAAAATTGTTACACTGTACTATCACTGCATACTGTATATACTTTCACAGTTGATTAAGCACACACCACCCTCCCTTTCTACCTTTTTGCTTTCTAAGGTCAGGGCATTTTAAAGAAACTCACCTCCTCCAAGTGACGCTGCTAGAATGAGGATAATGATTCCAGAAAGAACTAACATGATAGCGATCATGCTACAGAAAAAGAGAAAAACAATTAATTGTGAATCCTCAGCTGAACTCTCTGATGAACTCCCTTTTCTATACATTTTTAATGAAACTGTAGTTCAGAACCTTTTTTTGATTTTTGAAAAAGGTGTTTAAAGGGAAATTTGTGGAACTATTCTTATATTATTGACCCAGGCAGGGTTTCATGGCTGTACAATGATGCATGGAATCATGTTTGTTGTCACAAAGGCTGGAATCATATAACAATCAAAGCTCTAAAAAATATATTGGGACCCTGGATAAAAGCACTGTAAGACACTTGCAATGCAACAGTACTGCCAATATATGTATCTTATTCTTTATTCAAGAGCATACAACCTGTTACTTCAAGTTTAGCACAGGGAGGAGAACAAGAGGGCATAAAAGGAAACTGAGTAAAAGTTTAAAACAGAAGACAGGAAACACTCTTTTACACATAAATGCATGGAGTAGCCTATTAGTTGAAGTAGTAACTTCTAAAACATAAGGGACATTACAAGGCAACCTGAGTCTGTCCTATTAAATTAGATCAAATAGGGTGCTAAAACGGCTGATAAAAAGGTCTTATAAAATTTTTTTTGCACAGTATTTTACCATATTTTATCCTGATTTGGATGTTTATTAATATGCTTTACAAAATCTCCCTCTTCTTTACCATGATGCATTACACTTTGCTATGCTTTTCCTATGGTAAAATGATGCATTACACTTTGCTATGCTTTTACTATGGTACGGTTTAATAAAGGTGTTTTTGCACAATCAATCTTGTAAATGTGACACAGAACTGGTCTTACCAGCCCAGGATGTGGATGACAGTGTTTGATGGTTTATTTGTTTAAGTGGGGATACTGGTATGACAGGCCCCTGGAACTGTTCCATTGTAATAATACTGCCTCTGGTTTTACTGCATTTAAACCAAACACTGAAACTCACTGGAGAGCAAGTCCACTGTACACACCTTCTGCGTTAACCACTATAAACAAAACACTGAAACTCACTTGAGAGCAAGTCCACTGTGCACACCTTCTGCATTAACCACTATAAACCAAACATCGAAACTCACTGGAGAGCAAGTCCACTGTGCACACCTTCTGCGTTAACCACTATAAACCAAACACTGAAACTCACTGGAGAGCAAAAAATTTTCCCAATTGCAACGAACTCCAGATGATGACTGCTGCCACCTAGTGTGCCTGATATACAGTACTAAATTAAACCCTAAAACCATTATTATCAATATTTCTACTGAGGCAAGCAAATTGGGCATAAACGATGTAATTAGTCTGTAGAACATGGAGCAAAGGATGGTCGGATGCACCACTCAATTGCTGTTGGCATTTCTCGACAAAATAAAGTTTCTGTCGAGTAATTCTGTGCACGACCAGCAGCCATGACTTCTTTGGTAAGAATACAATGAATATTACACCTTTATATACTTGGGTGACTCAATTTCATATCTGATTACATTTACAGCTTTGATAACTTCTTGCTCTGATTAATGGTCTTTGTTTATAAATGATGCGGATAAATATGTTTGGTACATACCACACAAAACTATAAGGCTAATTAAAATGTAGAATCTTCATGTTTTACATATGTATGTTTTTTGCATTGTTATTTTTACTTGTTTATTTACTCTTTTTGCATTATAAAATGCAGATGCTTAATCACATACATCCTTTGAACAATAACGAACTGGAATCAAAGTGTTTGTGACACACACCGCACTTGAGGTTTGGAGATAGTCTTGATCTTCTGCTGCGTACTGAACCAACTCGTTTGTTCTTTGCAATTGGAACTAACTTAATCCGCATCTGGGGATGATCCCAGCAAAGTACTTTACTAACTAGTCTACAACTTTGTATGTTTGATGTGTACAAACTCAGAATATTCGTTGCAATTTACCCATAGTATAATTCATACACGTCTTTATTGTTTGCTCAATATCTAACAAAACTGTCATCAATACAATTACTAGTGAATTTCAATTGCAAAACATTAAAAGTACAAAACAATAGAACACTGGGTATAGGCAGACAACAATACATGTATTTAATTTGCTGAGCAAACCAATGTTAGCTACAGCACCCACGCTGGTTTTCTTTCTTCCTGTTTGTATAACCTTGTATTGCAAATCAAAAGACTGAAAATATAAAATTACCTCCCAAAGATGATTTGCCCAATGGTAGCCATGTCTGACAAAATATTAGAATTCCTGTTTTTTGGTTTTCCCCCCTTGCGTTGGTCTTTTGGTTCTTCTTATCTTTATAGTGCAAGCTTTGTTTCCAATAAGGAGTGGTTTACCAGTACAATCATCCCAGGCATGAGGAAGCAGATCCACCTGTCTCTCAGAAACTAAGTTGAGACTGAAGGTATCTATCTGTCTGTCAGATCTCTTTCTGACTCCTCCTGTCAGAAGAACACATGCCCTTTTAATGAGAACAATAGTGCTATAGTCTTGAAATACTGTGCTTCATACAAAGGCCTGAGCCAATAAAGTAGCTACATTAAGCAAATAAGAAGTCACACAAACCTGAACATACCATTCCACCTACACACTACATAGAGGCCTTAGGCCATTATGATTCAGATAGACAGTTAATGGGCGTAATTTTCAGAATTCAAGTAAATATATCCACTTTTAGCAATTTCAAAAGTATAAACATTATCTGCCTTTGAAATTTAAATGAAATGTTCTGTTTTGTTAAAGCAAGTTTGTTTAATGTGTAAAAGTGTGGGGTTTTTTTTGTATTATTATCAGAGATTTCCTCAACATGAGGTCCAGAGGATTTTTGTAAGGTGCAGTTGATTTTTTAGTAATTAGATGCTTGATGTAAACTGCGGGTTTCTAGTTTGCAAAGGGAGGTGTCCAAAGATAAGTTTTGCCAGGAAAAAAAAAAACAAAAAAACTTCAATATCTAAAATCAATACATTGTTAATGTCTTTATATCAACAGTGTCCATACGATTTCCAAACAACCCAAATTTAGACATCTAAATTGGGTTTGTCACATACCTCTTCCCAGATTAAAGACCTTAAAATGACAAGGAGGATCATCTATTTCGAAAACTTACAAAAAACCCAAAAAACAAAACACTGGACAATAACATAAAAACACCCAGAACAAACTGAATTCATTTTTCATACTTGCTTAAGATAAAAATGTTTTTCTCATTTCTCTGCAAGTCTCCATTTTTTTATTTGTTCAGCATGTTTTGCTATGTAGACAGCATCTGCAAGAACCAGCAGCAGCACCTGCTGAACGGGTGGAAATGATTGAGAAGAATGACTGTGGCAGCTGGAGGACTGGCTGTGGTGCCCAGGAAGATGGAGCGTCGTTGTGCAGATTGTTTGTCAGACTTTCTATTTTCCCCAAAAACCTTTTGCAGAGACATTTTGTAATTGATCCATCACTAATAGCATCTCTAACATTTTGTAGCACTTTCTTGTGCCATTCCGTGAAACTGTTCCTCCCAATACTCTTCACTACCAGAAGCCATAATAGTGGTACAGCAGTTCGTTAGATTTTGAAATGTCACATTTTTCAATTTGTGTCAGGTTATGGAAAGTATATGGAAAACTACAAAGCAGTGTATAATTCAATGTTAATGTAACATTATTCAGCAGATTTCATTCTACTTTATGAAACAAAATGAGGTAATTCAATAGGGTGGCCATAGATGTACTGCACATGCAAACAGCACGGTTTGCACTTGCAATAATAAATTATGTTTGAAATCAAATTAGAAAATAAATAAACTGAATCCTGAATGTTTATTTCTGCCAAGTTTAATGTAAACCAGTAATGCTGTAAATTATTTTTTAATATCTTTGTATCTCATATTTAAATCAATTATTCATTTGAAAAAAAAAAAAGCATTACTGTAGACACATTTCAACAATAGAGGAAATAACTTCTACAAACAGTAATACGTTTTTAAAAACAAAATCACGTTCCAAAAACATTTAAGTGCACGAAGTGTGTGAAGTTATGACATTGGTGGTTTGTGATCATACCAATCTGTGAAGAACGAACACCAAAATGGTCCATCGCAGCGTGATGTCATGGGAGGTCATAAGCTTAGGTGTGACAAAGTAAGTTTCGAGACATAAATCATTCATCATAATCTTCTGACTAGCTATGCCAAACTCAGAGGAACTCAAACAAATTGCTGTCCCTTATTTCTCAGTGGAAAGGGAAAAGACAAACAGGCTACACTTTAGATTTTAGTCCTTTATGCCTAGACACCAAAAAGGATCTTGAGGTCGGCCAATGTAAGTTTGGTGAAGGAGTCTCCTGTTCCCGACAGCACTTTCTTTGCCAGTTCTTTTTTCTTGTCTTGAAGTTCTGTGATCTTATCTTCTACAGTCCCCTCACACACAAACCTAGATTAAACAAAAAGACGACCAAAGGGGGAAAAAAAAAAAAAAAAAAAAAATGAAACACTTTCACTTAAAAAGAAAAGTGCACATCAAAATGTGTTTCCTCTTCTGCTCTTGAGCAGCTAAGAATGCAGCTGACAACCAGCTCAACACATTCTTTGGGGAAAAAAACAACAAAAAAAAAAACTATTTGATATTATTTTTGGCCCAACAGTCCCAGCTGCATGTGTGTTTAAAATATCTAATAATAATAAAAAAAAAAAATATTCCTTATTGCATTTTTTTGGTCTTCATCACTACCAACCTACGAAGGTGAAAAAGGCCATTGCATGCATAGTAGAGGGAAATGGAATTAATGGAACTGTCTTCTCACCTGTGTATGGTTACACTTCTGATCTGTCCTACCCTATAAATACGGTCACAGGCCTGGTCCTCCAGAGCTGGGTTCCTGTGGTTCGAAATGAAGGTCACATTCAGTCAAAACAAGCAGAACATGCAATAAGTACAGGTGTTACACCTAGAAAGTAAAGCAAGATTTTTAAGGGGATCACCCAAAATTAATCTAAGCACATTTAATATACGAAACTAAATATGTTTTCATGTGCACAGTAAATACTGTTAATGTTCCGTCAAAATACATAATAACCTTGAGCACTTTCACTCCATATGGCATGAGGATCAAAGCTCTGCAGCACTGCTCTTATTAGACGTAATTACACACAGCAAGTAAGTAAGATGAAGCTCTTTTAAATGACATTTGACCTTACCAGTGCATGTCCAATAAGAAGAGGTGGTTTCCTCCAATCAGGTTTATGCCAACTCCTCCAGCACAGAGAGACACCAGCATAACCTGAACAATTAGTCAAGCAACAAATCAATTTTATATTGCATAACTTTAATTTAACTGAATTAGATACATATCCATATACTTTTTCATGACACATCACACATGCATATGATTGTTTTTATAGTATTTTATTTAATATGTGATCTCCACAGTATAGAAGCAGGGGGGGTGTGCAGTATGCATTCTTCATCCAGGATGCTGAACAAAACGGACAGCTTTATGTAGCTTTCAGTGTGTCTACCTGTGGTCCTTTGGGGTTGGTGTTGAATTCCTCTACAAGATCCATTCTCTTTTTGGGATTGACAGATCCATCGATTGTAGCGCAACGTAAACCAATTCTGTCCAGGTGCACAGCAACAATACGGAGCATGCTTGTCCATTGTGATACAATCACACTAACAGAAACAAATACCCAATGTAACAATCAATCAAAAAGTGATACGAGTCACAAAAAAAGAAAAAAACCTCCTTTATTACACACCCTATAGAATTAACACATTTTGCTTCATAGTCAAATTATACCTGCTGAATAATGTTACATTAACATATTGAATTACATACCACTTTGCAGTTTTCCATATACTTAAAGAAAAACTGACAAAAATGGAAAAATGTGACATTTCAAAATCTAACATGAAATACTGTATTATGAATTCCAGTAGACTTTTGATATCATTGTGTAGTTTCTTGGATTACATGATGTTAAATACATGATTACATGTTAAATAAAAGATTTAAATTACGTTTCAACAGTTGTTTTTTGTTTGTTTTATTTTTAAATGATATCTTAAATCACCCTGGGTAAGGGCATCTGCTAATAAATAAATAAATAAATAATCAACGTGCGCAAAACTTTTGGCCATAGCTGTATATATAAAAAAATAAAAATAAAGAATCTACTGAATGTTTAACATAAAGTGAATACGGTGTAACATCCTTTCTTTGTTAAAAAGCACAAGATTACCTTTTTTGAGTAACTGGACCACTTTTAATTGCTTTCAGCTCAGCAAGTATTGCAGATATCTAAAAATAAATACATAAATAAATAAATACCAATTAAAACCAAATAAAGAGAAGGAATGCAAATTCATCTAAGAAGCTCAAAAGCCAAAATGAAACATTCCTGTGACTTCAAGGCTTTACTGGAACTTAGCCATAACAGATGAACACCAAGTCATTTTCAAAAGTGCCATGCGATCTTTAAATGTGCAGACGTCATCCATCAGACCAACCGCGAACCAGGCCCAATCTTACTTTAATTTTCCAAGATCTTACCCTTAGATGGTATGGCTGTATCAGGTAAAAGGTTGTTCAAACACATGTGTTGTACTGTTGTTGCATGGATTTGTCTTTTTATAAGAAATGATGTGCTTGGTCAATAAAAATCTACTCTTGAGAAATACGGTGCGACAGGGAGAGTCCTGACGCTGGTTCTTAGAGTACATGACTGTCTTTAGCTGGGACAAGCAACAGGAGACACGGTGCTCAGCGACCAGTTGAGCAGCGAGCTTGCCTGGCGCCAAGCTGACTGGGAGGTCCGGATTGGCTGGGAGGGTGTGCTCGGGGATGCTGCGCAGAAATCAAAAAACATCTCAGCCACAGTTCAAGGCGACAGCAAGGCCATAGCTACACAGACGGGCGCCAATTCAAAGTTTGCTTTGTTTACATCCAGGAGGACTACAAAATCCCTCGACTGCAAGATGGTGCACGTGAAGGCTGCTCAGCCAAGATCGTCACAATGACCCGGAGACGCTGGGAGGGCAGGACTTCAGGAGCAACAGAAATAGGTTAGTTTAGGAGATGTTGATCCCAATGAAGTAAGAGAGGGATGCTGTAGTGAAGCAGATTCTTGATGCCGGATGTTTCATTTAGTGAGACTAGTGCTTGCCTTCTGTGGCAATTTTTTTTTTTTTTTAAGCTTTATTTTATTTTGTTTTGCTTTCTTTATTAAATCTGGCACTAGGTTTACCATTGTTCAATCAATCATTATTTTATATAGCGCCTTTCATAGTGGACCACCATCACAAAGTGCTTTACAAAATGCAGTAACAACAAGAAAATCCATAATAATTTAAAATACAGAGAAATGCATAATATATGCTATAGAGTGAAAAAAAAAAAAAAAAAAGCACAATACATTAAGTACAGTGGAAAGTGCATAATACATGAAATGGTAGCAGCAACACAGCAGCCAATAGCAGATATCAGGCTTATACAGCATGAAAGCAAGAGAGAACACATGGGTCTTGAAAGTTGATTTAAAGCGCGCGACGGTGGGAGCATCACGCACCAAAGCTGGGAGAGTTATAAAGAGTCGGAATCATTAAGTTAAACGAGTGTTCTCCAAGTGTGGTGCACTTTTGCTTGGGGATAACAAGCAGGCCAGTTGAAGGACCTCAGCTTGTGGGCAGGCATACAGCAGGTCAGCAGGTTGAGGAGGTATTCGGGAACTGTGTGATGAAGGGCATTGTAGGCAAGCAGGCGAGTTTTGAAAATAATCCTGAACTTTACAGGTAGCAAGTACAGCTGGGCAAGACAGGGGGGTGATGTGATCAGGTTTTTTTTACATCTGGTAAGGATCCTGGCAGCAACATTCTGAACTAGATGCAGTTGGTTTATGATGTGTGCTGGGAGACCACCATATAAGAGAGTTGCAGTAGTCAAGTCAAGAGGAGACAAATGCATGACAAAGTATCACTGCATCTGGGAGGGAAAGGTAGGAACGGACTCTGGAGATGTTTCGAAGAAGGTAGAAGGAAGATTTGACCACGGAGGAGATGTGGGCATCAAAGGAGAGGTTGCTGTCAAGGGGTACAACAAGACTTCATATTGTTGGTACCCTACCGTCAGCCTGTGTTATTAAATCTCTGTGCTTGTGCAGGGTGTCAACACACAATGCTCTGTATCTGTCACATGACTATTCAGTGAAGACCCACACACACAAAACACTTCACCCCGTTACATGCAGGCACAAGCTTTTTTCAACCATACCTTAGTACTCTCCCTGGTGTCATCAAAAAGGTCAGATTTAAACATGGTCCCATTCAGAGACACGGTAGATTTCAGGTCAGGGCTGGACACTTCCGAGAGGGACAGGGCATTGAGCTGCTCATCCAGTGAAAGAGTGATGCCTTCATTCTGAAGCTCTGTATGATCCAGGGTCTAGAGGTTAAAACAATGAAACAAATCGTGCTAGTTACATTTGTGCTAATAACTTAAAGGCCAACTTTTTCTTACATACCAAAAACCATGAATAGTTATGGTAAATTGCTGAGGGGAATACACTGTTTGTTTGTCAGATTGCAAGTGATGAATTTTGCCTTAGTAACAATTTGCCAATGGAGCTTTAAATTCTGCAACCCTACATTATGTTACTGCAGTATTAGTGTTCCACGTTTCCAGTTTATTCAGAATTTTACTGAAAAATTACAGGTCTTCAGCTATATGCCAGTTTTTACTGATTTATACCTGATTTTTGTCTACTATTCAATATTTTCCAGGTACTATTTTTTAGGAAATACACAATATTTGGATTAATTATGTTTTATTTTGATTCTAACACTGTATCCTAGGAAACAGCAGGTACATTTAGCTGTCAGAGGATCAAATAACACATTATCACCCGATTATGTTGGAGGGCGTGGTAACTTGGCAACTACTAGCTTGAAATAATTACATGAAAATATAATATTTTTAGTGGATGAGGAACGGGGAGAAAACGTAAATCAGTTTAGGAATATACAAAAGAAAACAAATGTTTCAAAGTATACAAAAAGCTAAAATAGCAGAAGCGGGTCAAATGAGGCAGAGGATGCATAGCGCTACAAATACTGCTGCACTGAGGTGCATGTTCGTGCTGAAAATAAAAGAACATACTGGAAAAATAAGCGACACATGAAACTACAACAAGCAAGTGAACAGAGACAAGCAAGCCATTTATGTGGCTTTTACATGCTTTTTAATAAAAAGAGAGTGCAGAATGACTGTGTTAATGAATTTGCCAGAGCATTGTGCTTTGCCGTCAGCCACTGTTTCTTGCAGCGAGACGTGTATTGCTCACTTTGCATGATAGTACTGTCCATCAGCTAAAACACTGCCTAACAGCGAATCGCAATCTTAAATCGTAAATACCCGACTGAAAATGGTGATGCTTTAGTTAGTAAACTTGGAACGCATTGATGGAAATGTCCAGTGTGATTGCACCATCCAGTTAGATACAATTCTATTAATAAGTTAACTGGGCAGTGCACTGTATATATTTGGTAGTAAATCCCAGTTTCATTACCTTTTTAAGCAGGGAAAGGTGTCCGCAGCACTGCCGCAGTCGCAGCAGCAGGGATAGAATGTGCACTGTGCTGGAGGCTTGGGGCTGAGGCTTTGACTGGGAACCAGACTGACTTGCACCAAACTCTCGTGCCACTAGAGAAAACATAAAGGTGTTATATAGTTCCTCAGTTATAAGGTTCTGCACAGAAATATTAAAAGTAAGTCTTTTGCCACTACTCTAGTAAAAATTAGACATAGCAGCATTGGGGAATGGAATTTTATTGAACTACAATTTTAGATGTTGTATTGTAATAGTCTGTAAGTAGAAATACATGTATTTTACCTTTGCTAGCATGAACATAAAAATATCATTTTAGCACTACATACAAATAGGAAATAAACAAACAAAAGAAATTATTCAGTCAACAATCTGAAAAAGTGACTATATCACCTGTGTGTTCTAAAACCTAAATGATTTAAAAACATGCTTCAGCTGTGACTGTGCTTTCCACTCGTCAAGCATGTTCATGCAGACTGAGCCACTCATACTTTACCCAAGGCTCCCCTGGCAGCCAGAATGTATTACCATGAGCAGGTTGCATCCTTCACAAACAGACAAGAGAATATAAAACATGTTTCCAAGGTAACACATTCAAGCGGCACCTAATGGGCTGTTTGCTTGTTAATTGCTTTTGTTTTAATATTTGTATTTTTTAAAATTAACTTGTCATTATTACTTGAATTTAGAAATATGGATTTTCATCTATGCACTTCTCTCTTGATCAGCCTTTACTGTGCAAATAGCCTTATCAGTTCAAGCAGAAGAAAAATTAAACTTGTTGTTGAGATCAGACTGTATTTCTGAATTTACAACAAAACATTATTTGCATCCCTGCCCCCGATAACTATACATTACCCAAAAGACACATAAACCTGTATATTCATACACTGTAAACCGCACAGTTGTAAACAATCAAACTCTGACCTTTGTCAAAGGGGTTATCAGCCTGCCCACTGTGTTTGGACTCCCCACCTTCGTGTCTCTTCAGATACGACTGTAGTGCTGATCTGCAAGAGACGACCACGATTCATCAGATGCTGCCCAAAACCTTGACTGCCCTGTCCCTCACCTCATATAATAACACACTGTGATCAGCCTTTTAAAAACCAGCAAGTCATTTTGGTTCGTGAGGCAGTAGTACTCACTGCAAGACCTTCTCTGAAACTGAAATTTGATTTTTTTTTTTTTTTTTTTTTTTAATGATAATTATTTATCTAAACAATTATTTATGACAACATGTGACATTTGTGAGGAACACAGGGAGAGCAAGCGTACAATCAACTATTGAATTAAACTTAACAAAAGCACAACACACTGTATAATATACCACAGAAAAAAAAAGAAAAATAATTTTATGCAGGACAGTTGAGGTCAGAAACTACATATTTTAATTGCAATGCAGTTATAATTGTTAGTAGCAGAATATGTTCCTTTCTTTAAGACTGTATACACCTGGCAAATAATTATGTTATATATTTACAAAATAATAAATCTACATTTAGGAAAAATCCATTCTTTTAACATGTGCAGTACCTGGACTGTGCAAAAACTACATCGTAGACCAACTGTTCATCCTCAGAAAGTTTCAGGCGATGGGTTTGGCAGCAACGTTCAGGCAGAGAGACCTAGAAAAATGTTTATCATGTTGTAAGCATAAAAGTACTGTTGACCACCCTATCCTCTCACTCACCTACACACACACACACACACACACACACATAAACAGCTCATACCAAAGGTTTTCCAGAGGAATCAAGCTGGTCTTTGGTTCTCCGCAGAAGAAGGGTTTTTGTGAGAATATTCAGTCTTTCTCCTCCCCTCTTTGAGCCATTGTCTACCTGATTCTTCCATAGCTTATATTCGTCAAAGGGCGAACACCTGAGAAACCTAAAAGACAAGTGTAAAACACTTTCAATTTCATCAAGGTCCCACCATTATAAATTAATTTGGAAAATAGAATTAAACAAAATATGATTCCTAGGTGTCTAAGTGCATTCTTTCATGGTTTTTCCTTCAGAAGCTGGGGCTTAAAAGCCACGTTTTTATTATTATTTATTATTATTATCTGTAGCAGTCAGGGGTTTGGTTGTAATTCAGAAAGCTAACAATATATTTTATATTAATTTGATCTTTCCTTTCTGGATTAAAACAATGTGCCATACTACTTATCAAACTAAGTGTTGTGTACATGGCAATATAAAACCGATTCTGATTAATAGATAATATCACCATTACTTCAGCAGCGAGTACATGTCGAGCAGGTTGTTCTGAATGGGAGTCCCAGTCACAACCCATCGCTTCCCAGCCCGTAGTTTACACACAGCCATGGAGGTCTGCACACGAGGGTTTTTGATGTTGTGACCTTCATCCAGGATGATTCGGCGCCAGGTTACTTGTACTAGAGGTTGACGAGGTAAGGAAACGTCCTGAAAAAAAAAAAGTCCAACATATACCTGGTTTGTATTTGCGGTAAATTTTAGCTGAGCAATTCCAATAATCAAGCATTCTCTTCTCACTTGGTCGTCATCATCTTTAGCTGGTTTGTCGCCGTCCTCCTTCTTCACTGGAATCGCCTTGGACACCAGACTGTAAGTTGTAATTACCACATCGTATTCTGCAAGGCTAAAGGAAAAAAAAAAAAAAAAAGTATGTAATTTACAAGCTCTTTTTACCTTCTGGAATTTCAGGAAAAAAGCAAATTGTTAAGCAAACTGAGGACATGTAGTGTGCTGCTTTTTAGAGCAAAGGGACTGATTTATCAGTTCTGGTTAAACTTACACCTTTGCATTCCTCTCTCTGTTTGCTCCATGGTACACATACACGTTCAGTTTACTGCCTTTGACATGCCTCTCTATCTCTTTCTTCCAGTGGTGGATAAGAGAGGCAGGGCAGATAATTAAAGTCCCCTGTGAGTTCACACATGACGAATCTGCAGAAATAAACAATCAAACAAGTATGTCAGTAACAGAGATATGATTGCAAACTTACAGCCATCAGCGGCATGAAAAAGCAGCACATCACCTTGACTATATCCAATTCCAGACGGGTGCCTCCATATACTGATAATCTCATTTACCTGTATGCAAGTGTGTCTTTACCAAATTTCATCACAAGCGATGTCTGGATTTTATATTAAAATGTAAGAGTAACATGTACTGTACATGCACCTGGACTGACATCAGTTCTCAAAATGGGTGAATATAATACACATGAGGTGTCGCCATATCCCAGTCGCTTTATTGGAAATATTCAATGGTAGCACATAAATAAAACCAATAAAATGTTTTAATAAAGCTATAAAGGTAGGAACATTGATGAACTTTTTTTTAGGGTTTACCATTCGGAATTAACTTTTTTTTTTAGGGTTATTACCATTTTTTGAAATCCATCCCTCCTGCTTTTTGTCTTCCTTTTCCTCCTTCTTTTCTTTGGCTTTCTGAGACAGAATCAGTGCAATCATCGTCAGCGTTTTCCCCAGACCCATATCATCCGCTGTGGGAGGTTGGACACAGAGGATCACACATGTGCTTGCTTCATTTCACAACAACGGGTAAAGGCAATTACTCCCTAACTTAAAAGCTGCCTTATCAATACCTACCTGTATCAATTAAACTTTGCTTTACCCCTCTGTGCATGCAACTTCTTAAAAAATGTATGTTGGTTTTTCAGTTTACTTTCTCTACAAACATTTTCACACAAGCTTTCTCCCTCTGTGTAGCACTGACATTCTGTGAATTAAAGAAACATGCTGCAGCTAGATGCTATGCATTTCAGCTCTATCACTGTAAATAACAAGCTTTTGAAATCAATGTTACCCAGAATTCCTCCACATGGTTTTTGATTCTCCCGCCAAAGTAACCATGCCAAAGCCTGCTTCTGGTGAGGCAGCAGGGTGACCTTAGGAAAGAGAAGTATACAGTGGCTTAAATACAAGAACATTTCACATTTGAATTGTACACTCTTAGGACAAAATACTGGCAATACCTGCCACAACAGTCCTATATTACAGTTGTCCTTTCAACCGCAATTGCCTGCGGTTGTGTGTTGCATGAACTCCATTATTGCATGAATAATTTCCACCAAACAGCAATTTCCCACCAACACACTTCCTCTGTATGTTGCCAATTAGACCTTATCAACTAGAAATCAGAGGGCAAAGCGACTTGCTAAGAATAGTTACTGCTGGAGTCAAATGTACATACTTTGAGCCCCTTTGGGTCCTCAGCTTCTGTTTCTGCAGTAGGACAGGACTCCAGAGATTTATGTAGATGGTCGATAGCATCAGCAGTTGCATTACGGACAGCCAGGCGCCTGTCGTCAGTCATACGACCTCCATACAAAGCGCTGTATTGTGAGTTTACTAAAGGGAGAGGCAACAAGGTACAAGGGAAATAATGTCATATGTTTTAGCGTATGTCCAGAGAGACCAATCAGAGATAAAAAAAAACTACTAATAATAATAAATTAATTAAAATTAGTCATAAAATTCATTGAGGAATTTGAAATCTTATTATTGTTATTTTCCCCCCAAGCTGTTTAGTCACTGGTGGTCTGCATACAAAATAGTCAAAATCGCATTGCAAACCCATTCCCAAAGGACCTGTCTCTGCTGGATCATAATACCAACAATCAAAAGTTAGAAGAGAACTGAAATTGAATGCAATGCGTGACATGTGATCATGGAAATGGAAAAGCCACATAACAGAAAATGACCTCCATATAAAGTCAGGGGTCAAGTTCAAAGTGTCCAACAATTTAAAGGCAAGGGATTTTAGCTACAACATTCATTTTATAAGTACATCTTCACTTATTGCATTCCTGCTGAGGCAAAAAAATGCTCCATACCTCCATATGTCTGGCTATAGCCCTGGCTAAAGGAAGGACCTCCATGAAACTGCAGCCCCAGAGTTCCTGAATGAGCTTCCTGATAGGGCAGTGGCTTGTCCAATAGGATGATTCCCTTCTGATCACTACTGGTTCGACAGAATGGATTAAACTGGCTTGGAACGGATACCTGATGCATTGACAAACTGTTTCCAGTGCCTAAACAAAAATAAATAAATAAATAAAAATTAAATAATAAGCACACATTTTTTAGAACATACCACATAGGTCCCCTTAATTATACATATAAAATCATTTTTGTAATGTTTAACGTTTACCAAGAATACATCTTGTTTGTGACCAAATGTGTGGTTCTGCAAGAGGCTGCAGTACAATGAAGTCCCATGAACAAAACATTACAGCAATTTATCATGTGCACTCAGACATGTTATTATTTAGTAATTGTACAAGATGTTGCTGTCCACATCTCTAAGGAATCACAAACACAACCCATACTTTCACAGTTTAGATTATTATAAGAGCATAAAAAACATAAGCAGTTACTCTAGCTGCAGTCTTACCAACTTGATTCCCATCACAGTCTGAAGCAGGAGTTAAATTCAGTGAGCCTAGTGCATCTTCCAGTTCCTTAACTTGGTTTAAAAGCCTTTGGCCTTTATCAGGAAGAGCCGAGAGATTCACAGTTGTCATAGTGGCCTTCGTAAAAAAAAAAAACAATAACAGTAAAAAAATCATGAGCATCTTGTTTGTTTCCTCCTGTGATCTACATATTGAGATTCATGATTATTTTGATACTTGTGTTCATGTATCCAGGGTAATATATAATAAACCAGGACTTTGCCTCCAGACTTACATCTGCTACCACCAACACACACAAACATATTATTTCTTGGAGATAAGAACGAAGAATTTTCAAATTTCAATGGACTATGTCATTTTAATGAGAAGCGCTTGAATTATTCAGGTTTCATCAACATATTGTACAGTACATGTCTCCAAATAAATTATGAAGCTTATTGTCCAAACTAAACTTTTTTTTTTTTTTTTAAATCCACTTAAATTGCTATTTTGTCAATTGTACAGTTTTGGACTTGTGCTATTTTATAACTAAGTTCTTGCGTCCAGTTTCACAAACCACAGCAATTGAAAGAACAGAAAACATGAATCTTTAATTCACTAGCTTTGTTAATTTCTGTAAAACTGTAAGGTGGTGTTTAAATACTGTTTTGTGAAACAGATAGTCAATATATTTCTGCAAATGCTTTGTGAAACTGGCCCCTGGCAGTTACCCCACGTCTATTTTTTGTAATCAATCATTAGGCTGATTGTAGATTTTCTCAGTTTCTGGCAATACAGGTCCAGATCACGTCATCTTTAAAAGCATACACATTCAATGGCAAACATACCTTCTTCTGTTTGAGTTGAGTTGAAAGTTGGTTATGCAGAGCCATAGAATTAGGTTGTACCTGAGATGCAGAATTAAATCCAGGGAAAGATGTAATAGTTTTTTGCACCATGCTAACAGCAGGCTTCACTGGAGCCACTGCAACTGGCTGCTTCTGTCTAGCCTGTGCAAAACCCATCACATCATCCTCATCATCAATAACAATAACATCCCCATGCTTCTGCTCAACTCTCTTTCCTTTCTCCAGCACATGTTCACCAGATGACTTGTGTGTTCCTCTTGCATCAGCTGAAGGCTGCCCTTTCAATGGCTCTATATTTGAAGTCTCTTTCTTCCTCTCCAGATAAACGCTAGTTTCTTTTGTCTTTGGCGATTCTTTTCTGGTCACTCCAGTTCGCTCTGAAAATTCACTGCTGTTCTCTCGACTGGCTTCCTTCTGCTTTTGTTCCTTTTTGTGAGTCTCGCTTGCATGGTCTTTTTTCTGATCCGATTGCCTTTCCTTTGTTGATGAATCTTTCAAGCGCATTTCACCAATACTTTCTCTTTCCTTTGTGTCTGTGGAGTACTCGGATTTTTCCCCTTTGTTTGGTTTCTCATGTTTTTTCAGGTCTGAATGTTTACTTATTCTCACAGGTTTCTTCCCTTCGACTGGTGTGCCCTTTAACTGTCCGTTATCAAGGTGGGAAGCTTCTTCGATCTCCAAATGATCTGTTTCACATTTATCTTCACTTGTATCTGCAGGTGAATTATCCTCCCCTGTTTTACTCTTGTCCATTGCCTCCTTAGGATTTTTACCACTGTTCTCTACCTCCTCAGATGACCTCTTCTTTACCTTCATGCCTGCTGGCAGTTGTCTGTTCCTCCAATCAGTATATGCTGTAGGATCTTTGCTGAAAGTCTCACATCCACTCTCTGCCCCTCCCTTCCTTTCTTCATCTTTACCACCTCCATTTTCATGAAGAACTTTCCAGTCTGAGGGTTCCCCGTTCCCATTCTGGGCTTTGAACGGGTTCCTCTCCTTTCGAGGTTTGAGGAACTCAGATTCTCTGTCAGAGGTGGGGATTTTTTTTTCCAGTTCAGGGTGCTACAAATAAGGATTTGTTTGTTATTAATATAAAGATAAATATTTTCACATTACATGTTTAGCAGAGATTCAAGTGTCCAACTTATTTTAAGCCAAACCCAACCTACAGGCATGTTATCATATGTGTGAAAAATAACCGGGGTGCATACCTGCCATGGAATATTCCCACACCACTTTCTTCTTTCAGTCTTTCCTTCAACACACCGGAAGAATAACCTGAAACCAACATTTTAAAAGTCTTCATTGTCACTCTAAATATTAGTATTGTTGTTTTGTAACTTGATTGCAAATATATTATTTTATATATCTTATTTTATTTAAAGAGAGAGAACCTGTAGTGTTGTCTATCCTCCTGTTTCATAAGAGCCTGTAGTTCCACCAATGAGTCCTCGTGAAGCAAGCAGTGAGATGGAGGGATGCTGGGAGAAAACAGGAGATAAAAAAAAAATAAAAAAATACAATTATTTTATCTACCACCTACTAGGGATGCACGTCGGTTACGATCGGTTCAGTTTAGCATCTGCATTTCATGTTTTATTAATTCTAAATTAGGTCTACAGCGTAATTTAAAAGACGCAAGTATTGTCAATGCCGTGCCAAGGGTGGTTCAACAATCGACATTTCCAAAAAAAAAGACCCTTCTAGCAATGTCATTCATTTGCTCATCCGAGTCTACCCGCCTTGCTTCTGGATGCTCTAGTTAACTAGAAGGCATATACATACACACAGACACTTATCTGTCTACATCGTTATTCAGAAAAAAAAGCGATATCGGTTACAGATACAAATAGCAAGAACCAAGGGCACCGCGATGGAAAAAAAAAAAAAAAAGAGAGAGAGAGAGAGAGAGAGAGAGAGACAGACAAACAGACAGACAGACAGAGATCAGTGTTCTTTTGGTTTGGGAAAATCATAACCGTTGCATCCCTAGCACATATTCTTTGAACATTGTGAAAAATGACAACTGTACAGTAGACCCAAAGTTAACACTACTATCGAATAGGAATAGAGTCCGATCTTTAGACAAGTTAACCGTGTTTGCAGGTCGCTGTCTATTTATCAAAGCTACCCATACTGTTGTGCAAGGAGTAGAAATCTGCATGCCACAGCACTGGCGAATACTTCGTGAAAACACATACTCAGTTCGCCTTGTAAAGTCACAGGGATCCCCACGTTGCGCTCCACACAGATAAAAACTCTTCCCTTTGTTGGGTCCATCTCGAACACCAGTCTTCAGCAGGCAAATGCTTTCTAGACATCATAACAATACAAAATATATATATTTTAAGACAACTGAAATTGTAATGTTTCTGTGTGGCTAACAATGGAAACATTTCAAATACAGGCCTACAGATTGTCAAGAGTACTTACCGTGTTTATCACACACAACCTCTTCCATGAATAACGCAATACTATTGATAAATCTAGTTCACTTGTGTTCGGTAGCCGTGTGTTTATTTCACTACACTGTTTCTTTATTTTAACTTCCTCGCTCTTGTGTTTCAATGTTCTAGCTGGCAATTGCGCAGTCGCGGCCCTAATTCAAACACAAGTTCGTCATCCGTCGCACAGCCAATGAGAGATCTCTCTCTGACACGAACATTCGGCCGTTTGGGGGCAGGTTGACCAATCATATTACAGTCAGTTAGCATCTGATGTGTTACTTTTACAGCACGGACATGAAGTGCAGTAAATTAATTATATTCTAAACGATAAATGAGTTGGAGAGACCTGGTGTAATTATATGTAGTAATAAAAGATTGCATTATTTGACTACCCCACACCACACAGATATGTGTTCATACTTTTAACTATAATAATAATAATAATAATAATAATAATAATAATAATAATAATAATAATAATAATATCATATATTGTTTCTCGTCCTATGCACGCATCTCAGAGTGCTTTATAAACTAGTGATTGATACTAGTGCAGTCCAATGTGCTTTTTTCAAAAACTCTGTAATGGTTTTCTCCTGTACCAGGTGTCCATGCTCAGATGAATGGTTATATGGGTTCTTATTGAGCAAACAGCAGAATAAACAACAGAGAGCCTTGCTATAGCAGCAACAGGGTTGCATTCTGGAACACAAACACAGAGATACCATGCAGTGTTTATAGTCTATAAGAAAACTCTAACAGAGCAGTTTAGAGTTGGGATGTTTCTGGGTGAAGGGTGAGTACCTACTTTTTAATTATGATTTATTTCCCCTTTTAAGTCTAGATAAACCTAGAGAGTTGGGTATGTCAACTTAACCCGTAAGACCACAATAATCATGTAGTGTAACATGAAAAAATGTAAAACCTGGAATAACAAACAGCACTGCTGTGGCAATTATTTTACTTTACAAGAACAAAGATCAGCAACCATCTTGAAAAATATTTTTGTATTTCAAAGACTACTTCAGAAAAGGAAATGACATAGTTTTGATTTTTGTTTAACTTTAGCTGAGCTCATCATAGGACTAGATTACAGTGTGTGTCAGGCAGGTTATAATTAAAAACAAGAAATGTACAGTTAACTGTGCAAAACTCAAGATGGCGCTGTTCTACAAAAAAAAACAAAAAAACAGAGAGAGATGCTCATCCAGTCACAGTAAAGGTTTAAAATCTGTAGCTTTAAAAGGAAGGAACACACGTTTTTGCAAACATGATTCCTGGCACTAGACTAGGTTAAAGAAATCTCTTTTTGCAGGCTTTGGCTTCAACTTCCTTGGTCATTTTTTACCTAAAGGGACATCGTCCACACCTCTTCAGGGCCTTCTTTCCCGCCATTAACCAACCAAATATCACAGATTATAAATCTGCAAAACCATCAGTTGAATCAAGTAATGTACAGATAACTGTTTGGCATTCATTTTATGGGAACATACATAAATAATTCAAGGAGGTCGTACTATAACAATATAAATCAAGTGCATTATACAGCCATACTAACAGTGGTCTATACAGATGTATGCAATACAGTTAACCCAAAACCCAAACAACACCACGAAACAATGCAGCACAATGCAATAACTATTTCTAGCTTGGCCTCTCCCTTATTGTAGAAATGCACAAAAACTAAACAGTTTAAAGCTGTTTAAACACTCAATGAATATACAGTATTTTCAAAACTACCAACATATAGTACAGTTGCAGTGAGTTAAAAAATATATAATTAAAGGGAATATGGTTGGAAATTACTAAGATCAATCAGCAAAAATCATGTAGTGCCGAAAGCAGAAGTCCAAAAAATCCAATGAATAATTCGCAAAAAAAAAAGTATTCCAAAAGAGAAAAATGGTAGCAATATCCATTTAAAATAATAATAACAAAAAGCCCAGAAGGCAATCCTTAGTTAAAAAAAAAAAAAAACACAGAAGTTTAGTTAAAATGATTAAACTCTGCAACTATATGTGGTTATAAATATCAATGCTTTCTTCAATCATGTCTACAAAGGATTCTGTATTTTAAGTTTAGGGCAGGAAGAGAGCTCGCTACTCAGGTGGCTTTAGACTTTTTATCAGGAAAGAAATAGAAAAAAAAACAGGTATAGCAACATTGCTACCAATCACCTGGAACCAGCAAAGCATAGAACAGAGGATTACAAGTAGAAGAACTACAAGTTTTTAAAGGGGTGACATTTTTCTTGGCCAAGCGTTATTTATTTTCTGCCTTTAATTTGGTTGGGGTTGTTTCTTTATCCAACACAAAAACCTACTTTATGTAACCGTGTTACAAGGTAATCCAGGGCCTCTCCATTTAGTGCTTTCTATGCCAATAGTAAGATTTTAAAATCAATTCTAAAACACACTGGAAGCCAGTGTAGTGAGGCCAACACAGGAGTTATATGAGCTTCTTCCAGAGCCAAGCTCCCTCATTTGAAACCTGTTACAGCAACAATATAACAACATTAGTGTGACAAATCCGTTCATTGTATTAAATTGGATGAACATAGCGTTTGGAAAAAATGAGACATAATCCAATGTGATGTGTTTTACCACTGCTCAGCTTCTGTGATTGCTTTCAGGAAACAGAGTTCAGAGAAACCAGGCAGCAGAGGAAATAGCGGAGGCGGAGGTAAAGGTATAAAAATAGCTTTAATAAAACAGGGATAAACAACAACCTGGTCTTGTCTGCTGCAGGGAAAAATAATAATGACCCAGAGCAACTGGGAGAACCCCAACAAAGCTTTTAAAATAAAAAACACATTTCCTCTAATTGTAACAATATTCATCACTATAACTGTGGACCGATCTGGCAGGACTCTCTGGTATTTAATTATGTAGATAATTCCTCATTTAGCCTGGTTACACATTTCTCTATTATATCCTTTAGCATGGGATGTGCATGAAGATGTCTCGAAAGTGCTTGTTGAGCTAATATTGTAACAGACTTTGTGTGTCAGCCCCTTGTGAAGATGTTAAAAACACATACTCATTCTCAATCTGGGAATGAGTGCACAGGCATTTGCCGACTTCCATTGAACTGGAGCGTCTGGGAACGGGAGAACTCTGCAGCAGTGAGGGACTGACTGACTGACTGACTGACTGTGTGTGTGTGTGTGTGTGTGTGTGTGTGTGTGTGTGTGTGTGTGTGTGTGTTTAATCTTGTTTTATTCCCGTATACGTAAGATGTTATTTTACCTTTACCTTTTGGAAGTTTAATTTGATGTTTATAACGTGAACCCTTTATGTGGATTTGAGAGGGACAGACACAAACACATCGACCATTTGGGGAAGGTTTTCTTTGTTATATTGCATGCTTGGAGTTTGGAGTGGTTTCATAAAGTTTATTTGCACAATGGTTTTAAAGATCTTTTTTTGATTAATTTAATAACCATTTGTATCTGTACACAGGCCCATCAATATAGGCACTTGGGGTTCTGGTACATCATGTTGGTCTTAAGACATACATTATTTATTGATATTAGAGTAAATGATTTCTGTTTATTACTGTGTTCCTTAACATATTAGGCAACGTTTTGTATGCAGCAACTGTCACCACAGGTTTTGATTCAGATTTTGCCATCTGTTTTATTTGTCCTTAATGCCAATCATTGGTTTTTGGTCACTCATTGTATAAATTAATTGGTTGTGAGGTACTACCTTGTCTGGAACTCCATGGTCTGACAATTGTCCGAACAGTATGAAAGACTTGAAAATTGGTTTGCCTGTGGAGCAAGCATTTGGCTAAGTGCTTTCTGTGCACAATTCTCCTTCTTCATGGGGTTAAAATAGTGTCAAACAAAAGTGTTTTCATCTTTCACATAAGAATAACTACTCTCCCCTCTAGCATCAGTTTATTAGACAAAATTCCTGGTAACTCATGGCTAACGTTTTTACATATTTTTAAAGAACACCTAAAGGGATTTTGTCAAAATAAATTTCATATATGCAAGTTGATTAAACCCCATTCTATCTTTAGGTTATGAGGACATCTGAAGTATCTAATCATTAACAAAGAGCTTCTGTTCTTTTTCAGCCCAGAGATAAGAAAGTTGATTAAGTTAAGCATTCAACAATATTAAGACTGTAGAATCCATTAACATTTGCAATTCAGAACAATAGAAACATAGAACACTTTCATATTGGACAGTATGCTGGTCCAGAGAACTGTGATAGAATGTAAGTTAAACATAAAATGAATAAATAAAATTTGAAAGCTGACTGCTATACTAAACTAACCTTGGGGATCTTATCGTAAATATAGTGCACTTTAAAGCATACATTTAAAAGCATGCTTTGATATGTTTTAAAATATTAAGGGGTTTTATCTGGTTTTCAGGTATCTTGGGGGTAAAAGTTAAGCAGTAACCCAATCACTTATTCGATCAAAGGACAATCTGACTTGAACTGTTGCTGCAGGCGTTCTTTAATTGCTTTCTTTGCCTGAGATCTTGCTACTTCCATGCTATGGCAGGTAAACAAAACCAGAGATACACAGTTCCATTCTTAATAAGAGAAAGCTTCGCTTCAGCTTCCACATACAACAGGTATCCCTGGATAAACACTCATCTTCAAATCGCCGAACAACGGATTTTACGAGCAAGCTCTTTCATAAACGCAGGGGTTTTAGAAAGGCAGAATGACTGGGGGTGGGCATTCATTGGTCTAGGTGTCACTGAATAGATCATTAATCATTCCATTTTAAAATGCATTCATATGTGCATATCACATGGTCAATTAAGTACATGAGTAACTAGAAAGCTGAGCTCTTAGTGGTGTTAATTACCCACTAGATAGGGCCCCCTATGGGCATTTTTAAAAACTGGGTTCCAGTGACTTGTTCTGTGCCAGTATCCAAATTCATACCCCAAGCAATTTTATTCTAGCCCACAAGGCATTATTACAGTAATTGAGGCCCTAATTACTATACCAATGTGTAACTGCTTAGTATATAGCCCCTGCTCATTTAGGTTGTTTTTTTTTTCTTTATATTTATTTTAAAGCAGTGATATCATGATAGGGATGAGCAACAGTATCAAAGGGACTGCTTTTGATAATGAAAATCATTAATCTAATTCCAAATTTCAACATGTCTCTAGTGTGTTTTCATGAACTCAGGATGCTTTTAAGTTACCCCAATGGATCTTCCTACACTATGAATTAATTGCTGCCCTATGCCATCACTATAAAGCATAAATAATGCTAGTTCCTTATTTCTGTATGTTCATTGTGTCCACTCTCAACCCACAATGCAATTACATTGATACAGGTGCTGATACAATTACTTCAGGCAGTATTTGTCAAGACCATAAGACTGTAGATTATTTGAACATATTTCTTCATAATGAATAATATTAGGTTTTCTGTGTAATGACAAAAGAACTGTGTATAAATCAATGTGGAGTTTGTGGTAAAATATTGATACTGTCATCCATGCATTCTAAAATAAATTACCCATAGCTATAAGAAAATGACAACAACACTTAAGATTCTGCTGAGCATCGTCTGACACTAATTAACACTTGATTACCCAAAGTCCTTAAAAACTCTCTGCCAACATTTTAAACAAGTTAATTAGCTACTAATTAAGAGCGGAGGTTGAAAATGGAGACAGTAACAACGCTCAATGAATTTCAATTGTATGATTTGCAATACTTCACAAGTGCTCTTTGCCTTGCTGCAGTCGTGTGAAGAGTGGTTGCCTTTTGCATTCATTGCGTGAAAACCCAATGAATGATGAATCATTCTAGACATGGTAATAGGCAGGCAGTGGGCCCATGAGTGTAAGGCACAGGTAACGCTTCCTGTAGTACAAGAAATGAAATGTGTTGCAGCCAGAACAAAAAATAATGTTTCAACAGCCAACTACACGACTTGTGAGAACAGTGTTATGCTAAAGAGAGGTAAAAAAGCACTGATTAGCAATATAGTAAGAGACCACAGAAAGTGCTTATTGGACCTTTAAATTAAAATACCAATACTGCTAGCTGAGCAGCTAACTTTTGATTTGTGAATTGAGGTTCACACATCACCCCAGTCATTGTCCAGTGTCATTACATTTCTTAGTTCATTGAAGCTGAGCTCTGAGTCAGACTGGAGAACCAGTGTAGGGTACATGTAGAGCTCTAATATACATTTTCAAAATCTCATTTCAGACAAAGAGAGACCAGTGAGTGTTAAACATTAATTTTTGTCTGCATTTTCCATTTCTAAAATATGTTGTAAGAAGCAACTTGGTAGATGTATGAAACTGGTGTCTTAATTGACATATTCTTCTTGTTGCTTAGAATGGCCTTGTTTCTTTTTGAGTCATCATACCATGGTGACTTTCTAAAGCTCAAAATATAAAAGCACCCCTGGCCTCTTTAGAGCTCTCAAACATGTCTTCTCTAAGTACAGCTGGTACACCAAATTGTAACTGTGCCTCCCTGCAACACTGCCCCCAGTGGATGTAAGTTATATATTTTAATCACTGGATGACAGTAATGG
This sequence comes from Polyodon spathula, assembly GCF_017654505.1. NCBI lineage: Eukaryota > Metazoa > Chordata > Actinopteri > Acipenseriformes > Polyodontidae > Polyodon > Polyodon spathula. The sequence goes on along the minus strand of NC_054542.1, from coordinate 35,700,542 downwards.
AATGAAAACATACAAACACTATTCAATTACTCATCCAATTACTCACAGCTTGTGTTTACTGACTACTGTATGAATTCACAAAATATCCAATGGAAAAGCTTATACTGTTTGTAACTGTGGATTTGATTCTATTCCTTTGTGTCTATTTAGCACAGATCACTCTTTTAGTGAAGTAACTATGAGCCCAAAGCCTTGTTAACCTTTGTGTCAATAATACAGAACACAGGAGTTACATCAAAAGCACCTCTTATTCATGCTAAGCTGCAAATCTGCTAGTTGGGGGCTAGGCTGAACCAGCTGTGTTTCAGAAAAAAGTTAGCTTTTACATCTGAGGAGGAGCTGAGAGTCCTTACGGCTGAGGTCAATCAGCATGAAATTGAGTTATTTGGAAAAGCCTCAGCTAGCATCAGTTATGCTACCAAAGAGACAATATGGTCCTCTATAGTGGAGAAAGGCAGTGCTGTCTGTTACCAGGTGGACCGTCAACCAAGTGATGAAAGTCAGCTATTAGGTCTAGGATGACCTGCGGAGTGAGACGATAATGCCTTACCACTGCATCCTCCAGCATCCCAAACAAAGTGACCCTGGGTTTGAATATATGGGGTCTTCTCCTTCTTGCCCTTCTCCTCCAAAGTTTTTCCTACCTGTCCTCAACAAGAGCCAAGCATCGCTGCATCAGGAAGTGTACCACATCAGCCACCCTGAGGCCAATGACAGGTCTCCTGAAGGTTTCGTACAGCTCTTAATTACTCACTTCTATGATGGTTTGCACCTTGTAAAGCAGGTGCAAAGTTTTTGGAGGGTCAGCAAATGCCAAAGTAGAATACAAAATCCTTACATGTCAATATAAGGTTTGCGCCCGCTTAGTATTCCAGATCCTGCCCAATTTTTTTTATATGAATGTGTTTCAATATCATTTAAATGGATTAACGATGGCAAAGTGCTAATTTGATAGCGTGTGCAGAACGGCAGGTGAAAACCATTCTTTACATATGACGCATTCTTAGTGGCCACTAAAGTCCCACTTTACATCCGCTGAACTGGGCTTGCTTGTGCAAAACACTGATTTTGTCCGCAATATGGGTATTTTGCAGCCACAAATCACTTTTCACGTATCCTATCCTATCAGCACCTTTATATTATAATTAGTGAAAGACTTATGTTTTAAATATGTAACTATATATGATATGTTTTAGTAACTGTATGTATGGAACATTAAAGCTGTTTTATTGGTTGTGAAAGATGCACTAGCTTTCTCATTTTAAAATGTGTCCAGTCGCATGGCACAAACACACCTCAAAATGTTTGTGAAAGTAAAACTAGTAACAACTGCGGCAGACTTTTGAGTGATTACATTAACCTTCTGAGTTACTTTTACTTTAGAGTAAATCTGTCATAAAACCGAACAGGTAAAAAACAAAAGTTGTTTTACACTTCCTTCAACTTAATATAACTACTTCACCCAACTGCGATTGTTTAAAGTAGATGTTATTTGTTTTACTTTTTTTTTTTTTTTTAAATGGAGCAACATATTTTTACTGTGATTAAAAGTTCTAACAATTATTTATTGCTTAGTTTATGATAAGTTCTCCACAGGAGATAAAAAAAAAAATACTGCTAAGTAATCACTTTCATATAAAATCTGATTCTTTATCATTATTGTACAGCTTTCAGTGGCCGTATCTGCTATAAAAGCCAAAAGTAATTGCGATTGAGAGGGAAAGTATTGCAAACATCTGGTGACACTGAAACACAAGGGACTACACTAGTATGACAGTAACAGCATCTAGCTCTTCATTACAGTTTAGGATTTGCAGTACCTCTTTTTTGATGTAGTAAACACCCATTATCTTGTTGTGTTTCCACATCTTGCAGTTTTGGTTGCTTTGCAGGCAGTAAGCCCATAAAGACTCTTTTAACTGTTTCACAAGTGCTCATGTACTATTCATGAGTGATTGCATTTTAGCACTAGACCATGGAACTGACGGTTATTTTAAATGATGTTTAGAAATCTATTCTTTTCAGCTGGTCAATACCATCTGGCTGATGAGCATTTTACCTTATATTTCAATATAAATAGTTACACCACCACCAAGAACAAGGTTGGGTCTTGTCAAGGAAAACTGTGCTGTTGGTAGCTCATAAGAAAGGAGCAACCTAGTTTTCTCACTGGGTGAGAAATCAACCTATATTTTCATATTGTTTGTGGTTTGAGGACCGTGAGACAGACTTGTATCATCTTCCTTGGTCCTGGATCTGAATTGTAAGCTGTAGGCAAGCATTGTGTATCCAATCTGTCTGAGCTGAAGGAAATATGCAAGACAGAATGGGCCCAGGTTTCATCAACAAGATGTAAGATATTGGTTAAGAATTATAGAATACATCTGAAAGCCATAATAGATGCAAAAGGATATGTTTAATCTTATGAAGATTATTTGTTAAATTACTAGAAATTGCATATTTTACTTTTTGCTATTTAAAAAAAAAAATGGTTAAAGTTTACAAAATGCTTGTCCTTAAACATTCAATTATAGTATAATAAACAAAGGGTGCCAATACTTTTGTCTGCCACCGTATAAATATGAGCTCAAATGGCAGTCCAATGATAGATACAGGCATGCATGGTGTGAAAGATGTTACTTCATTCAGGTTCATGTTGTCCTTTTAATGATGACCCAGACATATGATTTTTCAGCACTGTGCAGGACTTTTTAAATTGTACAAAAAATAAAATCATAATCACAAAACCAAAACCTAACTCTGTTTGGGAGCGCTTACTAAACTCTTTTCTTCTTTTCCCTTCTAACCACTGGATGCAGTGGTACTGGAACAATTATTAAAGTGGGGGTGCTGAAAGCCATTGTGAGCAAAACTGTAACCCCTGTACATGATGGAAGCCATGCCACACCCCCAACACACCTAGTTCCAGCACCCTTGATTGGATGGCTAAGCCGTTTACCAGTCAAACAACACTAACACACAAAAAAAGCCGTTCACTCTACCTTTTTCACATAGGTTTCTTCATGAAAGCCTCACTTCACACAGACCAGAGACTGCCCCGAACAAACACAGTTCTCCTGGCTTAAATACCACAATTATTAGAGATTTGGCCAGGTGATGCTCATCCTGGCTCCCTCCTGTGGCAGTCTGAGAGATGTAGTCTTTTGTAACCCAGTCTGTCACAATGGCATAACTATTGGCTGTTTATTAACATGTAACTAAACTTCAGCAAACGGTTTATTGCATATTGATTAAATACTTATTGATGCTTATCACAATAAAGTCTTACCGTTGTGTTTAATAAGTGCCGGTGTAATATTACTGAGGATGAGACAGGAATAGCATCTGGCTTTACCGGAGGGGAAGATGGGCAACCTCATTCTCATTTAATGTTCATTCTGAACAGATGTATGAAGAGCCAAACATCACTAGTGTGCAGCAAACTGAGGAACAGCAGTTGGGTCTAATTAACAGATGTCACTCATAATGAAGCATATGGATGATATGCAGCTGTTGTTCAAAATGATAGGCCTCTGCAAAAGATTGCAACTGGATAGTGCCTCACACGAGCAGGGCTGCGTGTTTGAATGAACCTGGAAACCAATTAAAATAAATACACAATGTATCGTCCTCGCCTCTTGAAATGCTCGACTACATCTACAAGGGAAATTTGCTGGACCTGTATCCTAACCTCAGTATTATTAACTAGTGTCTGCTTTTGACTGTGCCTGTCACAGTAGCGTCAGGGGAGAGAAGCTTTTCTAGCTTAAATATGCCATTCATTAAAAAATATGTTTACTTTTTACAATGTCACAGGGATGTTTGATTGAACTAGGTCAGATATTGATTGTGCACCACATTTGCCAAAAACAGGATTATTCAACTATTAGTGCAAACAAAGCACAAAAGGTTCATTTCTAACTGTCTCTGAGTGTGTTTTTTTTTTTTTGGGGGGGGGGGGGGGGGGGGGTTGCGATTGCTGTAGTAAAGTGCAAGTGTCGTTGTTGCTCTGTTTGAAAGTCATGATGCTTAGCATTACTGGAAAGAGTAGGGACTAGGAGCCCCAGAATCAAGGTTTACATGGGGCCACTGTGGGACAAATCCAGCCACTGCTGCTAATTTACAGCAAAGGGACCCACATTTACATCATCTTCAGGTCCTGTTTCTAAAATTAAAAACTTTAAAATATAAGAGATGGGGTAGTTCAATAGGCTGGTAATTCATGAGGTAAGAGTAGCCTTTCCAATCCTTTCAGTTTGTGTAGTTACAGAATAGTCAAGGATGTCAAATTCACTGTCCTAGGCTGGTGTGGTTAAAGATCCTGGTCATGGTCTTGCACTCTCTGCAAGGAGCTTTGGTGTTTAGTTGTTATTTACTAGTCGTTTCTAATTTTACTTGGTTGATAAGTAAACAGATCAGAGAGTATTAATCAATTTGCCTGTTTGTGATTGAGCAGATTAGTCCGTCATGTGCTCTGACACAGAAGACATTGATAAGGGGTTTACGAAGAAAGGAATATGAAAGTTGAGACCTTGATGTGAAAGGCAATGAAAGATTATGAAAAGAATGGTTTTTTTGTTTGTTTTTTTTTGCTTTTGTATTATTAGGGAAACAGACATATAAAAATACTCTGCCGTGACATAAAATTCAAGATATATGAAAATGGACGGTAGCTTTGCAATTGTGATTATTAGTTCAAGTTTGTGAGGCATTACTGCCTCTAATAATTACATTTATTTTTCTCATAAATAAATTTTTTAACCTACAAAACTGTCAAAAAACAAATAGTAGCACGCTTGAGACCTGACAAATCAGCCATGTTAGAAATGGTTGTCTTATCCATTTAGTATCCCAATCTCCTAAGAATACTTCAAGTGTTTAATCTTAATTTCTTAGATCACTGACTCTCCCAATATGCAAATGCAGTTGGAAGCTGTCTTTGCACTCCAACAAGCATGTTGGTGAAATGTGTATCCTTCAATGCCTTGTTCCATTACATATCAGGAAGAGGGAGTGTCATTTCATCAATAGTTTACGGTTATTTAAATACATTGTGGGTTAGATAAGGAAACAGAATGATTTGCCATCAGGTTTATTGCAGATCTGAATATTAAAAACAGGGCCCGTGTGTACCAAGGTTATGTCATAAAACAGTATGAGAGTCCATATAATGTACTTCTGTCTGTACGTAAATGTCACTTTAGAATGCTGTAATGAACAAACACCATTGTTCTAGTGCAGCATTAATTTTATTTAGCTTGTTAAATGTTCCTCATATTTTTAATGCTGTATTTTTACAAAAGTACAGAGTCTTTCAAAGTAACCTTGTTAATTAAAAATACAGGATGTTCATTTTTGTAATTAATTGGCCTGGGGAAAACATTAGCTTTTTATATGTAAATTATCGTAGTACTAGTAGTCTTAATGAAATACACAAATTTAATTAAATTGACAAAGGATAAATAAGTTATTAAATTGTTCTAACAAAGAAGCACGCTAGTTTAAAGGAAGTTTAATTCACAAGGTGACCGGTATTTATTTTCATATTTACTCAATGATTCAACCACCCACTAGACCTTCTGGCATTAAAATAACAATATTGCCTGCTGATCCTGACAAAAATAAAGACACAGTGACATAAACAAATTAGGGTTGTTTCATAATAATATCTTCATTTACAGCTGATGGTATTGTTTCCATAGCCTTGGTTTCATGACAGAGATTTTGCTGAAGGCTGGAAGAGTTTAAATAACTTATACCCCTTTCACACAGAGAAGTTATGGCTGCTCAGAACCGGCACAGATGCGGCATTCTGGTCTGTGTGAATTGCCTATACAGTTACAGAGCCGCCATATTTTAAGCCATCTCTGAACCACCTCACGAGCAACCCACTCCTGAGAGATAGAGAACAGGAAAACAAAAGTGATAGGACAGATTTGCCCGGGGGTCCCCTCTGACTTGTAGAGAACCTTCCTGGTGGAGGACGAAGCAAGCGTGGCTTGACCTCTGAAGTTAGGAAGTGAGCTTCACTTGCCCCAAGAGGGAGACGGTTGTAGAGGTGACGCAGCGTAGTGGAGGAGGAGGGATAGAGGAAAATGAAAAAGCGAGACAAAGAATAAGGGCATAACCCAGGGCTTAAATAGGGAGATTAGTTGATGTTTTGGTGGGACATAAGGGGAGAAGGGCTACTGCCCCCTGAACCATGATCAAAGATATTTACAGTCCTCTCCATTTATAATGCTTTGCTTTATATGATGGGACCAGTTATATAATGGCATGGTTCTGGTTCCAAGTTGCCTCATAATGCCATTCCACTATGGTACCTCCAGGGTGTCCTGAAATTGTGGCTCACTACTGTCCTGGTCACTCCCTGCCTGAGACCCTAAAGTGTCTTTGTTCCTTGTGTTACATCTACAGACTTGTGCAACGATTAGTTCAGATAGCTTTTACATGTTTAAGACAAGAGAGACTTGGGGTATTAAAAGATGGTAATGGAAAAGCAATTAATTTCAATTCTCATTCATTCTCCATTGTCTATATAAGGGCAAATGTGAGTATATAGAGCATACTGAATCATCGTTTATGGTATAGGTTACAGTGTTTATTTGACAAAAGAGGATGTCCCAGTAAGTCATGAGTTAATTAACTTATGTTATGCCATTCATGTTATCCCACTGAAGTGTATCCCACACCAGTATACCCAAGCTTGTAGCATAAATACAGGATACTGAGTGATCATTCGTGGTATAGTTTTTATTCATGCAAGATGATGTCCCAGTAAATCACAAGCTCCAAAAGGGGCGAAAGGTTTATGTAAGGACATGCTCCTAAAGAGAATAAAAACCATGCACCACGAGCGGTCATTCAGTATTCTGTTTACACCACAAATATATACAGCATTTAAAATACATCACAAAAAAATGTGTAGATTATTTATATTAAAGCAATTATTTCAGAGTTTATTTTACTTGCTGGATCTTTATTTGTTAACAGACTTTGCTTCGACACTTTTAGATTAAATTTCAAACCCTGTTTATAGCTTCTTTGCAACCGTCTTTACACAGAACTTTAAAAAGATCAGTCTGTCAATTTACATCCACTCTGTTGTTTCCTACCTTTACTGGTTTTCATGAAGGGGCTGCAGGCTGTTCAAATAAGTCAGACGCAGTCAGATCGGTAACTGGCATTTCTTGACTAAACTCGTTCTCCAAATCAAAACAGCAACAGAAATTTGAAATTATTTCATACATTTTAAAGTTGTTATAAAACATGTATAGTTGGCGGTTTTGTTTGAACTACCAATATGCAGCTGCATTCTAATTTTTAGCACGGCACTGGATTGGAATGTAGACAAAGACACATTCAAAACGAGTACCGGTAAGCATGTTATCCCACTCAAGTGAGATAACAAAAATATATCCCACACTAGGTATACCCAAGCTTGTAGTATAAATGTTATTCTTTAGTGAAATAGCCCTGTTGAACAGTAGCAGTGGGTTATACATGCTTAACCACACTCCTTCCTGACCTCTGCCTAAAGTAGTAAGTAGAAGGCAATTTCCTCTGGTCAACTGTTAATGCATATGAAAGTTAAGAATGGTTAAGTGTCACAGCCAATGTTAGTAAAATGAGTTCTGACTGTTAAATAACTAACTTGAATATCATATTTCAGTCCCTGAATTGTATGCCTCTTATCACATATATTTTACTACACTTTTACCCTACCAGTCAGAATCAGCAGAGACAACCAAGCCTTTTTACATGTGTTGCTAACTGATGTCACAAATAGGTAAAATGTAGCTTTAAATATATCACACTACATAACTATTTATAGTTTGTAATGGGTTTGCCAGCAACAGCAGGATTTCCACAGTCTGCACATCGTGGATCTCACAGCCAGGATCAAGTGATGGTCCTCGTTAACAATCTATATTTATTGGGATACTGTACCCTGATCACCTGATCAATTAAGTACAGGTTCCCTTATCTATTAAAATGTAAGGGTCTTATAAGTGACCTGATGATTCACAACACTGAATGTCTTTACCAATGTTACTGAACTGGTATGCTCAGCATGGCCCTTGATAATATGGAATGTGGCTAAGATGCCATAAAAACTGTAAAACACCTAACACCTTAACATTTTGTCAGAAATATACTATCATGCTTCTATGATCTTTTTCAAATGCCTTATTGCACAAATGGAAGGGAATAAAAAAGATATATGAGATATAAATATAAAATATAAGATATACATTTTTTTTTTTTTTAAAACTGACCCAGCCAGAGTTCTCGATTTCCTGTAACAAGCAGGTGTTTCCTGGTGCATTATTTTGAAGCACCTGGCATCCTCTCACTGCTTGATGACTCCATCTTGTGTCTGTCAGCAGTCTTAATGTGAGCCATAGAGAGACATTTTGGCAGAAAGATTCAGAAGACAGTTCTCTGACTGGAAGCGCAGATGTGTTGTGCGTAGGCAAGGAAAGCAGCACAAGGGCTGTTTTAATACCAGAGCACCAGAAGTGAAGTTCAGTGATGCTGGCAGTCAGCTAAGTGACTAGGGTTCCAAATGGGTGGTATCTTCAGAATATTCTAAGGGAAAAAAAACCTGTAAGCCTTTACTCAATACAGCTTGGGTAGCACAAAGAAAACACGCACCACAGAGCCTCACCTAGATTGGAATAATATTCCTGCAACCCGTCAGCTTGCTTTTGTGAATGCCCAAGGACGCCAGACATAAAAGCATACTGATCTATTCTAGGTGTGCTATTGCTTCTGATCTTCGATCCACCAGTGGTGGTCATTCTGCATAATTATTTTGCTTTTACATGCCTGCCGAGGTTTCACAGCTGTGCTTTTTAATTAGATCCGCTGGCAATTCCAGCGCTTTCCTACTGCATGTCAGACACAAGAGTTTCTTTCAATTATATCCGGAAATGTCAGTGGATATGCTAATTGGGTCTTCCTGTGACAGTTTTAAAAAAGCACTCTCATTCATGGATATCAATATTGATCCCTCTTCTATCTGCGTCCTGTGAACATTTGAATTCTGTATATGGTTTGTCCACAGTTCATCATTAAAAAAAAAGAAATGTAAAGGTTCCTGGCTCAAATTCCGGCTCAGCTACTGACTCACTATGTCTGAACCTGAGCAAGTCGCTTAACCTCCTTGTGCTCTGTCCTTTGGATGAGATGTAAAAGTCCTGTGACTCTGCGGCAGCAGTTGATACATAGTTCACCCCTAGTCATTTTAGATAAGTGTCTGCTAAATGACTAATTAATAGTAATTTGCTGAGATTTTCTGTCTACTACTGCTATTGATGTGATTTCTGATGCCCCTACCTTTTATTGACTGTTTTTTTCTTTCTAGTTTAACAATATAAGCTTTTACTTTTAAACTTTAAGCAGACCAGACTGTAACACTAGTATTATTGTTACAGAGACAAGGCTCAAATCAAAGCTACAGGGTACTTACTCATTCCATAAGGAATCTTACTATATCCTAAAATCAATTCAGTTTGCCAAAGAACAAGACTGTATTTTATCTTCTAAAAATAATTCAAGAATATTTTGTTTTATTTACTAGTTTGTATAAAACTACAGTACCTTGTATGTCGGATATCTATTTAAACAAGTCTGTACAGAGTTAGATAGATGCATGCCTAAAATCTAAATTTGAAAAAAAAAAAAAGTATTTCCATTTGAAATGGAACACATAACTATTCATTATTATTGCATTATCATAAGTCACTTAATAACATCTGTTTTTAAAGAATGATCCTGGCATATAACCTAAGGTGTTTTTTAAATACCTCAAAAGATAATGAATAATTCATCATAATATCCATTTGTTGTCAATTTATTCTAATTTGAATACATATAATAGTATTACACCATATCCTAATGTATAAACATTTGTTGAGATATGATACTGAGTTTGTATTAATCATGGTCAAAACCCAGAAGACCTGAGGGGCTTATTTAAAGTTGAACTCCCACATAAATTTAAATAATTTCTATATCATAATTACATGTTTTTTTATAAACCAAAAACTACAGCTAGTCACTGCTATTGTTCTCTATACTTTGAAAGCTGTTTTTTGTAGAAACAAATCATATTCCCCTTTGCTCCAGCACCACGTATTGAGCTATAGAACCCTCCGGCAAGCCTTACTCAAAGTATAGGCTGACGAAAGAGCAGTGAAAAATATTAAAACATTATTACAATTTAAAACAATAATTATGTAGGGCCATCTTTTATGAAAGGAATCACTTCTATGGTTTAATTTCTATATCATTATGGCAGGCTGGTGAGTGGATAGAGGCCCAGAGACAGTCTGGAGTTCAAAAAAATAACTATTTTATTATAAACACAAAAATGAAAGGGCACAAGGGCCAAAACAAAGCAATTTAAACACAAAATAAAGCAAAAATACACTCACAAAAACAAAAGTTTCCAGGTTGGGCAATGCCTTCACTGGATTCAAAACATTCAAAAATCACAAACACCAACCTGCTTCCTCAGCTCCCTCCTCTTAAATGAAAAGCAGAGGCCTCCTTTTATGTCAGGTGGCTGGGTGCTGATTGATCGTTAATTAAACTAATCATCTAATCAACCCCAGCCACCTGAACACAATGAACCAAGGCAGGTAGGGGAATTTAACCCCATCCCTGCCAATTTCTAAAGAGCAGAGCTGTGCTCTGCCACAATCATAATTAAGGTATTTTATTGCTGTGATTTCTCTTGATATTTTCAACCAGTCACAAAAATGTAGGATCCAAATACCTGGAAAACTTGATTGTATTTCTGGAATTGTATTTCAACACATCATCTCCAAGCACCATAAAGTGCGTGGCAGGCTGGAGGGGCTGGGCTCTCCCTCAGTACATTCATGTTCTGGGGGGCGGGCCCGTCTCTCAACTGCTTACTTGTCATTCATCCTTTCCTATTTTGGGTTTATGGTGCTTTTGTCTTTTGGGGGGAGGTGGCCCACGAGCCACTTCCTCTCTGCGTCACTAGCCTGCATGATATCGTTCCTGTATTCGCTAGCCGGCCAGTATTGCGGGTAGCTGCTGAGCACCCATGGACAAAGTCTCCGGCCAAATTCATGATTCTCATTAATTCAGCAGCAATTGTAATTTAAATCACACACATTGCAGATTATTCGTACTGAAAAATGGGTGATAGAGAATTAAAACATGCCCACCAAGAGAAAGACCTTGGTGCTTCAACAGAATCATCGCTGACAGTAACCATCAGTTGGGGAGTCAATTAAAAAGGCCAACAAAAGGACTGGTTATATCGCCAAGAGTGTTGAGTACAAATCACAGTAGGTTATGATGAGGTTTTATAATGAAACCATGGAGGATGCACTGTGTTCAGTTCTGATCACCAAATTACCATGGCCTTGGAAATTGAGCAAAAAAGAGCAGCCAGGGAGCTAAAGGAATGAGCTTTGAAGAAAGGTTGAGTGACCTTCATGTATTTAGACTAGAATTAAGAAAAATAAGGGGGACATGATTGAGGTTTTTTGAATCTTGAAAGGAATTGACAGTTAAGCCTAACCAATAATTGAAGTGTTGTATAGTCACCAGTACCAGAGGACACAGTTAGAAATGAAGTGGAAATAGAATTAGAAGATCGGAAATAGAAGATCCTTCTTCACACAGTGGGGAGGGCATGGAATGGGTTACTTAACCATGCTGTTGATGCTGAATATTTGGAATCCTTTAAGACCTGATGGAGTTTTGAAAACCAAATGACCATGGACGTGTTTATGGCTTATGGTTCTTATGGAGTTTTAGCTGCCCTTTTTTAACAAACCACTATAAAAAAACAAACAAAAAGAAAAACCTTTGTATTTTTTTTGTATGTATATCAAAGCTATCAATGGCTACCTAATGTAGAGGTAGATTAGATCCAGGTATGAACAATCATGACAGTAAGATTAGCTAATGTCTGGTAAACTGCTGAAGACACCAGTTGCTGAGAACGTTATTTGACTATTTAGTGTTTTGTCCCTTTCTTGCAATTGGATGACAAAATGTGTTGATGCAACGGCAGTGCAGCTCTGCTCAGGTGTGTGCCTCATTGACTGTAGTTTGGTGGAATAATCACGTGGTGCAGATTTTAGTGATGTTGCAACCAATGTATTGGTGACATTCTAATATGGGAAAAGAAAACAGTGAAGAAACCTAACCTAAAGAGAAGTAACTTTTGCCCTGAGAAGATTAGTCGTCTTGCTTACTGTTACTCACCAAGGCCTAGCATCTTGGCACCAAGTAAATTACTTGAATACTTTTATCTTTATAGGATAAATGAAATATAGGTCTTGGAGGATCAGTTTTAACCCTTTATATTTATATATTTAAAATATATATTCTAAAGTTTAATCAAAATTAAACATTAAGTTCACTCTTGGGCTGTGTGTTGTGTTTAATTATGCCATCACATTAAAATGTTAATGACAGGGTGAAAAATTCACTCCTGGCGGGGAACTATCAACATGATTAATATTGTGATATGGGTGGCTGTATTTAGATTTACCTCCATTTCAACCATTACAATAGACCCTGTTATTGTTGCCCCAGTTTTACTGCTAATCTGGTTTTGACGACGGCACAACCTGCTACAGTAAGAGGCGATTGTCTGTCAATATTCAGCACCTTTACGAGGCTCTTTCTGTGGTAAAGAAATTGCTTATCCATAAACCAAGGATACCATGAGAAGAACTAGATGCATTAAAGCATATAAAAGCTGCCGTCTTCTGTCCTGCACCAAGCAGCTAGGGGGTAGGGCTGGAACAATAATCGATTATCATGAGATTATCAATAATTTGTTTTATTCTTGATTATTTATTGTAAGGAAAAATAAATCAGCGAGTATTGGGTTTCTGACTGTCATACAAAGCTAAAATTGGATCAGTGCCTGTTGCCAAGGTGTTTTGTTCCTCTCTTCTTATTGACAACCGATAGGTGAACATAAATATGTGAAAATGTATTAGTGAGAGAACAGCCTTTTTCAAATAGCAAACAAGTGAAAAGCAGACAGAAAAATGAAACGTGTGTGAGAGAAAGAACTACACTGAACTAGGGCAAAAGTTGCAATTACAGGAGTTAAAACATGATTTATGGTTAAGTATTGATCATATTTAGACAATAATAAAAAAAAAAAAGTAGTTGTTATCACCCAACCCTAATAGGTAGAAATATGGTTTTTAAAACCACGAAGTACAGTAACAGAGAAAACTGATTTATTTTAAATTAAAAAGCTATTTGGAGGTACCGAGGTCTTAGATGTGGAAGGAGAGAGAGGTTCAATGTAACAAAGGCATTCATAAAATGCAATAGAAAACAGGTATAAGTATGTATTATAATAATTACACTTAAAAATACTAATTCAAGGGAAACATCTGTATTAAACAATTAACATTTATTCAAGCTGTCAATTTCAACAGATAAATAAAACCTATCAACCAATGCTAGGAGCATGCTCAGTAACAGAATTAAAATAATTAAAAAAATGAAATAAAAAAAGCACAGCCTTGGTAATTTAAGAGGGTCCTACACAAGAGCTGATATTTCCAACATGTTACAATATTACAAGGAAATGGACACTGAAATCCTTAAAAGAATACAAAACAAGCAGTGTTTGATTTTGTACGTGTGTGTGTGTGTATGAGTGAGTATATGAAATCAGGTGGGGTTGGTTGAGAGAGATGCTGCACCAGCTGGCTTTAATGTGTGTAATAAGCACAGAACTGCAATAAAATCATGTGAAGTCATGATGCAGTTTGAGACAATATTTGACATATTAGTATTGCAATTGAGAGAAAAAACTCAACGTTCCTTTTTATAATTTTTTTTTTTTTTTAGTGTTTGCCTACAACATTTGAAGTGCTTGATACAGTCCTGATGCTTTAAGGAAACAATAATAATAATTTTAAAAAAACCCACACAATTCAGTGCACATTTTATGTACAAAATCAGATTTAAAAAAAAAAAAAACTAAAAAGATTATAATAAAAAACAGCACTGGCTCAGCTAAATACACACACCATCACGTCTACCTTTTTTTGGCCGGTACACACTACAGGAACACACAACTCTGTGCATTTCATTATATTGAATGTAAAGGTACAAAACATCACAATGTTCTTTCTGTCATGCATATACATTTTGACACAAGTCTGACAGAAGGAGGGGGAAAAAAAAAAAGTTGTAATCACATAAAAAATAACCCCCACAGAAAATATTTAAAACTGTTTTTATGCTATTTGTCAATCAGTTTTATACATTCATCTCAGGGATTGACATTTAAAAGCATCAAATGTGCCTATTTTGTAATTTAAATGACTAGTATTGTACAACAGCTTATGAAAGCAGCTGAACTTCATGGGGTTGTGGTCTGCTGACGAAGGTGAAATTGTTGTACTGCAGCTGGTCACTCTGGAAGAGAGGGGGTCTGTGAGATATAGTTGTATGCAAAAGTTTGGGCACCCCTGGAAAAAATGTATGTTATAATGAATCTTTCAGTGAACAGAAGCTGACCTGACCTCTACATGGTACAAAGTTAAACATGACACCTTTCTGCAATTTTTAATACGGGATTACTATTTATTTGCATTTATTACAGATTCAAAATAATAAACAAAAGTGAACATGGCGCTTGCAAAAGTTTGGGCACCCTGTCACTTAGTACTTGGTAACACCTCTTTTGGCAGATATAACTGCTTCCAAACATTTCCTGTAGCCAGCTAAGAGTCTTTCTATTCTTGCCTTTGGAATTTTTTCTGCACTCTTCCTTGCAGAACTCTTCCAGCTCAGAAAGATTCTTAGGTCTCCTTGCATGCGCTGCATTTTCAATAATACCCAAGTCTGGGGACTGTGACGGCCATTCCAAAACCTTTCTCCTTCATTCTTGTAAATATTTCATGGTTGATTTTGAGGTATGTTTTGGATCATTGCCTTGCTGAAATATCCAACTTCTTTTCATCTTCAGTGTTAGACTGACTTTAGGACATTAGCTTCTACGATTTGTTGATATTTAGTTGAACCCATTCTTCCTTCCACCTGCACAATATTTCCAGTTCCACTGACTGCCACACAACCGCAAAGCACAATAGAACCACCCCCGTGCTTAACAGTTGGCAAGGTGTTCTTTTCTTGAAATGCTTCACCCTTTTTTCTCCAAACGTACCTTCTTTTGTTGTGGCCAAACAGTTCAATTTTTGTTTCATCAGTCTAAAGCACATTGTTCCAAAAAGCTTCAGGCTTGTCAAGGTTTTCTTTTGCATACTTTAGACGCTGGCTTTTGTGATGAGGTCGTAGAAAAGGCTTCCTTCTGACAACTCTCCCATGCAGATCCTTGTTGTGTAAGATACGCTGTACTGTGGACTTGTGAACAACTACTCCAGTGTCAGCTAAACTGTTCTGAAGGTCCTTTGCAGTGACCTGTGGGTTCTATTGTGCAGATCTGAACAGTTTTCAGGCAAGTCTATGTGATATTTTTCTTGGTCTTCCAGATCTTGCTTTGACTTTAACCGTTCCATTTAACTTCAATTTCTTGACAATGTTTCTGACAGTTGAAATTGTTAGCTAGAAGCGTTGAGATAGTTTTTTTTTTATAGCCTTCTCTTGTTTTGTGAAAGTCAATTATCTTTATTTTCAAGTCCTCAGACATCTGCTTAGAGGAGCCCATGGTTGTTGAAACCATGCAGAACAACCATCACAGTCTGACAGATTAGAAGGTATGAAGTTACTTCAGAGTAATAGTTCAACACTGGCATTAACTTCACCTGACTAATTGAAGCCCTAACGAGTGAAACAACCTTTCTGGGTCTTAGTAATCATCTTTTTAAGAAGTAATTAAGAATGGTCCAAAAGGGTGTCCAAACTTTTGCACGCACCATGTTCACTTTTGTTTATTATTTTGAATCTGTAGTAAATGCAAATAAATAGCATTCCTGTATTAAAATTTGCAGAAAGGTGTCATGTTTAACTTTGTACAATGCAGAGGTCAGGTCATCTTCTGTTCACTGAAAGATTCATTGTAACATACATTTATTCCAGGGGTGCCCAAACTTTTGCATACAACTGTATCTACCAGTACACTATATATGTGGAACCAGTGATTTATAAAATCTGTTGTAAAATCACAAAATTTAGATAGCGCTTGTTTACTGGTAAAATAGCAAACAGAAAACGTAATACTGGATAACTAATCTCCAAATCTACATAACACATCGGATAGTAAGGACACAACACTATGGATAGTCAGCCACAAACTTTTGCATTTGTTCAACAAGCACATTGCATGCTCTTTTGTCACTGTATGTGCAATATAATGCCAGCAGCTGACCTATGTGCAGTACACAGAGTCAGTTCTCAAGATACTAAACTGAAAGGATGCATGATATAGCTGCTTGTCTAAATTTGTGTTTTGCTTAGTTGCTGCATTCTTGTAAAATTATCTGGCAGTGTTTAGCTAGAATCCATGTGTGAGGACAGAATCTTCTCTTTGCTTGTCAGTGTGTGTTTTAAAAATAGTAAATACAAAGTTTCAACTTAAAATTGAACTTAATCATGTAAACATTAAAACATTTTAGGATTCTTTAGATGTGTACATATTAAAAATAATGTCAATATCACATTTTACAAATAAATATAAGGTCACAATAATTAAATGTAAAATGGGGCATCAAGAAAATAAAAATCCTATTAAATACTAAAAACAATATCTAACAATATAGAACTTATATAGTTATGCAGACAGCAAATACTGAAAATGTTATTACATTAAACTTAACGTTTTGTAGACAATGGCACTGTCATGGCACCACTAATATTAATGTTAGCTACACAATGAAGACAGTGCTTGAAAAACATGTATTCAGTAGGTTCACCTCTTATGTCTACACTGAATGTTCAAGTTTGTCTACATCACGCCTAGGGTGGACATCCAGCAATTAGCAAGAAAATCTCTCATTGGCATAAAACAGGGTACATTTAGCACCAACACACTAGCTTCTACAGTGTAAAATAAAAACTACTAACTGCAACCAAAGAACGTGTTAGTTGTTCATTAAATCACAGATATACTGAAAAATAATACAACAGCGGCTTAAACAAGAGCATTGTAGCATTGTTGTTCACTGATCTCCACAGCGTGCCACAGTAACCCACACATATCCAGTATGATTCAACTCAAACCTCTTCCATCCTGGAATCCAAGTATTTCTAGTGCAGTTCAGAAAGGCGTGCCCTGCATTGCCATGCTCAGCCATACTCCAGTACTGTGGAATTCACGTTGTTTTCATTTAAAGACTCATGATGCTCATTTTAAAACTGCACTGGCAACATGCTCTCTCCAAGATATCCTTTGCAGTTTAGGGATTCTGAAAAATTGCCGCAACTTTGCAGTTTTCGCATTTTAGGAGACGGTTGTGCTTTGATAATCAAGGTATTTTGATCTCTTATCCAAGTGACTTTCACTGATTTTTCAAGTAAAAACTAAATCTTTTCGTGCCTTTCCTTTTCTGTGGATATTTATACTCCTTCTGCATCCAAAGCTGTATATTGACTCAACTTTTATTCTTCTTACTGTCTCAAGATATTGCAATGCTGTAAGAGTTTATATAGATACAATAAAACCATTAAAGAGGAAAACTGACCTTTTCAAAACAAGTTAAAGCAAATGGCAGTCAACCTAGATATTAGTTTACTACAGTACTTTCCGGGGTGTTATTATTGGTAGAAGTTGTTAGACTGAGGTCAAGGGATTGATCCTACAGGGGTTTTGGTGGTTGTATATATGCTGGCCGGTGGGGATTTAGGAACTACAAGACTGGCATGATGCTGCTGCTAATTTCTAAAATCAGGAAGGTCTCACTGATAGGTCACGGAAATAGATGGCCGACGGGTTTGAGACTCAATTAGCAAGTCACTGGAGATTGTTAACTGCACACTGGCTGCAGCCCCAAAGTCGCTCTCATCATAGTTGCCTGCTCTTTTTGAAAAGTGGCCTAGGTTACTCCACAGAGCCTGGGTGGAGGTTGAGGCTGGGGGCCTCCAGGCAGGTGGGGGAGTAGTTGATGTGAGGCTCTTTGATCCACAGCAGAGGGGCGCCATTTTTACCTTCCGAATTCTTGCTGGAGTTGCGAGCCTTATAGCGCACCAACAGAATGGTGATCAGCAAAATCCCAAAAATGGGAAACGGGTAGAAGAAGATGAAGTAGAAGAGCGAGTCATTGGAACAGATGACTGACTGCAGAGAAGAACCTGAAGATACAATGCAAGGACAAAAACAGAAGGGTTGAAGCAACAAAAGTAGGATAAAATACACTACTCTGACATCAAGAAATTTGATTCATTATCCTATAATTTTGTTGATATTTCTACAGTATTTGCTAGCCATGCATATACTCTAAAGACTGGAGGTAAAGGAGTAGGTGACACCTCTGGAAACCTAAGTTTGTATAAAGCTTGGGTCAAGTGATCTTGAATGTTCTCAAATAAGCCCACAGTGGATATTTATGACTTACCAGTGCACCATTGTTAATCTTGTGGAAAACAGAGAGGATTTTAGTCTCCAAATCGACCATTCCAGCAACTACCAAAATTAAAACACAAAAGACAAACAAAAAAACAAAAAAAACTACTGTATCAAGTGAAATGATAATGTTACCTTGCTCAAGCACAGAGACAACGGTCACCCCAGAATTAGCCTCTGCCAGGTGGTACCAGGCATTCCTTGGGTCGAGAAGCCACTCCTCCACCTGGCAGTAGTAGTTCCCAGAATCTGAAAGTCTGGCCTTCTGTATCGTCAAGCTGTAGGACTCAGCAGAGGTCCTTTCAAATTGCAGCCTGGACCCAGGGCCCTGCCCCTCGGAGGAGCTGCAGTTGCCGTTCCCGAAGACGTTGTCGTGTCCGATGGAGAAGACGCACTCTCGCTCGGGGTTCTCACTGCTGATGACATACCAGGAGACGGAGAAGCGGGAGTCTTTGCTGGACGAGGAGGAGACGCTGCAGCCCAGTGTGAAGGCTTCCTCCTCTTTCACTGTAATGTTGGATTCAGATTCCTCTACCTGAAGCCTGATTTCTGTTTGCAACACACAGCACAGAAACGAGAAAAATGGTGTATTTCCCAAAATGTAACTTACGTACTTCAGAATTTTCATACAGATTTAAAAAAAATTTAAATCTCTTCCAAAATAATGTAGATGCAGCACATTTCTTGATGCATCAATGCATTTCTTAATGAAAACATTAAGATCTACACAGTTCTAACAGAATTTCAAGTAATATGTTACATTTCACAGAATATACTGGTAATTATTAGGGCATCTTAACCTTGCTCAAGTAAATTCAGGAAGTTGAATAAAACTTATATTCTGGCAAAGGAGTAAGCAGAGTATTTCCATGTCAGTCTAGGGATCCCAATTCTAGAAGTGTCAGTGCTTCAAGAAAAGTCACATGAATCATCACGTTTAAAAAAAAAACTTTGCGGTTTGATATTCCATGTGTTTGTTTCTTAAATTAAGTTCTCGTCTTTCCCTGGGACAAAAAAAAAAGTGAGAATGCTGCATATATACATACATTGTATTTCACTTTATTTTTAGTTTTTACTGTCAACATCAGAAGTGATACATTCTACTGAAATGCTAAAACATGTTTTTTTTTTCGGTTTCAAGGGACTTCATTCATTAATTCATTCCTAGAAGCAGCAAATCACATTTAAAACTAAAATCTCAAAAGATAATTGGGAATTGTTACCTGGCCGTTTAATAGTGACCTTGGTTAACCCCGAAGTCTCCTCAGTTAACTTGTACCAGGCATTGTTGGGGTCGAGCAGCCACTCCTCCACTCTGCAGTAGTAGCTGCCGCTGTCACTGAGCTCGGCCTGGTGCAGGGTGAGGCTGTAGAGCTGCGGGGAGAGACGCTCAGACTGCACCCGGCTCTTCAGTCTCTCCTCTTCCGCGTAGGTGCCATACTCAAAAGCAGAGTTATGATTGATCTTGAGTAGGAGCTCAGCGTCTGTCTCATCCTCTTTCATGGCGTACCACAGGACTGTGTACTGGGCGTCCGGGCTGGTCTGAGAAGCGATCGTGCAGTTGAGTGGAACACGACTGTCTTCGGCAAACACCAGGGTCATGTCGGATTTGCTGACGCGCAGTTTGCTCGCTGCAAAAAAAATAATAAAAGGGAAAACTCAGTCCCTGATTTGTCCCAAAACTCAATAACGTAATCATAAATACACTCAAGATTTTGTTGTGAAGCCCATATAGTTATGATAGCATAAATGCATAAAAGCCTGCTATGAACAATACTATCAAAAATTACAGAAATCCCCATGCAAACGTCTGTGTTTTGTTTCTGTACAAAAAAAAAGTTAACATATATGACACAGCAGCAGTCATGTGTTGCTACATACAAATCATGGCAGATATTAAATAAATCAAAACACATCTATTTATTGAGATGCTGATTTCAAAACAAAAAGAGCTGCTAATTCCTCACTTTAACAATTGAAAACCAATCAATGGAATATTTTTTTTCCTCAACTGGGGTGCTGACATTTGTACTGCTGTTCTATCACACTGAGGCTATAACCCAACGATAAAAATATGATGAAAAACTAGGAAACGCAACGGATTCGTCATGTAAACGTGACTTTTCCTTTCCTTAAACTCGAGCTATCGCTGGGAAAACTGGGATTATATATTTTATATATATATATATATATATATATATATATATATATATATATATATATATATATATATATATATATATGTTTGTTGTTCAGTTTAATTAGAGATAACACCTTGCACAAGACTATCCCACAATTCACTGCAGAGATTACGCATTTCTAAGGAAACTAAGGAAAGTCAAAACAATTATTTCATATCAAAAAGGATAAAAACCCAAGACAAATAAAGGGGATGTCAGGAGAGAAATTGGTATGCACATATTTCTATTGTTCCTGAACTACGCACATTCTTTGCATGAATAATCACCAAAAAACATCTCACAAAAGGGTTAAGATCCCAACAAACTGGTTCACATCTTTTTTTTTTTCTTCTCTAGTGATGCTGGCATCTTTTATCCTTTTACAGTATGGTTTCCACGGTTACTCCATGCCTTCCAAATACCTCTGCGAGTATCACTCTCAAGGTTTCAGATTGGAAACAAAATGAGTATAGAACCATCACTAGCAAGAAACAGTAAGACTACAAACTTAAATAAATTCAACTGAAACAAAAAGCAGTGTTTCAGACCTTGGCGAGGCTTTACTGCAGCAGTGCTGGTGTGCTTGCTCTTTCTCTTCTACACAAACAACCTCAACCATACGATAAGGACCAGACAACACAAAACTGGGTGGCATAGTTGAGAAGTACACATTCGCTCAGGACATCCACAGATATGGAAAATCAAATAATGTGTTAACAAATATACAAATACCAAATGAGTAGTTCACAAGCATTACTCTGAAGCCTCAGGAACAATTCAACAGTGCTCCACTGTGGAAGTTAGATCCATCTGTAGTTCTAGCCACAGACTGTACTGAGCTCTGAAGTGCAAAACAAACAGCAAAACTAAAAACAAAGACAGGGGTTCCTATCATCCCAGACCTGGTATGGTTGTAGACAAAAATATGAAAATAATAACACAGGCTTTAATGAAATAAGTTTCTTGTTATGGTGACCTTTTCCCCATCTTTTATTCTCATTAGCGAATGACCCATCTGTTGCTTTTGCACAAGACTAGGCTTGATCCATCATGACCCACTTACAGAACCGAGCGGTACTTGCTTTCTGCAAACATTACCATTCCAGGAACACCTGGTAGTGTGCCCTGATGGTCATTGCAGCTACTGTGTTGAGGGACAAGCTGGTTGCACAGGTACTCACTGACATGTCCTTTGTGAAGTAACTGAAACCCATGCTTGTTGCCAAATAGATTCACACAACTCTCACAAAGATACTGTGCATATCAAGTGGATCACATGGCATGTCACCTGACCACATACAAGAATAGGGGATTTTACTCTGGCTAGTCAGTGTATATTTAAGTATGTATTTTCTACTGTGCAGATGCTGCTATCTGATTATTTTGCAGTTGAATAATTTGCTAACAGAAGACCATTCAGATGAGTCACTGCAGTGATTCGGAAACAATAAGTCAAAGCCAGTAACTGCTATCTTGGAAGGCACACTAAATGACAATAAAGCAAATTACATGCAAACGGGGCTACCAGAAGCATAGTGCAAAGTCACAATGATTCTGTAGTTTGGGAAGCTCGCCAAGCAAATATGAATATTTTTGTCTTGCATCTTTAAATAAAATGTCATAGGAGACAACCTAATCACAGGAGACTGGTGGTGACTGACAGAGGAAAACAGCAGATGCAGATGATGAGAAATCTGAAAGGCAGCATTGACTAAACACAAAAACCCAAGCTACTGTGACCAGAACAGTCCACTGGGACTTACACAGGATATACATGTACAATTAAGCATTATTTTCTTGTTATGGATTTTTTTTTCCAGGGAGGGTGGAGTCTGTACATATAATGCAAGAGTTAATAACACAGATACTAAACTGTTTGCAACCGTCATGTTTCACACATTTGCAGATTAGTTCTCCAATGCCGTTATATAAACCCTAAAATGAGAAGATAATGCACAAAAAAAGCAACATGATTATAATTGCACAGAGAAACAACTTGCACACATGAAAATATGACTTGCTTTTTAATATGCTGTGACAATATGAAGTGTGAGTAGCCCCATTTGGCCACCTTTAGCTGGTTTGGTTGAGACTGAAAATCACCTGCTTTCCTCAGCAGAAATACAGTAGAAATACATCTAAAAATAGCTGTGAAAAGCTTCCCTAGTGGTACAGCTTAATGGGAACATCACATCAGAATCCCTTGTATGAGGCATGTATGAAACAGAAGACATATCTCATTTCATATTTATTTAATTAATGAAAAACATGACAGTGCCATTTGTTTGACTTCATTCTTTTCCATTAAATAAAAACAGAACAAGATTAAACATTAAAGTAAACTCCCTTCCTTACTGCTAATGGACAATACCCATACTAACGATGCTATGTTGTTTATTAACAAAAAAATGATTTGCCTGGAAAGACCTATTGAGCAAATCGCCTGGGTTCCAAAACACTCCCTGAATGTGAAACAGGCTCTGCATCCAGATTCAATCGATTAAAGAGCAGGCATTCAGATTACTTGGTAATATTGTGAGGCCCCTTGGCTTTTGTTCACATGCAATGCAAGAACTGCTTTTTTTTTCTCTTAATTACAAAAACTTAGAGTAGCTTCAAAATAAATGCTTATACAATCCAGAGCTATGTTCATTTATACAGCTCTATGTATTGTGCAGTCATGTGCCTGGGGTGTGAATAGTATGTTTACTCCGCCACGTTTCCTAATAATGATGGTTTTAGGAGTAAACTCTCCATATTGAAGTAGCATCACTACTGAAATTACCCTCCATCGGGTGTACTCCTGAGCTGCATTGGCATGTGTATGGAGGACTCTGACTGGTGATGTTTTGTATTGCTAATCACGCGCTTGTCCTCTGCAGATTAATGACTTTGGGTACACTACCGGTCAGTGCTTTGATTGTATGCTTATTTTAGTTTCTAAATGTTCCAGCGATGTTCAAAACCATTTTTTACTTTGCCGTTCAAACAATGGGAATGTTTTCATAAACTGCAGGAACATGGCAAAGATAAGGCTGTAAAGCTGCTCTTTATCCATTTCTGTTAATGCCACAAGATAAAGTGGGTTCTTTAAACTACAGATGCGTAACATCTGTAAATATTAAAACAAATATATATTGTCTTTCCACAAAAACAGGATCACCTTCATATTCTATGAATGCGTATAAGTATTTGAGGATTTTCATTATGGAAAGAACTGGGAAAATAAATCTCACCCCATCCCTCCCCTCAAACATCTATTATTTAGGGTTAGACGAGTTATAAACAAAACATGATTGTACTTTAATCATTCCAGGAGCAGCACAGTACTTGCAAAGACATTCTCCACGCACTGTACTATATACAGGGTATGAAGCCCAGTCAGTGCTCAAATACGGACCTTCTTTGTGAGTTTCGCCCATATTTCTAAATTTGGAATCCACTTCCACTTTTTACAAACACACGCTGGTAATGTTCAATTGATCCAAAACCGCCACTGTTAAAAAGTTTAAAATAAATTCCTGGCATTTCACAACTTTAAAATACGCCAAAGAGACTGACGGACAAAGATTTAGATATTAGTTTTCACCAAATCTCCTTTTAATATTGTAAACTGTGACAGTACTTAGATCTGCCAGCATTTAGACTAACTAAACAGACTTCACTTCCTTGTGTCCTAATAAGCAAGACAGCATTCAGAGGGGTCTTCATTTTTGAAAGCGTAGGATAGGAGTGTTGCTTTCATTGAATCTACCAGTTTTTGGCAGTTGCCTATGTATTCAGCATTACAAAGGAGGGCCAATATATTCATAGCAGCAGCAGAGAGTCCAAACACATTACATCTTAATTACTTCTGTGATGTTGTAATGAAGCACTATCTATTGCTCAATCAGCCTTCTCTTATTACATTTGAATAAGAGAACCTCAAAATTAAAAATGATCTGTCAGGTAGGGGGGTGGTGGTGGATTAGAACAAGTGTAACAGAAATATGTGAGAAACCCCCCCTCCCCTTTCCTTCTCTCTAACCTTTTTTTTTTTAAAATTACACTCGGATTAATACAAGTAGGCTCATTAAGAGACTTTATCATTTTAACAGAAGCCAGTCTGCCAGCAGATAAGATGTTGAGGAGAAATTATTCCATTACTTTACTTTTATTTAGTTTCCATTACAATATTTTTACAAGATGGGAGATGGTACAAAAAAAACCTTGTTCATGGAAAGTACCCTTATGATACCCAATTAAAAATGAAAAAAACAAACAACAACAACAACAAAAAAAACTTGTTCTACTATGTTTTGCATTTAGTAAAAAAAACTGGGACTGTTCTGATTGGGAAAGTGGGTTATGACATCCCTGGCTCCCTGTCCCTGATTTTGATTAATAACCCTGACTCGTTGTGCTTGAACTTTTGTTAACAACGTACCATATAAAAGCTTCAACCAGCTAGCCTGCTTTCAGTCCCTGCTGCTTCAGCATTCAACTTGAAATACTTTTTAATCTAATGGTCGCAGTTTTTAATGTATGATTAGAAGGATAATTTAGAAATATATTTTCTCGGCACAGCTTGTTTATATTTTTTGTTTTGTATGATTTATGCACAAACAATGCTGTTTACAGTGTCCTCTTGAGACTCCAAGGGACTACTGCCTATGTTGTACTGGACCACTAAATGTTATGCTCATGCAGTCAAGTTAGCGTAATGCTATGTCTTGTGAAGCTAAATTTGACTCGTCTTGATGAAACTGCACCCCTGTTTACAATCAGAAGACTATGTAATTGTACTATTGTTGTTTTTTGCTGTATCATGAAGTATTTTGTTATTAAAGTTCTGAGACACCAATGGTTTGAAAACACTATTTAGCTTGGGTACAAGGAGCCGACAAAATCAGTCTTCAAAATAAGGACAAGCTGCCAGGACTGCCCTAATTTAAACACTGAAGCCCTTATCTGCAGAGCAACAATGCATTGTGTCATGTTTCCATTTGCACCATGAAACCAGTCTGCAAAACTCAATCTTAACTCACTGCAATACCAAACAGAGAAGATTGCTGGTTCAGGATCTCAAGGTTCAATCCTGCCCTCTAACACCTTTCTCATTGGGTGCCAGTTAAGTAACTTCTGAGGCTGACAACAGTCAGGTCTTGTTTTACCATGGTCTGCTGCTGATGGAAACAAACAGGCCTGATTTTCAGCACAGTGCCAGTGGCTGGGGACGAGGCATTCCTATACTACAACAGCATGTGGCGAGTAAACTGCCGTTTTCACACACAAGCCTGATTTTACAAAGAAAAAAAGACGCTAATCCTGAGCGCAGCAGCACAGTGTCATGCAGACTTTCTTCCTGTTTTCGCAGTCCCAATGTTATGAATGCCTCCCCCTTTTTTCTCTTTCATACAAAAGATGCAGACTCAAACATGTTATGCTTTGTGAAGCCCCTTTATTGCGAGTAAGATTAGTATCTGTTATATTAATTGCCATACTTTTAATTCCCTTTCACTTTATTGAAACCTCTGCCAATGTCAACTCCTGCTTTATCACTCTCCACTAGCTTAAAGATCTACTACTGGGAAAAAAGAACTCCAAGCCAGCACTACGAAACAAACATTAACAGGCAGTGACCTTTTGCTTTTTATGACTACAGTACTTCTTTTGCCCAGAAGATCCAATATTTTTTTTTTTGTTTGTACAGAGCATTCTGTTATTAAGCACCATGTCAACAGTGTCACTCTAGTTTAATCTCATAAGAGGGTAAAAGTCATGAAAAGCTGATACAACAAAAAAAAAAAAAAAAAAAAAAAAAAAAAAGCAAGAAATGTTTGAGCTTCAACAGCTATGTTATGCGACCTGCTCAAACGATACAATAGGGAACGCGGCTTGTGCTCTGCTGTAACCTCTTTCCTGTCGGTGGATTAACTGGTTGAGATCTTATTTATTTAAAAAAGAGATTTTCTCTAAACCAAATCCAGTTTAGGGACGATATTTTATATATATATATATATATATATATATATATATATATATATATATATATTTTCCTCTAAACCCCATCCAGTTTAGGTCACGATCGTTCCCCCTATTTATATATATATAATATATATATAATATATATATAGGTATATATATATATATAGTATATATATATATCGATATATATAAATAATATCTGCCTATATCGAGGTCCAGTGGCCGCAAAGAAAAGGCATTTAGTCTGCAGTCTGCAATGAAAGCACACATCAAACTTAAAATCTAAAAGTAAAAAGAGCAGTTTTAGTGCCTTATGGACTCCAGCATCATGACTTAAACAATGGTCAATCTGTAGTCCTAACTCATTAACCACACAAAGAAATCTGACAACACTGCTTTCGAGGCTGCTGTTACCAGAGGAATACAGTAGCAGGATGCTCTCAGGAGGCTTTACAGAAATACATTAAATGATTGTGGCGAACCAATTGGGGAATACAGTAGTTTGATTCTACAAACCATACATTAAAATCAAAACATCATCATACAAGAGCTGCAGATTACAGACAAATGAAACCATGCCTAATGCTCTCATGAACTGCTTTAGCTTTGATTCAGATTGTAATACTAAAAATAACGATGTGTTGACCAAGAAAAAGCCTAATTGGAAAACAAGTCTACCAAGTGGCAATGCCTTTGATAAGAATGTTACTTAAAAAAGGGTCTTGAAGACAGGGATGAAACTTCTTCAGTGTGCACCAGAATCAAGGTTCGCATATTGCTGTAAGATAGATGCCATGCTTAATATGGGACATAGTTGAATGGATTCTATTGAACTGAAAGTATTGTTATTCTCCAGAGCTTTATTTCTAGCCACAAAAACGTACACAATCATGCATGCAGTGCTGAATATATAATAATATCAGGAGGAAGCTTCAGGCAAATCGGCTGGCTAGATGAAAGAGAAGAATTCCCAGTGCTTTAAACAAGCGTCATTGCTCACACCATGCTGGAAGCACGGGGCTCTCTGGTAAGTCGCAATGGAAAAAATGTTACTCCTCAGCAGAAAACGGTTTAGAAGCTGGTGAATGAACAAATCACCAGGCTGCCTTTGAACACCAGAGCAACCCAGTTTAATTTGCTGCAGTGGCTGAGGCAGCTACAAACAGCTTCTTTGTTGATTTGATTGGTTTGGCCACACCTTAATAGAGAAGTACATGCTGAACAGTTCATTATTATTCTGACCCCTAGTTTCCCATTTTAATAAAATATAAATGTAGAATATTACTCCGAGACAGCCTATGCAACACTGTCCATCCCTTACCTGCAGCATCAAAAGATCAGACAAAAAAAGCATATTTATATATTTTTTGTAAGAATGTAAATAATTTTGCACCTCTTTTTCAAATATTTTGACGGACAAAGACAAACAGGCAGAGTACAACTGTACACAGTTCACCGCAGTTAGCAGCAGCCATTTTAAGTTAATGAACTCCAGTTGTTATCCTATTTACAGTGCCGTGAAAAAGTATTTGCCCCGTCTGATTTTCTGCATTTTTGCAAATTTTTGACACTGAATGTTACCAGATCATAAACCAAAATCTAATATTAGATAAAAGGGACCCTGAGTGAACAAATAACACAAACTTTTGATACTTATTTCATACAGAGCAGAATTCATGGTTCCTTCAATGATGGCAAGTCGTCCAGGTCCTGATGCAGCAAAGCATCCCCAAATCATGACACTACCACCATGCTTGACCGTTGGTATGAGGTTCTTACTGTGGAATGCAGTGTTTGGTGTTCGCCATACATAACAGGGACCCACGTTGGCCAGAAAGTTCCACTTTTAACTCATCTGTCCATAGAACATTATTCCAGAACTCTTGAGGATCATCCAGGTACTTTTTGGCAAACTTGAGACGAGCATTCATGTTCTTCTTAGTGAGCAGTGGTTTCCGCCTTGCTACTCTGCCATGAATCTCATTTTTGCCCAGTGTCTTTCTGATGGCGTAGTCATGAACACTGACCTTAGCCGAGGCAAGAGAGGCCTGCAGATCCCTGGATGTTGTTCTAGGGTTCTTTGTGACTTCCTGGATGATTTTACGCCTTGCTCTTGGAGAGATTTTGGCAGTGGCCACTCCTAGGAAGACTCCCAAAGACTGTCCCAAACTTTCTCCATTTGGACAATATTGCTTTGACTGTGGTTTGGTGGAGTCCCAGACCCTTAGAAATGGCTTTGTAACCCTTTCCAGACTGATAGGCATCAACAATTTTTTTTTCCAGAGATCTTCTTTTCATTGTGGCATGATGTGTCTCTAGAACCTGTGTACTGACAAATTCACTCTGATGGTAAGGGCCAAAGTTAGTCAGATTTATATTGGGCAGGGCTGGCCCAAATCAGGCCTGATTGTTAACCAAAGTATTCAAACAGCTGACCCTAATTATCCCTTTATTGGGTTGAGTTAACCAGGGGGGTCAATAACTTTTTCACCCCTGAAGATTGCATGTTTGACTACCTTACACACCAAACAAATGAAAGCACCACCAAACTTTGGTGTCATTTTTTCTCTCAGACTCCCTCTATATATTACTACAACCCCCAAAAAGATGACCAAATTCAACGAGAAAAATGTGCAAAAATGCAGAAAATCAGACAGAGGGCAAATACACTTTTTCACAGCACTGTAAATATTTTAAGGATCTATTTATTTACAATTTTTATTGCTATTTGATCCATTCAATATGTTTAAGGAAATATGCATTAAAAAACGGGTTAAACTAAAAGGTAATTAATTTTCTTCAGGTACATCTGCCGAAGCTTTATGAGGAGAAATTGAATTTGAAGCAGAGTAAGAGGCAAGGTTGGATAACACTATTGTTCCCTGTGGAAATATTGTTTCTATTCATTTGTAAAATATCTCCCTCCCTCTATGCTTCTCCTACTCTTTATAAAAAATGTAGCAGTCGGCAATTGTTTTTTTTTAATTTTTTTAAATCATTTTATCTCCAATTTTGAACAGCCAGTTATTTTTAGGCTCAGCTCACCGCTACCCCCCCCCCCCCCCCACCTCGCTCTGACTTGGCGAAGACGAACACATGTTGTTCTCAGAATCGTTTACAGTCAGCCGACCGCTTGTTTTACACACTGCAGGTCCACCCTGCAGCCACCTCAGAGCGACAGCGTCGGAGGACAACGCAGCTCTGGGCAGCTTACAGGCAGGCCCGCAGGTGCCCGGCCAGACCACTGGGGTCGCTGGTGCACGGTGAGCCAAGGACACCCCGTATGACCTGGGTTAAATGAAGGGAAAAAAAAAATCACTGTGAAGGCTGTGTTTTGCAAAAACCGCTTTTATAATGTTTGACAAAAAAATTATAAATAAGCTTCTTGTCCAAGCCCCAAGGAAGAAAAACTATTTGCACCACATGACCTTATTTGTGACGTTAATTAAAGCATGTGTCTGACATGCTAAGTATTAAATGAGTCAGTGACAATAAACGCATTTGCAGCATAAGGAACCCAACCAGGCCTGTTAGGATCACAATCATCAATCACAATTCTTCCTCTCATGAGTAAGTTGCAGTAGAAACTAAATATTACTTGTTAATTATGCCCATGTCCTACACAGCAAAATGTCATTTCAACCACATTAAGATTCATATGTTTTTTTTAAATTATGCTTAAAGCTTTTTTTGTGTGGGATGGTATCACAAGCTTAAAATCAAATTTAACATTGAACAGTGGGTGTCAAATGTTTTACATTGTTATTTTTTTCTCAAAACACGTAACTGAAGTGGAAAAAGCACATTAAAACTGTTCCAGTCGGTCTATAATCTCTATTGAGTGCCATTATTTTTTTTTGTCAGTTTCCTTTGCTTTTCACCACTTTACATTCATGTACTGTACAGCAACACATTTTCACTTCTGTGGCCTTTATTAAATTAACATGTTATGTTAGTTTATTATTAAAGCACACATTGTTCTCAGAAAAAAAAAGGAAAAGGACAGGAGTTCATCAAAAACTTTCCTCCGGTAAATCAGAACACTCACTCCAAACCCCTCACCACCAGCTAAAACTGTGATGCTGCAAATGCCACAGCACATCCTTTTTAATACACATTTGCTTTGCGCAGATTCCATAGTTGTATGTCAAAACAAAATCTACCATGTGGGCCACTACCCACGTCTGCCTCTACTGTGACACATGGATGACTGACAGTTACCTATTTGGCTGTGGTCACTTGGGCTACCTTCCCTGATCCAAACTAAATGGGGCTTTTTAAACAAAATGTTTCATTAAAAACGGTCACGTTAGCCAGCCCTGTGTTTTTGAAAATCTTTGTCTCAACATGTAGAACTAAGTCAAGCTAAGAACTGAAAGAGAAACAGTGATGGGAACCTGGAGACTACCCATACACTTACCAAACAGCAAAGAAAACCTTTTTTTTTTTTTTTTTTTTTTTTTTTTTTTTTTTACAGATTTCATTTCTGGGTTACTCAAGCCAAGCACAAGCCTGTGAAAGCATGACATTGGTTGTTTAACTTGACAATGTCAGCCACGGTTAGCAGCTTAGTTTCAACTGGCAGCTGTTCAAAACAAACTGCTGCTGAGGCCATGGAGCACACACACAGACAGCTAGACTGATGTCGTCTTTCAGAGTTTGACACGTGTTACCTTCTTAAGTGTAAAGCTACAAAGACCCTATACCATCATGCAGATGAGAAAAAGCCTGGCTGGTAAAGAGGAACTCTCCTGGCGTACAGCAGGTTCCTGGACTTGAACTATTTTAGCTCTAACAGCAAGAACAATAATGGAAATATGACTCCTATTGCATAGCAGAATAATGCATAGGCAAACTAGGCAGTCTGAGATACGTTTGGTATATCTGTTTATTTAAATGAATTTGTTTTTATATTTTTCGATGTGAAGTCTGGGGGTCTGTGTAATGCTTATCAGTTCAATTTTTAGAAAGTTTCCTGAAATGAAAAAATTCAAAACATGGTCTCATTTTTTCATTTTGGTGCAACAAAACATACTTGCTATTTGTGGCAAACAAGAAATGATTACAATAATTCTACAAAAAAACTTGTATTTATCCATTATTATTATTATTAAAATTAAACATTTTCAATTATCTAAATTGTAAACAAAAAAACAAGACCACATTTGAATTTTTTTTCGAATGATGGCTCTCAATGTCGTCATTACAGCACAGCGTCAGCACATCTTTCGTTTACAAAGTATGCATGCTCAGACGCTTGTCCTGAGAGAAGCACCCCTTGCTGATTCATACAAGTGTAAACGCACCATTCCGGGACAGATTGTTCCAGAACCCTATCGGAAGGATTCTGGAAAGCAAGTGCAAGCCATTGCACACTGGATCCGATAACGCATCCGAATTTAACGTGCGTCTACAGAAAAAAAACGATAACGTGCATTGCCTATTGCACGTATTCCTTGGTCAGTAATTGTCGTACGACAATGATTAGTCAATTTTGGAAGCGAAACAAGTTAGTTTTGATCTGATTTGTCGTCCGTTACAAATGACACTGACCAATAAAAAACGACTGGGAAGACACGTGGGTTCTTGCAGTACCCTGAACAAAATGGAAAATCTAATTGGTGTGTGCCGCCAAATAAAAATTACATTATGATAAATACAACAAAGTTTACAAAGACTTTGTAAAAAAAAACACGTATGGAAAGACACTACCGTGGCATGAATGACATGTATAATGAAACATGAAAACGTGGATTTTGTGAGGTATATGTTATTACAAGCATATTCTTTTTATTTCAATTGTAGTCGAGGAAGTAAAGAAACAATGGCCTAACCTGGAGACACATATCAGAGAAAGAAGAGTGACAGGACTTAACATTCAGAAAAGAGGGGCAGTAAATGAAAGTGATGGAAAGTACTTTTGGTAGCTCATTGCTAGCTTCACAACGATTAGATGTATATATTTATTACAGGAGCAAGTGTTTGAAAATTTAAATATTAGTCATATGGTTCCTAATGCTATGTGTAATATCATTTTTTTTTTTTTTTTAATGTGTTGCGTAACAACATTGTTGTAGTCTAGTAGAAATGTAATAATTAGCAAACGCTTTTCATCAGTATTTGCGGATGACGGATCCCAAATGATGGAACAAATCCAGTGTGAAAAGGCCTTAAACGCACCTCAAGTGAGCAACAGTAACTAACACATCTGCTCTCCTGTAATGCAAAACATTAATGAGTCATGCACTCTTCTTCCTCTCAAATTTTCCACACCTACAGTAAGTTAGATAAATAAAAGGAAACATAACCACAAAAAATAATTGAATTAACAGAGAAACACTGTCAATGCTACTTTGAAAGATTAACACGGTCCTTGACTAATTTGACTAAGTTTTTAATGTTGCTTCTCTTAAAATTACTGGCAAAGAACAGGTCAATAAATGGTTGGTTTCTATTGGAGACTTATCAGAGCCGTCGCAACGGACCAGTTTAAATGAGCTCTTACTCCCTTTCCCCTAATTACTCCCCTCATGTACAGAAGTGTATCGGCATAGAGAAAATATATTAACAGCGCAGTCTCCACTCAAAGCTATTAGGAGGAAATTGACTCTTACACCACAGCCCTTGGTCTGTCCTGTGAGGTGGATCGACAATCCAGCAGCAATTGAAGGATGGAGGTGGAGGAAGCTGCTGGGCACTAAAGGACTAGAAGAGGAGGACGATGATAATGAGTGAATGACAGCAATTACCAATGACCAAAGGAGGAAAAAAAAAGGAAAGATAGAGAGGACAGAGATACAGCAAGTATGAGAACAAGATGACTGAGCTGTGTTGTGAAATGCATTTTTCAGTCTTTGATGCAGAGTGATGGGTGAACTCCACGAACTGACTTCTGGTCACAGAAATGGTTTTGAAAAATAATGAACATGTATTTGGATGTATTAAGTAAAAATGTACAAACATAAAAGCAAGTCAAAGCGAAATTTTCAAGCTAGAAAAATGTTAACACATTTCTTTCAATTTTGCTTGTGAGAAGCTGTTGACATAACAGTAATGGCTATGAATATTGCATCACTTAATATGTTTGCCAGCAAAATATCATTGAACTATTATAATTTATTTTGCTTTCCACTATGTATCCAAGAAAATCAAATTGAGAGCTAACCATTTATTTTAATACAATACATTTGTCAGGTGCTGCGTGAAATAGAAATAAAAAAAATCTAGACAAAAATCACATTTAACATTTTGCAATCAGACTGGACAAATTGTTTTAAATAAATCAGGTGGTCGTGGTGGGTCCTTCATTAGCCAACACAACCACGATTAAGATAATTTCCAAAGCAGTCTCCGTCCCCTGCAGCTTTAACAATTACATTAGCAATGCAGACATATTTAGGCAAATACAAGATTGTTCTGCTAAAACACAAGCATGTAAACAACTGCTGAAAAACAATGCAATACTGATAGCCATCACTCTATTTCTCAATAAGACA
The DNA here is from genome assembly GCF_017654505.1 of Polyodon spathula. Lineage (NCBI taxonomy): Eukaryota > Metazoa > Chordata > Actinopteri > Acipenseriformes > Polyodontidae > Polyodon > Polyodon spathula. Next base: position 35,666,349 of record NC_054542.1, on the reverse strand, counting down.
TGGTTCTCTTTTACTGTGTCAGTCATGCTCCTAGTATTGGTTTATATTCTCAGTCCAGGCTCTTAATGTGTTTCTCTTATCACCAACACAGCCTGACTCTTTAGGTTGGTGTGTTCTGAAGATCTTCATGTACTAAGCCTCTGTGGTTTATTTCCCTCGCGCCACGGCTGCCCCCCCTCCTGTGTGTCCGGGACTTACCAGGCTGCAGCACTTTGATCCCCAGCAGATTGGAGGTCCTGTTGGTGATCTTGGTCCAGGTGTTGTCGTAGTTCTTCCTCCATAGCTCAGCAGCGCACTGGTATGTGCCGGCTTCCTGCTCGCTGGCCCTGCTGATGCTCAGACGGAAGTTGCTGTTGGAAGCTGACTTGTCGATGGTAGTTCTGATGCCGAAGCTGGAGTAGCGGTCTCCCCACTGCAAGCTGCCATCGCGGGTGAAGGTGACCAGGTCTTGGAACTCTGTGCCGTTGACAGGCTTGAAACGCCAGGTCACGGAAGCAGGTACCCAGGGGTTGTAGCGGGGCTTTACGATGCACTGGAGGTCAAAGGATTCGTTGTAGGTAACGCTGGGGGTTCTTGAGGAAGCGGCCATGAAGAAAATAGACTCTGTGGGGAGTAAAAAAAAACAAAACAAAAAAAAACATATAAAATACTTTATATTAAACAAGTAATATAACATGTAGTACATTTATACAGTGGTAAATGTTGGTTGAAAATAATGTTAATATGCCAATAAGAAGTATGGGAATATAAACAGGGATGGAAAGACGACTCTTACAGCACAGCAGTTTCAGCCATTCAAGGTTTTGCCACAAGCTTGATTAGCCACAGAGTATAGGTAAAAAGCTCAGGTGTGTCTTATTAAACTCATAGTAAAACCAGGAATAGATAGAATTGATATGTAATGGGAGTCTTATGTCCACCCTTAAAGAATTTAGCAGCTGCAAAAATGGTGGATTATGTTTTTGGAAGAAAAAACTTGGGGTAATGAAAACCAGTAGAAAAGCCACACAATTTAGTGTTTTTTTTTTTTTTTTTTTTTTTTTTTTATAGTTGAATATTATAGCAAATTATAACAGTGTACCTGCTCTTACAAAATATGTATTTCATGGTACAGCAATTCTGCAGAACAGCAGCTTCCTATCAAGAAATATAGCCAATGCTGTTGAATTATTTACCCTCATTCCCTAAAGCGATGTTTTCACCATTAAGTCATTAGGGTCATTGCTACCTCTGGATGACAGTCTTGATAAGTGGAGATGTGCTGAGGATTCATCATAACTAAAGTACTTTCTCTTCTCGGTTTTATTCATCCATGTGTCTTAATGATGCTGACATTTCGCTGAACATGTTCAAGATCTCTGAGGGATACGTTCATACTCTTTAAAGGAACAGAGGGCTTTTTTTCCTTATCTCAAAGGAAGTCAGGATAAAATTCCATACCTTGCACACAGTATAAAATCTGCCAACAGTTGTGACACCATGTTTTTCTGACTCTACAGCATTTAAGTTTAAAAATAAGTTCCGTTGCTTTTACACAATCCCCATTCTCATCTGAATCTTTATTTTTTTTATTATCGTTATTTTGGTGAACAACATTTCAATGGTACTTCAAACACCGAGTTGAAGGTCTTTATATACGTTTGTATTTTTAGATTATGATTAAAAAGCTTGAGAAATAAACAGTCTACAATTTATTCAGTCTATTTCGTGCTTGGGAAGTGTCTGAACCAATTTAACCGTCCATTTATTTTTATTGGCTCTTCAAACTTAAACCAATGGAGCTGTGACAGCAATGATTATCCTGATTAGGTATCCTTCACAACCTTAAGAGATGAAGCATGAAGTATTGACACTGCTAAAGCCCCTCCCCTCCCCATCAATGAAATTGATTCACCAGTAACAGAAGTAAAAGAGAGAGGGTTTGCTGATACAGTAAGCAGGGTTGAAGTCAATTCCTGTTTTTAGCTGGTGAGAAAAAAATCGAAGAAATAATCCGGGTTTTATTATGAAATTCATAAGAGATACCTGATCCAGTTGCATATACACTGCTGACGGACTCACATTAATAACTGTGAAAGTCTTACAATATTTTCTATTCTATAATACAGTAGTCTTGTGCTGTTGCAAATACAGTCATTTCTATAGTGGATTCTGTTAATGACTCAGTGACAGACTCGGTCATTATCACAGTACTAAAAAAAAAAGCGTAGTAATAAGGTTAGACACATAGTTTCAATGAAAAGCCTTTGTCAATGTCTTTCCAGGTAATGCACAGAGCAGGTAATGGGCTTTTCAATATCCCTACAAAAGCTCAGCTTTGCTCATGAGAGAACTGTGTGCGTTTACAGAGCGTTTAAAAGGAGATATAAAATACTGTGAGATCAAATTACATTTTCCTATTCTGATGTCATATTACCATACTCTATACCAGTGTTCAACTCTGGCCCTCGAGATCTAATCCAGTCCAGGGTTTTACTCCAAGCAGGCTCTAATGTAGTTCATTGAAGCTGTTAAGCTGTTAATTAACTAATTTATGACCTGGTTGGAATAAAGATAAGGGCTGGAATTGATCTCAAGGACAAGAGTTTCTCAACACTGCTCTATACTGTACATAGGGATATGTGTATTTGACTCATACAGGATGATTAAAATAACCCCCCTTTCTTTTTGTCTGACTAAGGACATACAATAATCAACTCTTGCTGCTAAATATCAGATTCTAGGCTGAAGTAAATCAGGGAGAACATTAAAAATGGCCACAATCTTTAAGACATTAGAGTATTTAAAAGAAAGGCAATACAATTTCCAAATCGAAACAAGATTTGGTCAAAAAGGATTGAAAAACAAAAGTTACTGATTCCAAATTGGAGCTCAGATAAAGGCTTCAGAACACACTCAAATTTATTAGGGATAGTGTTTCCAAACCACCCATGCATATCCATAAAGAAGAGCACCTGGAGGCGTGATGTCTCTAGGGACAATACAATTCTGCAATCCTAGATTCTGCACCTTTCTATTTTGATCAGTCAACGAAAACAGAAACTTCAGCTTCCAAATCTTTTGCTTTTTAAAGCTACATTCATGGGCAGAGCTACATCGCGACCTTGACCATCAGCCCCCTGACTTCTTATTTTATCAAAACGAGGGGCTCATGTGACTACTGTTCCGTGAGATAAACTGAATACTGTATTTGAGTTTTTTTTTTTTTTTTTCGCCAAAGCCTGCCACAATGATAACAAAACATGTCTATTTATATACTGTGCCTGGAACGAGGTTGTCAAATCTTTTTAGCAGGAACGCAGGGGATGCTGGGATTGTATATGTGTCTCATGTTACTGTAACTGCTGCTAGAGCAACTCGCATGAAAGTGGGCTGTCGTAGTTTCTGGAGAAGCAGTAGAATAAAAAGTCCTGCAGTCATTAAGTTTACCCAATGCAATAAATACAAAAAAAAAATTACCTTGCTGGATTCTGATGGGAGGAATTTCAATTCAATATCAGGGCTCTATGTTTAGATTTTTAATTACTGGTCCCTCGGGCCACTGAGCTTGTGTTTTTACTGGCCCGGATGCAATTTTATCTAGTCCAATATATTTATGTATTTTATTCACGATGGTTTTTATTTTCAGTATGTTTCTAACTGTGTATGGAAATCAAAGAGTCCACGTCTCAAAAGAAAGTGGCTAAACTAAGCCTTTCAATATATGTTACTTCAGCCAGTACACATGTATATAACAAGTGCTAATAGAAGTATGGTAATCCAAAATTGGGTAACATTTAAATTAGAAAGGTAATTTAACATTATGATGAATATAAAGACATACTAAATGTTAAACACAACAATGCAGTGACTATAAGAAAAGGCAAGATACTTGGAGTTGGAAAGGAGTTTTTTTTTTTTTTTTTTTTAACTCTGGACTGCAGTTCAATGTAAAACATCTACTGTTGACTTTCTGTGAATGGATGGAGTAACGGGAACATTTGCACTGACCATTAAAAGTACAGCCAGGGATCCTTGTTTTGAATTATTGACAGGTTATTGAATAAACAAAGTAACTCGACTTAGAGTCATCTGATGTCAGTACTTGATGGCCAGTTGTAATTAGTAATGTTAATCTATTGTAATATTGGAATGTATTTTCTATTGTTTAGGTCATGTTACAATATTTGCACTAATAAGATTACTTTATAAATATTATTTGTTAGAATTAAACAGATGCAGAATATTCAGGTTGCTATATGATAGGTGTTATTTTATTCTGAATACACTACAGCAAAAATTATTATTTGGTGGTTTGCACAATATTATGCTACTGTTGCTTTAATTGGAAGAGATACGCGCTGTGACGTTGCTGCTGCTGCTCATTGAGTTCTGTATTTTAATTCAGTAAACAAATAGGAAAAAACGTGTGCCTAAGGAAATAGGGTATTGAACGAAGAAATCTAGTCTTGGACATTGTTTGAACACTTTGTGAACCCGGCTGTCTACTTGTGTACACGCATTTACCTTTTATTCTTGGTAGCGTAAGGGACCAGAGTTCAGGTAATCGAATACATAAAAATGTTGCAGCCTGTGTATTCAAATAGGAAACTATTCGAAATTCCCATCCCTAATGCTAATAAACAATATTAAAACATTATTCATAATACAAAATAATAACAATCCTATTTAGAGCATTGTAGCTTGTAGCCTCTCCCAAGTCAGCGCCAACCTTGCTGAGTGATACCAACGAGTCCAAAGATTGTGAATGGCATTTTTGACCTAAACACATCGGATCCCAAATCAAAACATTAGACAATTCGACCACGTATCTGGGCATCCATCAGGACATCTTACTGTGAGACTGGATATGATGTGAACAGAATGTTGAATTCACAACAAATAAAGCTGCTGTTTTCAGCGTCTGGGAAACTGATGCCAAAGAAGGCAGAACGTTACCTTTTTTCACTGTCATAATGAAGCCTTCACTAAATGTTCGTCTTCATTTATTTTATTTTTTTTGTCATTGTTACTTTCTTTATGATTTATTGATTTCAGCGCTTTAAATATTATACTAGTTAAATGTAACCGGCCCAGTCGGGCCTGTGGTGCTTCATAACTACCAGCCAAACTGCGATCTCTACCAGCCCCGGGCCACCGGGCCATGGTTAATGTCGAACCCTCAATAGAAGGAAAGTGCAAACTTAAAATACAATAGCTTTAATATGAGCATAATCTGACCTTATGAAGAGATACATATCCTATGAAGATAAACACTGACACACTCATATTCTATACATATTATATTATTGTTATTTATCATTATTATTATAGGGATGGAAATAAGGCTCTTATTGCATAGCAGTTTCATCCATTCAGGGTTTTACTGCAAGCCTGATTAGCCACACTGTATAGGTAACAAGTTCAGATGTGTTTTATTAAAACTTACAGTAAAACCAGTAATGGATTGAACTGCTATACAATGGGAGTTTTATTTCCATCCCTATAATAATAATGATAAATAACAATAATATAATATGTAAAGAATATGAGTGTGTCAGTATTTATCTCCAATAAAACTGCAATACAGCTGTACTTATACCAATGCTCATAATAATAATAATAATAATAATAATAATAATTTAATTATTATTATTATTATTATTATGAGCATTAGTATAAGTACAGCCATATAGCTGTTTTATTGTAGTTTTTAACTGGTTGCTCTGTGGATTGGAAAAAGGATACTGGATTAACAAGGTCAGTTGTTTTTTTCAGGCCCAGTGTATACCGAGTTGTGACGGTCTCTTCCCAGCCTACAATTGGCATGAATGGAATATTTCTGCAGGAGACTAAGGACTGGACAGGCAGTAGCGGACCAGGTCAGGAAACCAACCTTATTAAATAATATATCCACCATATTAAAAGCGGTTCCTTTGGGATAGGGTTGAGGCACATTCATGTGATGAAGCTCAAACTGTACCTGCTTATGTTTAGAAAACAGAAACAGCAGCAAAGAAATAGAAAAGCGCTTACCCACTGCGGTGACAGTCACAGGTGTGCCGGCTGACTTCTCCCCAATCATTTCCCATTCATCTCTCGGCCCCTTGACCCACTCGGCGACAGTGCAAGTGTAGAGGCCCTGATCCTTCGGGAGAGTGTTGTAGACCGACAGGGTGAAGGTGCCCATCCGCACTCTCTCCACCCGCACCTCCCCATAGCTGCTGCGCTCCCGATATGAAGGGCTTGGGACAACCATCCCCTCCTGGTCCACAGACACAATCTCCAGTGCCTGGCTCTGTTTGTCTGTCAGCTTCCAGGACACAGACAGACGGCCTTGGTTCTCCGTGATGGAATTCACAGTGCAGGTAAAATGAACAGCGCTGCCTTCGGGCACATTGCTTGAATTACTTGTAACTGACACTGTGATAATGCTTTCTGTTGAAATAAATGACAGAGAAGATGAGTGTAGGTGGGTGCACAGTTATTACAACCAAGGCCAAAATGAATGTTTTGTTTTAAGTCTACCCTTTTATGCACCACTTGTGGTCAAATCCATTACCCAGAATATTTTCAGTACTGTCAAGTCCATCATACAGAATGCTGGACAAATACTTATTAGAAATATCAAACTGTACATATGCAGCAGAGTTGTTCATACGCTAAAAAAACAATGCACACCATCTATGGTACACTGTATTTAAACTGAACTACTACATGCAAACCCTCTGGGACTGGCATTTCACACTCAGAAATCATCTGAGGCTTGTGCTTCCACTGGAAATATAAACTGTGCTTTCTAGGTAATGTAGGTCATTTTTATGGTTTTTCCCAGTGGAGATATAATGAACCACTTTTTACCCCTTGTCTGTCTTGGTCGTGTGACATCTATGTTTATTGCTACACAAGGTAATTCAGAATTCATTTATTTTTTTGTAGTGAAGTGGTCAACAGACAAGGATAATTGCCAGTGCATTTTATGCTTATCTGGGAGCTTTCATCCAAGTCACGTCCACCACTTTAACCTTCGAGCCTGACCGCTAACACTTCGAGACAGAATGCATTATCACAATCTCAGGATTCATTCAAACTACAAAACCGCTTTTCAATAGCTACAGGCAGGGGTGTAACCACTGTTTAAACTGCATCATCTTTAACACATGTTATACTTCATAATATACACTTCTGAAGCAGTAGCATTTCAGAGAAAAACAGCATCGAGTTATGTAAATATAGTGTCATTAGGAACTGCTGTAATATGCTTTTGTTGGTTTGGGAGGTTAGGAGGATTGTATTTCCTCAGTATTGTGGTCACTCACTTTGCAGATGCCCTGTTCATACGGTGATGAGGATGACAGAGCACCTGCATCTCTGCCCATACGGAATCCTTTAACTTGTGCAAATGAGACAACGGGACAGATTCTGAAACAAGTTCAAGATTGCCCCTATCATTTCTGAATGGATGTGGATCTTGGTTTTAACCTTTTGCCATATAACTGTCCAGAACCTCATCTTACCCACAGGGCAAAATCTGTAGCAAAAGCGCATCCCCAGAGCACTCCACAACCAAACTTAAAACAGGTGGGATTCTATTGGTATGATTATGTAAAACTTCTGTTTAGTCGTTAAAAAAAAAACAATTGTTTTTCTAACCTAGCAAAAAAGTAAAACATATAATAATACTGAAATTCTATACCAAAGCAAGACATTTATGTTAATAAGGTGAGCTAAACCTTATTATGTTCCTTATACTTCTAGTTACATGGATTTGTTAAGCCTCCTGGTGAAAAAAATATAATATATAAAATATTCCTTCTATAAAAGTCACAAGAGCATTGTGCCTCAGATCTAATCAATTGTCCAGTAAGGGGAATTTAGACCCAGCTGACAAACAGCCGCTGAATAAATCATGTTGTTTAGAGTAAAAAAAAACCCCAAAACATTCAGCTATGTCCAAATGTTTTGCATCACCATATAGAATGAACAGATTGTGCTTCATCAAGTCGAATGAAATCTCCTGAATAATGTGTTTCCTGAATTGAATTACATACCACTTTGTAGTTTTCCATATACTTAATGGTAAACTGGCAAATTAAAAAATGTGACATTTCAAAATTGAATCTTAAATACTGTACTACTATTATGGCTTCCGGTAGACTTTTGTGACATTATGTTCTGTGACAAGATAGCTGGAATTCCTGCACTGTAACGTTCACCTTCCACCATCAGGGGGAACAGGAAGAACCTGTCCATCCAGCAGGCTCTGGCAACTATGGGGTTAACATTCCGTAGGAGTAGGCCTGTTAGAAGGCTGGCAGAGAGGAAAGAGGTACACCTGGTTCCAAGCCCAGGTGACTGTGTCCAGGTGTACAAAAGGGGCAGCCTCTCCACTGGACAGGGCACTGCTTCCTCTACCGGGGAAGCGCAGCCATGTATGTCTCGACTGATGAAGTAAACTTTTCTGTTTTTATCTCCAGTAGCCTAAGCAGGTACATATTGCTTCAGAAGATCGCAGCGCAAACACCTTTGGGCAGCAAGGATCCTGCATCGTGCCACCGACCAGAACACAGTTCAAACACCTACGTGCGGTATCACCTGGGACCTGTGTAAACAGTTGTCTTTATTTAAAGGGGCAGTACCCATTTAATTTGAACCAGTAATTTTTTTGTTTGTTTGTTTGGTTGTAAATAAATTTTGGTTACACCTGAAACTTGAACTGTCTGTGTGCCATCTCAAGGCCTTCCTTTTTTATTATCATAATTTTTTTAAATTAATGTCTCAATCCTAAAATTCTAGGTGATGCAAATCCTGTGGACAAAGCTGTACACACACACACACACACACACACACACACACACAAAAATGTCTTACTCTGTGGTTGAATGGAGATTTGAACATTCCTGGATCTCTTGTTTTTGTCAATGAAGTCACCAGTTGCAGTTTTCTCTCTCTCTGTGACACGGCAGATGTACTTCCCAGTGTCCTCCTGGCGCAGCTGGTGGATCTTCAGGAGGTAGATGGCATCACTCTCCTTGCGGAAGGTCAGCTTGCCGTCCCCCTCCCTCAATGCGTAGTCCCCATTCAGGACAGGCACGGCGTTGGGGCCCATGACAGCCACCTGGGTGCTGTTGAACACCCAGGACACAGAGAAGTAGCGTTCAGGGATGCTCTGAGCATCAATGACGCACCTGAGCTCCGCAGGCTCTCCAGCCGTGTAGGCCCGTCTCTCTGTGTTAATCTGGATGTTGAATTCCTTGTCTTAAATAAATAAAAATAAGAAAACAACGACTTCAGTGACAGGGATCTTAGATTACAATTTCAAAACTTCAGTACCCTACTCATTAGGTCCATCATGCAAGGTAAAATGACAAGAAACTAGGTCTGCAAACTTTCCAGTGTTGGAGTAATAGGGACATTCAGAAAAGTCAACAAAGACATTTATGGAAGACATATCTGTACATTCCTTTTGTGTATTACTAAATTAATATTTTACGATTTATGGTAAGTGAATGATCCAAATTATAATTTGTGAGTGGCAACTACTATTTGTTGTGTTGACAACTGTTTAAAAAGGGAACATTAAAATTACATACTGCTTATGAGCACAGCCTTATTAATTTCACAGGTTAAAATACGATGATTCGGATGTTTATAGATGCCTTTAATCATGTTGAGACTGCTTTTTTTACATAATGTGCAATAAACCACTTTTACCTTGATTGCAGGTAGGTGGCAAAAACACACAAATACGTCTTACGACATCAACCCATTATACATGTATAATAAAAAAAGAGGTTTATATTCACCGATGATAAACTATTTAAACAATAGCTATTTAATTGTCAATACAATATGTTTTACAATACACAACTTTAAAACTCATAAAAATATATCATAACAAACATAAAACAAGCAAATGTATTTATTTTAGTCTTTTCGTTTTATAGTATACCGTATATTAAAAACCAAAACTGTATGCTGCATTTTTATAGTCAGTGGAAATGAATATGGGTCTACAAATTATGGTTTGAATATCAAAACACATCTCTCCAGCATTGCTTAACAGTTTCAACTGTAGCTCTGGTTTACTGAAACGGAAAATTGCGTATGGTGGGAGTAGGTGTCGAGGGAGGGGGTCTTGAATGCAACAGTGAGGGTTTCAAGTTTCTAATACCAGACATCAGTTAAAACTAAGGATTCAGAATGGGCAAAAAAAAAAAAAAAATCAACTTGTGTCATTACTCTGGCAAACTACAGTTTTGTAGTTTTACTCTAATACCCAAACCCCACCCCCAAAAAAATAAACAAACAAAAACCCCTTCAGTACCTGTGGCCTGTATGTTAATCACATTCTTGTCAGCCTGTTTTCTGGTCAAGGCAAACCATGACCTGTCGGGGTCCTGAATCCACTCTGTGGCTTCACAGTAGATCTCGCCCTGGTCGGAGGGCTGCAGCATGTAGACAGTCAGCTTGTAGGAGGTGCTGCCAGTCTTGTCGAGCCGCACGTCCCCCGAGGAGTACCGCTGCCTATAGGCTCCCCCCGGGCGTAGCACAAAGTCCCGGGAGAGAGTGATGATCTCCTGGGCAGCTGTCTGACCGGCTGTGTGCAGGAACCAGCCCACAGAGAGGTGGCTGTGCTGGGATGTCTGCTTTGAAACTTCACAGGTAAGACTCAGATGTTCCCCCTCCACTTTGCTGAGAGTCTGGCCAGCCGAGGACACACTCAGAGTGTCTGGTATAACTGCAAGACAAAATAATTACTATTCATTACAAATACATTTAGCCCTGCTGAAGCAGGAGGTGAGGTTAATATCGGAGTTTTTTATTTTGAAAGTACAGGGTCTGAGAATGAAGAGAATAAATTACAAATGAAAGGCTGGGGGGGGGGGGGGGGGGGGTCTTCACTCTTAATTTTGTGCTACAATGTCTGAAAAAAGTCAAGCGATTTAAACATTACAATAGATTTCTCATGTTAAACATTTTCTTTTTTCAAAGTTATACAAAAAACAGTTGAGAGCAAGTCAATAAGTCCTCTTATTTTTTCAAGAGGATGTGGGTCTAGCTACTGAAAAATATATATTTATCAGTATATTGAGATAGAATGATTCAACAGTTTAAATACAGGAAATGACCGTTTCAGACGATGTTCCTTTAGTTAGTCAGGGAACTTTATCCAGGTTTACTTTGCCAGCAGTTTTGTGATAACAAAACAAGAAGCCAGTGGTTTTGGAAACAGTGTCACCTGTGATTCAGACTTCATCACACCAGCACTCTATTCTCCCTGGAGTGTTATCAGGTCTGACCTCACGCCACTTGCTCACTCGTATCTTCTGTTTACCAGAAATGCAGACATGGACAAATTCCTAAAACACCCTAGAATACCAGTGGCATCAGACACCCTAGACAGTGAGCACTGATGTTTCACTTTAAAGAAACAGGAGGGGAAAAACAGACACGTACAGGTATCTTAATGCAGCATCTGCAAAAGTGGGTGTAATTATACTGTAGAGAGAAAAGGCTGACACCCCCACTGAATACACAGCTGGACAATAACATCATTACCAAACTACAAACCACAGAAGCAAGGCTCTGTTATGCTTCAATTGGTGTTCCTAATTGAATATGTCTACGAAAGCCTTGGAAATCAAATGACATGCAGTACTGTTATATGCATCTATTAGACAGTTAGACGCTTGACCTGGTTAAATCAATAAAACCTTGACAAGGACGTACAGCATTTTTAAAGGTACTTGCCCATTAAACAACTACAATCCGTTTTTAAAATGTAGAAATTTACATTGATACACAATGTGTATTTCGTTTTACTTTTAGATGGGCATATTTTAGTTTTTCAATATTCTCCTGGCTCTCACTAGCCGTCCATTCCTCTCCACAATGAATGTGTAGCAATTTTCACGAAACAAATCGATTGCTTATATACCAAGTTTACAGAGATTTTGTTTTGTAGCAAGTTCACTAATAATGGTGGACACATAATGACCTATATATGTAGGCTCACCCTCAAGCATCACTGTCTGCCAGGGGACAATACTGACACACAGCAAGCAGCTAATTTCCTGTAGCAACAAATATGGCCAGTAAAGCAAACACTATACTATAGTGAGTGCAATCTCTCCTTCAGCAATGCCTGCACCCCTGCCTGTGAGGTGCACTTTCAAGCTTTTAATACAGTAGATGTAAGCAGGTAGTCTCTTTCTATCAGATTCTGTAACTTCAACAAAAACATGTTTTGTTTCATTTGTTCCCCACGAGTAACTAGGAGCTCCAGTAACCAATATTGATTTTTCTTCCAATAACAATGTCACCCTGAAGGATGGAAGAGAGGTCCTGCATTCTCATGTATTATGAACACCAGTTTGAGTCTGCAGGGGTTTGACTGTACACTCTACAGTGCAACTCCCAGATCAGCTCTGTTGGATGCACTTATTACTGAGCTTTTCTATTCATCTACCTCTGTTCCTGTCCTGTTCCTGTTTTTTGCTTATTAATTCCGCTCACTAGTTTCTACATAGTTAGTAGTAAAATAAAATAAATCTTGCTCTTAAAATCAATGAGAAAACATCAATGGGTCACCTGAACTTAATTGGAATCTATTATATTAGTAGTAAATCTGTGCTTTCCATTTTTGTTCCATTCTTCCAGGTGGAGAGTGGAAATGCAATTTCGAATCCCAGTGAGTTTGCTGGTAATGTATCTTTTTTAAACATGTTGTGTTGATGTAGGTGAGACATCATTACTATAATCTATAGCTTGCTGTAAGTCATAGCCAGGGATATCTGGATTTACTGTATGTAGTGTCTTTCTTTTATCTATTGAAGTATGAATACATGTTAGACAGACATCACAGCAAATAACTTTTGTATTTAACTGAGGGCCTGTCAAAGTGCAGTACATTTTCAGAAAACCACAAGATATAAAATGCTGGAACCTTTTTTTTTTTTTTTTTTTTTTTTTATTCTGTATCGTTCACCATCTGATTCCTCAAACACTACTGTTGGGTTTTTTCACACCTGTTCAGAGGACCAGCTTGCAATTCAAACACGACCTCTGGCTCCAATTTGCCTGCTCTGAGCCCTCCCCATGGCCAGATTAAAATGAGATACAGAAGCTCACCGCACATCTATAGAGGAACATATTCTCAAAGTCAAATTTGTCCAGTGCACAGGGGTCTCTATAGTATCAATTCTGAGAAGGGCTAAATCTTAAGTGTTTTTCTGGTGTCTTTCTTTTACTACTACAGTATATTTGAAAAACAGCAGTTGAATTTCACAAAACCATTTTCTAAAATGAACACAGATTAAAAAAAAAAAAAAGGACAGTACCCATGTGTTGAAACATTACAGAATAAAGCAGGATACCCAGGAGGATCCAAAGCGGAGCTGGAAAAGCTGTTAAGCCACAGCTGGGAAGCTGTCTGGAGTACAAGACAATTTATTAAGATGATAAGAGAAATCGTTGGGAGAATGGTCCGTGTCTTAATCCACTGACTTGGGAGCAGTTGGAGAAACGGCACAGAAGTGTAAAAATGACTGTGTTGTTTCACTATGATGACATAAGATATAAAATCTACCAAAAAACAATATATGAAAATAAATAAATCAAAACATCTGCAACATAGCAGTACACAGCCTTCCTGTAGTTCCACCCTTAGACACCTGAAGGGCCCATGGTGGTTACCTATAGGAGTGAAGGATGAAAGAATATTCTTTTTTTTACACTTCAGGATCCCCCAAGAAGCTGCCTGTTCAAAGGGTTATAACCTGTCATGGCTATTTCAGGACAAAACTTGGACAACAGGGGTGTGTGGGTCTCATACTGTACTGTAGGTGGATTTGTGGAGGAGGCATAACATCTGTATTTTTAAATGAAGCAGTATTGAGTGTTTAATAGCTATGGATGACTCTTTCAAAGGGATCAATCATTTTCAACCGTGGCAGGACAGTGGTTAAGATGCATATGTTAGCCCTCAGCCTCCACCTGGCACACGTAAGTAGTTTAGGGAATATTGTGGAGAACAGATTTATGGTTTTCTGAATATATAATAATAATAATAATAATAATAATAATAATAATAATAATAATAATAATATAATTATATTTTTATATAGTGCCTTTCATAGTGGACCACCATCATAAAGCATTTTACAAGATATGAGACTATATGTTTATGGGTGGAAAAAGCAGGTACTGTATGTCTGTATGCAGGAATGTCTGTATACAGTATGTCATTCTCCATTACAGTATCCTAGTCCTGTCTTCCCAATTCCCTGCTTAATAGCTACATAGTCCTTGTACTTTTCCCATCCCAGGCTAGTGCACTGGCTTTGGACCCTGTTCTCCACTCTGACTCATGGTTCAATTTACCCTTTATTTATTGCCATGTCTATCCTGCTGTACTGATTGATTCAGACTGTCAGAAATGTGAGAGGCTATGTTGGAAATGTATCCTTGATGGGAAGTGTATTGTACCGATAAACAGTTTACATAAATCAATCAATCAATCAATCAAGGTTAGCTGTGTATAAATTCACTACCTTTGAAGCGAGTATTGGAGACAGTACAATAGGTTATCCGTCTGTCTTAACCCCTAGGACCTGCTCATTTTCCCTTATATAAAATAGTTGTGTCCCTCATTTTCCCTGCAAAGTGGGTTTTGTAATTGATTAGAAACTGGGTACTAAGCATCACGCAGCACCAATCTGGCTGCTGGTTTGATTTTTAATGGTTTCAGTTTTTGCTTCACTGGCTTATGCCTTCATCTACAAGTCCTCAGCTGGCAGCCACTACTTAAACAATAACTGGCAAGACTGTCTGATCATAACCTAGCGATGCAGTCAGACTACAAAGTTAAAGAGGAAAGGTGGTGTGCTGAGATGAAAAAAACAAATAAAAAATGAGCTTGAGATAATTGCACACTACTGAGCAGGAGTGGGTATCTCCAGTACAGTAATGTTGGTAATATAACCTGCACCCTGTGTATGATGTGCACGGCTCAGCTGCCTAGGGTTACATTAGTTATATAATGTACACCTCACACGTTCTAGAAAACTAGAACCAAGTGATTTCAATGTGTTCAATTCACCGTGCACACTGCACTGCGTTTTTAATTTAATCTGATACAACCATATGCAATATTTATACTGCTCTTAACAGTGTACATTAACAAACATCTGAATTATGCATACTTTACATATATTAAAAATTAAATACTCTAATACTTTTTGAAACTTTGCCAGTGACTGAATACGGAGTCTGTGCAAGAGAAATTGTCTCGATGTTTCTGCTCAAAGAAATGACATCTTGTTTGGGAACTCTGGCGTCTCTTGGCAGAGTTTCTAGTGTAATCTAACTGAGCAGGAATAATTCCTTGAGTTGAAAAGGAATATTCAGCATGCAGATCTTTTTTTTTTCTTTTCTTGACATATTCTGAAGTTATAAAAGACAGATGGTATGAGGTTTGTGGTTCTGTATGTGGAAGCACAATGGCTCTCAGTGCTCAGCCAGCTAAGGGAAACTAGGATTGTTAGCTCAGTGAAGGTTGTTATTGTTTTACATCAGACAAGCCAAGTTTGGGGCATGGAAGTTGTGGAAATGGATGTATACACTTGCCTAAGTTTGGAAGCCTGGGTTCTAACCATGTTGGAAAATCAGAACTGAAAAGGAGTTTGGTGGTCTCAGCCTTGACCTTAGTGGTTCAGATCATGAAACGCTAGGAGACAAGACGGAGCATCTGAATGTCAGCATGTCAATGTTAAATTGCTTGCAAACAGGCTGAGAAATGTACATGCTAATAGTATGAATTAGCAGTTTGGAGACACAGCCATGGCTACTTGCAATACCTTCCAGGCAGGTATATTGTTCAGTGTTCAGTATCTTACCTTAAGAAAACTATCTGTAATGCAGTTGTTTTTAGCATACCATTAATGTGTAAAAATCAAGGGAAGAAACACCTGGATTAGATCTTTTTTTCTCCCCTGAATTTAGGGCTGCTAATGAGATTTAATGGATTAGTCAGTCAATTTAAATATTAAAATAAATCATGGATACTACATTTGCTAATCAAACCTAAAACATAATTCAATGTTTTTAAATCTCCTTTAAAGTCAGCTACTATTAGCTAAGTTTGTGTTATTATTATTATTATTATTATTATTATTATTATTATTATTATTATTATTATTATTATTATTATTAATACTGACAAAAAGATGTCCCTTTATATTGATACAGCAGCATGTCCTGCATCTCCAACAATGACTTGTCTGCAAGAGGCAGTTTTAAATTAAACTACACTTCTTAAACCCTGTGTTCTTAACTGATCCGCTGTGTTAGTCCAATGAAGATAAGATATACATTTTTAGTGTTCTTTTTCAATGTTAAATATTCGATATTTGGGGCTGCCCAGGACATTTTAATTCATTTAGCATCTGTCATGAGAGCTGAACAGAGCTGGTTATAAATACACAGGTGTGTTTAGTTTAATCTTGCTCCGATAATTTAAACTGTCAGATATCATGCAGAAGGTATTACTGTGGTGTCTATTAAAACTATTAAATGCTCTTGCAACAAACTGTGGAGCCATATAATTAAAAGCTGCCTGGGCGCTATAAACTCTGCTTTAAATGTTCCTGACTTTCATGACCCAATATTCAATTCAAGCCTGGCCTTGTATTTTGTTTTTCATTATTTTTGCTTTGCCGATTATTAGGATCAGATCTGTGGAGAACATGGTCTTTGTACAAGAAGTCAATTGTAGAATTTCTCAGAACACATGCAGGCTCTAACAACAAAGTCAGGCTGTTCAGTCAGACACAGTCTCCAGAATTCATTCTTTCTTTATTTTTTTGTTACTGTGCTTTTGTGTCTGCCTGGTTAATAACATTTTCAGGAATGTTAATGAAAGAACAGCTGCAGTCACTGAACCAAATAAGAACCCAATGGCCCATTCTATGGAAGGTCAAATTCATAGTAAGTCAATTGCAATATAGAAGAAAAAAAAAAACAAGATGTGGATGAATTTATCATCCACCACACCACCTTTCAAGGCTATAAGTGTATTTATTGAAGCACTCTAAAAAAACAAGCATAGAGACTAAAAAGAAATACAAAACTATCTACTCTTAAGGCCCTTAAGCCAGACGCGACGCAATGAGCGACACGACAAAATCAATAAAACCTCTGCTTTTCAATAGCGCTCTTCACACCAAAGGCGACACGACAAGCGACGTCACCGCATCACAAATTCCAATGTGAGTGATGAAAAAAAATAAACTGATCCTATTTTCTCGAATTTGTCGAGCGACAACTATACAACTGAGCAATCAGAGAACAGCTTCATGTCATGTGGTTTGAAATCAAGCACTGTTTCACTTTGTGACCTTGGGTGTATTTTATTTTTTATGTAGGTATTCATTTATTATTATTATTATTATTATTATTATTATATTATTATTATTAATAATAATTATATAAATATATTGTGTTTATGTGCAGATGGTGAAGGACGTCCAACATGATTATTTATTATTTAAGATGACGGCGAAAAGCTGGGCGTTTGTGTTTTGTTTATTAATTTATAAAGCTTGTGCAGAAGGTGACCAGTGACCAGAGATGGTCATCTGTATAAAAACCTGTAGCTTTCTGCACTCTAGGAAAAGAGTGTCAGACTCGGAGGCGATAGAGAAACAATTGCTATATCTAAAATATACTTGTTTAGTAAATTGTTAGTGTTCGTTTCATTTTGGCCAGAGTGCCCTTTTATACAGGTGAACATCTCCCAATTAGCAACAATTAATCAATGAATTAACATGAGAGATGGTCACCTTCTGCACAAGATTTTAAAATAAATAAAATACAAAAAGTACAGCTTTTCGCCGTCATCTTAAATAATAATCATGTCAGACGGCTTTCATTCATCCACAGATAAACACAATATATTGATATACTACTACAACCAATAACAACAACAAATGAATACCTACATAAATAAGAAAATACACACAAGGGGTGGGCACCCCGTCACACACTTTCACTGAAAACGGAGGTAAAGCTCCTATCTGCAGTACCTCATTTCCCTGACCTATAATAATAAGCCATTTTCTACTGCGTTTGTTAGCAACCATACTTTCTGAAAGTATCTGGCAAATTTCCAACTGTCGTGTCGTTTCTGTGATCGTTTCTGTTGTGCACTGTGTTTTCGCAGCAAATTTGTCGTGTTGTCAGTAAAAATCGCATCACGTCAGGTGTGTGCGGGCCTTTACTCTCCCATCGATGTACCCCGTGAATTAGACTATGGTTAAGTTTAGCAAGCTCCTCCATCCCCTCTAAGGATCAATACTTGGTGTTCAGCTGGGGAAAGTGGGGGTTGGGGTTACTTCTCTACATATACTAAACATCTATTTAGCCCTTTATGTTCCATTGCACTTATCCTGGGGCATTTTGCTGGCAAGGGAAGCCATTAGGTGTTAATTATTAAGCATCCTCAATGAACTGTAGACATGAGAAAACCTGGCTATGAGGGCAATGTCGGAAACATTTGCTGTACCAGTTAGAAAATGGACCGGTCACAAAGCAAAGTGGGTCTCAGTGCAGAATGGCTTTATTGGAATGTACAGAGCAAATCCCAGTGCCTTTGGACTCTCTTGATTGCCAATCTTTGTTTAGCAACCAAAGAAATCTGAAATGTAGGTTAAACTATGGACAAAAGGCCTTTCAAAGCCACGCAGTAAATGTATGTAATTTATTTTATTTATTTACAAAGATAGCCCAGCTGAGATGCAGTACATATATTCCTGTGGCCACCACACTTAAATGAAGGACTGAAATGCAAGGGCTCTGTGAAATCTGAGTAAGCTTTCTGTCTGAAAAGAGATTTGAAACCAGAATCTTCTGGCTCTGGCATTTGTTTATTTTTTTGCTTTTAGTTTTTTATAGACCACAATGCCACTGGACACGCCGTCAAGAAATTTGTGAATTAAACCTATTACTGTCGGCAAATTGTAATGTTTCCCAAATGAAATTCAACAAACATCAAAAATGTAGTTGGTGTGGTCCAAATGTAAAAAAATATCGGAGCACCTCTGAGAATTATCTGGGATAAAAAGATATCGAGGGTACGCACAGGACTACATTATACCAATGTCGGTAAAATTCGTACACCCGCTGTTTATGTGGTAATTTTTAGTCTCGTGCAAATCGGGCTTAAGATGCCTCATTAAAAGCACAAAGTGATCTAACATTTTCACACGGAAAATTGACGGAAAATAACTGCTACAATGGTGGAACAGGAACCCTGCATGAGAAGGCCACAAGGTGCAGTCAGATACAAACAAAACAGAAGACTGGAGCCATTTAACAGCAGTCTTAGCATAAAAGCATGTTCTTAAAAGCAATGTTAATCCGCAGGAAGCCTGCGAGACTAAATCATGATTGGTGATGTGGTCAGTTTTTGTTTCGACAGTTAGAAAACAGCCTGCTGAATATTTGGAAACTGAATATTATATATATAATTTGTGAAATCTGTGGCTCTAACGTATGCAACCTTTCAGAATCACACTTAGTTATTCTGGACAGAAATTGGAGCCTATGATCAAAGTTTAGACTTTCTTTACTTGTTCATACCACTTTAACACAAGAACTGTACTTGATATCCTCTTAATTCAGCATGACATTCAGGTAATCTCAGCTTGAGCCAAAAAACACGGCCTGTGAATGAGCTTGAACCATTCCATGCTACTACAAAGTAACAGAGACATCTGGAGATGGAATAACCTACAGCTGCAGTCCATCCATGCAAAACTGTGGCTTTTCATTTCAATTTTCTTAGATTGGAAAAAATCCATCCCAGCCATGCTACTGGAATAAAAAAAATTCACATTGGAATAAAAATTAAAAAAAAAATAAATAAATAAATAAAAAATTTAAAGAAAATTATGAAAATAGAAACAAATTCTAAATTGAGAAAGAGATCCTGCCACTATGCAAATTATATGGGAATCAAGATACAGAACGTCTTTCCTGCAAAAATAAATATTATTATTATTATTATTATTATTATTATTATTATTATTATGTTAACAGCATGATATTGTGGCATTTAGTTTAATGTTAGCCCTTCAGGCCAAAAAATATACAAACGTATCAGGCTGGTGTTTTTGAGAAACTGAAGCATTGAACTTTCTGAAGATGAATTTCAGTTATACTATAGCATTTAAAAATGGGAGAATTGGACTAAAAAACATTCAAACTTTCAATTTCAATGGCAATTCTAACTATAACTTAGATGTTGCAAGCAACATTAAGGCTTCCAAGGAGTTACTTTGAAATTTAAGCATTTTGATTGGTTGTCATTCATTCAGTTGTAGACACTAATCTGAAGTTTCAAGAGTTTTTGTTCAACATAAGACATTTCTGTGTTAACTAGGTTATCCAACATGGCCGCCATACTGCTGAACCAATCAGCTTCATTTCAAGCACTGTGCATCTTGCACAATCCCTAACCATGTGATAAGTGGGTTCCGACAAGAACATGTTTTTAAATGTCCGAAACGTGTCCTAAAATCCAATATGGCTGCAATGGCAAACCATGTGACCAATCACGTTTATTCAGCTGTGGACATTAGTTCCCATTGCCGTCTTATATTCTCTGAAATTTCAAGTTTTCGTGCAATGATTTGCATTTTATGCAACTTTAAAGTTTTGTTGGCAGAAAGAAAAATAATAATAATAATAAATAAATAATCTTAACAACAACAATAGGCTTCCCAGTCATGGGCTGAGAAGCCTAACAATAGAAATAAAAAGTGAAACAGAAGACTAATAATGTATGAGGTGTATGATGATTAATATGAGGGCGGCGCCAAATTGAAGTAATACAGTGTGTGTGTGTGTGTATATATATATATATATATACACACACACGTACACACACACACACAATCTTACTTGCCTTTGTCTCATTTAGAATCTTAAATTGTATCCCTTATACACTTATTTTCCAAAACGAGTCCAACACTTGGAAAATATAATGGTACAATACATCTTTAAATCTACAGTACTGTACATAAACCAGATGGAGAATAACTGGGTCTGATGTTAAAAATAAACTAATTGCCTCTTTACGATTTGTTTCTGTTATCAGTCCTAATGAGATACAGACATGGGGCTTAAGATAGGCAGGCAATTGTATCTAATTCTGACAGGTGCTTTACTGGCAGAACTGACAACTTTGATCTATGTCAGTACGAATTCAGGGGGGGGAAATAATGATATCACTTTGAAACGTGAAAAAACCTGTGGGATAAAGGCGTACTGCTATGATTAACTGTGGGTATGGGGGATTTCCATTAATAGGTATTAATAATCACAGTGGAACCTGCTTTTGAGAAAATACCACAGATGTACCGTTATAAAACTAGTCAGGTGGCAATCACAGATTTGAGAGGCAGATTCATGAGTAATTTGTGTTTCTTGCAAAAAAAAAAAAAAACAGCTATTCCTGAACATACATGTCACACTTACTGCTGTATATAAACTGGGTCAGAGTCGTTCTCCTAAGAATAGGCAAGTGACCTATAAAGTATACTGTACACTTCAGTGAAATAAACTAATTAGCTCTTATAGTGGAAGTCTTGAAGCCCACCGAGGGACATTAGCCACAGTTAATTGAAATAGATTTGATACAAGTTTAGGCTTTGCATTCCAAATGCTGGACAGAAAAAACTTGCTTTAGGCATTGAAAGCTGTGAACAAAAAACTATTTTTTTGTATCCTCTCTCCAGTCAAAATAAACAGATGTTCAATTCAGCAGATGTTTGGGCAGTTTATGACCTTTAATCAATTATAGAATAATCAAATCACAATAATGAAATCACTTAAATTGCAGAAATTGGCTTTTAATTATTAAAATCAGAATTAAATAGAAGCTAACATGAAACATAATCTTAATGTACTTACTGAAAAAGTTGCCTGAACCTGACCAAAGGGCATATACTGGACTTCACCTTCTGAGCAGAATCGATTTAATGCAGTTATTTTTTAATTGCTACAGCATTAATAAAGTACTTCATAATTTCCCTCAGATACCAAAAAGTAAAAAAAAAGACATTCTTATCAGCTGCTTTGCAGAGCAGTGAGTGAACTATTATACATGTCATGCAATCACTAACACATACAGGGACACTACAGGTTAATTACGGTAAGCTACTGTAGCCCTACTGCACTCATTCATTAGCTATACATGCATTTATCTCTTGATACCATTAATGTTCCAGTCTGATCAGAATGAACCTTTGCACCTCACTCAAGAATTAAATGCAACACTAGGTCACACGCCTTATACTGCAATCAGTGCAGAAGACAACTTCATTCTGCCCGATATAGGCACTGGAAAGCATTGCTAAATGGTCAGTTTTAACTTAAGTGTAAAGTGCAATGCTTCAGATTTGGCTAATGGAATAATGAGTAGAGATAACAGCACAAGCCTGGCTTCTGTTGCGAAGGTTGTGGTTTCTGCTCCTTCAGTAGAATAACCTGGATCTAATGCACTGTGCTGAAAGAGGTGGGTATGTACTGTAAAACAAGCTTTGTGGAGTTGGGCGTGTCATAGAACTTGTGTGTATGTATATGTGTACGTGTTATTAACCTAATGGCTTCTTGGAAAAAAAAAAATACCACCACGGAATTCACTTGTCAGCCGAGCACCAGTTAAGTAAAGCATCTCTTTGGAAATAGAAAGTCATGATCACATGCATTATGCACCAATATTTTCAAAGAGACACATAGATAATAACATGGATCTCAACATACAGGCTATACGAATCTGTGGACACTTTTAATACAGCATAGGGGCAGGTCCCTTCCTTATCGGAATGCAGTCTTGCAACTGTTGTAGAAAAAGGTCTAAAAACACATCGTGGATTGTTTATCCTGTCACTCCTGTTACAATTGTTATATTTAATGCAAAACATTTTGAAATGTTATAATAACGATTAATAATGTTCAACTATACATTACATTATATGATTCTTGTGTGCCCTCCACATTTTGCCCTCATGCCCATGCCATCTTAAAGTTCCCTAAAGCTGCAGACACCCAACTCTTCTTGCCATTGTACCACTCTGTAGACTAAAATAGACATATTATAGTACAAACAGCTGGCTTAGCTTGACTTGACAAATGTCACCTACAAGCAGTGCTGTACATGTAGCTCAGGGAAGCAAACCAAAAATGCAACATGAGTTTCAAACTTCATATGGATGTTCTAGGACCCCTGGAAAAGCTGTTTTATTCTGTCTATTTGTTTGATTGTATTCACTAGACAGCTAACACGTTACAGAGCTATTGCCAGAGGCCAGCACAAATCCCGAACAGCACTTCACTCGTAACACTACAAACTGCATTCATACGACAATCACCAATTCACGCATTAAAACGGACTTGTGTATGTGTTTTGTGTTTAATGTGGGGGTACAATAACAGGACTATTTTGGGACCAACCATGGGATTATAACGTAAGTAATACACGCCGCTGTATTATCTGAATTATTATTTGCTGTATGTTTTGCCGTCAGGCACTGGACATAAGAGAAATAAAAACCCTTAAGAAATAAAATCACCTACACCTGCACACTATTAACCACTTTGCCACAGGCCGGTTTTTCAAAACTAAATCGGATTTAAAAATCAGTCAATTGGATTTCCGCATTTCATCTGGATTATATTGTGCAATTGGGTTTTTTTCAAAACATCAAAATGTGATCGGGATTACTGTGATCCAGATTTGGCATTGGTAATCAGAGTGCACTTTTCATCACGATTAAATGTTGCAATTGGGTTTTTCAGAATTTTTAAGAGGAGATCGGGATTAGTTTGATTCAGTTTTTAAATGATCATAGAACAGTGATATTTTGTTTGAATTATCATTGCAAACACACACTACGTGTCCAAATAGAGTGTTAAAATATAATATTTACATATTTAAGTTTTGTATCCATGCAAGCAAACAAGAAAAGACGTATTTACTGGTATAGCGTTAATAATAAAAAAAAGCATACGCCTTCACACACACCTCCTTAAAGCTCATCAGAGACGCTGGACTCCCGACTCCATGATTGTTATAAATATAAGTAGCATAGGCACAAGTTTGTCACTCCTGAATGTAAGGGAGCAGAAAATGGTGAAATACACTCAGTTAAGCAAAGAAAAATAATGTAATTATCTGTAATTACTTTAAGAAATGAAGGTCAATCTTTAAGACAAATTGTAAGAACTTTGCAGGTGTCTGTAACTGCTGTGGCCAAGACCATCAAACAATTTGAAGAAACTAGCACTCATGAGGACCGAACAAGGTCAGGCAGGCCAAGGGTGACCTCAGAATCAGAGAACAAGTGCATTCGAGTCACAAGTCTGTGAAACCGGCAATTAACTGCCCCTGAAATACAAGCTCAGCTAAATGCTACTAGAAGTACAGACCTGTTCAGAGGAGATTGCGTGAAGCTGGCCTAACTGGAAGAATTGCTGCAAAGAAACCATTGCTAAGAGTACAGAATAAGAGGATGAGACTTGCCTGGGCCAAAAAACACAGAAACTGTATGTTTGAGGAGTGGAAGTCGGTCTTATGGACCTATGAGTCAAAATTTGAAATATTTGGGTCCAACCGCCGAGTATTTGTAAGACGCAGAGAGGGCAAGCGCATGAGCTCTGCATGTGTGGTTCCCACTGTCAATAATGGAGGAGGCAGTGTTATGGTCTGGGGTTGCTTTGCTGGTGACAGAGTTGGTGATCTCTACCAAGTCCATGGCAAGCTTAACCAGCATAGCTATCATAGCATACTTCAGAGGCATGTCATTCCATCGGGATTACGGCTAGCTGAGAAGTCCTTCATTCTTCATCAAGATAATGACCCGAAAAACACCCCAAAGTTGTGCAAGAACTATCTAGCGAAGAAGGAAAGTGAAGGACAACTCAATCTAATGATCTGGCCTACCCAGTCCCCAGACCTCAATCCCACAGAACTTGTATGGGACGAACTGGACAGAACAGTCAAAGCAAAGCTACCCACAAGTAGCTTATACTTATCTCTGGGAATTGCTGCAGAAGAACTGGGAAGACATGTCGGGTGATTTCCTGCCGAAACTTGTTAACCGAATGCAAATTGTATATTGTAACATGTGTTTTCATTTTAAAGTATTTACAGAAACGTATACAACGTAAAACATTGTCAATTATGAAAAAAACCTAGTTTCCAGCAAGTGTATTCAAACTTTTGACTGGTACTAATATATATATATATATATATATATATATATATATATATATATATATATATATATATATATATATATATATATATATATATAGTTGGTATAATTTCGATGTGGAAATGGGTTTATTGTCTAGGCTTGGTTGAGAGGAAGGGCAGCAAGTGATTGGCTGTGCCGGTCCTCAAATCAGCAGGTGGGCGGGTCTTAACCGAGTGTCCGTCAGCATAAAAACATCCGGTGGAGATGGATTGGGTTGACTGCAATGCCCTGCTTCAGAGGGAGCTGCGTACACTCAGGAGGAGAGAGTCCGCTCTGGAGGAACGACAGCTACGCAACCCTGAAACTGCAAGCGGTGATTGTGATGGCAATGCCCAGCCAAGGCCATATGAAGCAGCAGGAGTTGTTGTATGAATACCGGCTCATAAGTAGGTTAGTTTAGGGGATAGTGATCCCATGTGATGTATAGCCAGAGTTATGTAGTGTAGCTGGTTCCTGGAGCTGAACACCTTGTTTATAAGGCTAGCGCTCACCCTGTGTGACACCTTTTATTTGTAGTTTTTGTACTGCGATTTATTTTGCCTTTTGTACAGCTTGCTGTATTTGTCCTCTGTGCATTACCATCGCTGGTAACGTCACATGACCCCTTTGTTTACTTTCTGTTTGTTGTTTATAAATCCTGCGTGCCTGTGCTGGCGTTTCAACTCCAACTCCATGTCTCTCTGTGTTGCATAACAGTGGCTACCCACACACGTGACACGAGCACCCTTTCACAATACACTATTAAGAACTAGCCCACCTCAAAAAACTTGATTTCGTAATCGTGACTATTTGACTATCTGGATAAATCTAATCCAGAAATGATGCTTTCTGAAAAAACGGATCAGAATGATGCAGATAAAAGTAACCTCGATCACAAAATATAGGATTACAAAATTCGGATCACTGTTTCCCAGATGAAAAGTTTTGAAAAACTGGCCCCTGGACATCACCTGCAGCAGCGAGGGAACTTACTTGACACACCCTCTCCAAATCAATGGAGTTATTCTTCCGTTTGCACTTGCAGAAAAAATCGATGTGATTAATACCCATGCATCATCTCCTTGGTTTGCTGCCACTGTGATTTTACTCTATGCCAAAACACATGCGCTGGCCTGCCTACTACTCCACTACACACTAGCCCAACGGCCTGCCTGCTGCGTGCACCTTTCATGACACAGTGCATAGAAGGACAGAAAAATTTTATCACATTGGATATACAAACCTTACACCAGTGACATTTTCAGGAGGTTTACATTCTTAGCGGTATAACTGAAAACCAAAGGCACATCCATCAAAAACAGTGAAAAAACCTGCAAAACAACAAACTAACCAAAACCACTTGGATCCCAAAATTGAAGAACTTTATTTAATCCAGTCCTTTCATTTATAACAAACTAAAATGGATTAGTTCAAAATAATACCAGTTTTAATTGTGGTTCAATAAGGTCCTTAATTCATCCAAATTCAATAGTCTGAAACTAAATCTCATTAAAATAACAACAGTTCCAAAGCCAATTACTCCAATAAGGTTGGTACCAAGCAAGATAATGTCAGGTCTGTTGAGAAGGTCGAGATAAAATTTAGAATGTCATAGTTCAGAAGTACAAGACTTGGTGTCACCTCAACTGCGAGTCTTACGTCGGTGGTTTGTGGTTTGACCAAAGGTGGGATGTGTAATAAAGAATTTTTATGCTTCATATAGTATGTACTTTTTCACATAAAAAAATATATCTATATATATATATATATATATATATATATATATATATATATATATATATATATATATATATATATATATATATGCACTTCCACTTTTTGTCATTTCCACAACAAAGCAGTGTTTCTCATTTTAAAAAATACAGCTTCCTCAACTCTGATCTTAGTTCCTAGGCCCTCTTAGAAATAAACTGGAGATGAAAATATGGTGTTTTGCTCAATTTTTTTTATTTCACTATGCTTTAATCGCTTTAACAGGTCAAAACACAGTTTAATAAATCATATAAACCGATATACATGAATACAATACCTAATCTAAATTCTACCCAGTTTCTGTACAATTATTTAAAAGATGAAATACATACAGTAGAACATACTGCATTGTTTCCTAGCAAGGGTCAGTAGTGCCAGAAACATTATTCACTGAAGCCATACTCACTCCTGGCTGCACACATTTACAACCAAAATGTAAAAAATGTAATTAAATTAAAACATTAAAATTCACAAAATTGTCTGAAACATGCATAATTCAGCTAGGGCATGTGAACTTATCCATCAGTGCTCAGATTATCTATATTATTTATTTATGGAAACACTTTAATTATAATATGCCACCTCATTCTTAGGGGTGCCCTTTAAGCAGAAGCAGATGGTAACAGTTATAAGGCCTTAAAGCATACAAAAAACTAAAACTATGTATTTGTTCTGCAACCTTCAAGCTTAAAAAGGTGCAAGCAGTGTTGGTGAATCTCAGAGATCCAAAAGTCAAGAGGTTATTCCTAGTAGCTGCATGGAAATAATGTATGCAAATTACATTGTCAAAAGGTAGAGGTAACCCTGGCACAGCTCAACGCTTCATGGACACAGTAATTTACATAAGTTAAATTACCAAGAGAGAAGAGGATTTTTTTTTATTTTTTAAATGACCACTAAAGGTATGCAGGTACAATTTCCATGTACCCCCTCATCCCACCTCTGAGATTTTAGGAGTCTTTTCAGAAGCAGACCCTGTTGAAAACACATTAGTTAGTAAGTAAATAATGATCTGTGCAGAAGTAGCAATAGAGAATCATACAGAACAGAACTAACATGAGATTTTATATAACGAAAATGTGGGTTATCTAAAGTATCCCTTTAATATAATCTGTTTTTTTGGCTTGAAGCATTTGGCAGTGGTGCAAATAAAATTAATACTTCATAACAAATCATGTTTCTCTGTTATTGACATAACTGGCAATGTCAGTGTCAATGTGGCAGAATCACACTGACATTGCTTTACAAATTAACCCAATGATCAGTAAGGGACTGACAATCCGCCATTCAACCATGAAACTCATAGCAACTTTGAGCTTGTAAAATGGCAAAAGTAACAACTTTTTCAGTGTAAAAATGACACCATCAATCTCATACAACGAAGGCATGACATAGGAAGCTGCTCAAACTTGGGGATGCACTAACAAAGTATGCTGCGTGGCACAGCATTTTGCTTACATTTTCACAGTGGCTAAAAATACTTGTGCTTGCTCTGGTACTGTGAAAAACAGCTGCAGTTGGTGATTACTTAAAAGATAGCTCATCGCCAGCTGACATCTCACTGTTCAGGCCTGTCAAGGTGCAATGAACAGCACAGAATCACATTTACACCTTTTTTTGTGGAGAGATTTCAGCACTGTGTAGACAAAATTAGAACTGACAAACACAATGTATTTAAAGAAAAAGCTGTGAAAAAAATCTATCTTTGAAATAATATGGAGAAGAACTTAAACAAGTTAAAATGTGAATTGAAGCACAAATGTATATTTCTAGAGTGTATTTTGTTAGCTGTATATACATAATTTGGACTGGTAAAGCTCCTATAGTAATATTGTACTGCTAGGGCTTTGGGCACTGGTTTGCCTGGTTCTCTAACTAGATAACTGAGCTGTTCAGTATACAGGATTTAACAGGTGTATGCTAAAATGTCACATGTTTGTTTCTACTCTATGAAGGGACCTGTTAAATCACTACAACAACTGCAAGGATATAAATGTATTTACCAAGAGACAGTGCTTTTATTCTTTGACATACTTAATGCATTCCGGTACATTTCTTCTAATCACCATGGAACAGATGCATACTTAGCATGTGCAACAAAGAATATATTTAAAATGTCTAGTGAATAGGACACACAATTCAGTGCCAATTTAGAATTAGTTTTTTACATATAAATGTTTGCAGAAAATTAACTGCATGCATTTGAATGCAACCATGGAAAAGTACACTTTTCTATCAAAATGTATATTTTCAAGAACAACCTGGTATTATATAGTAAATGAGGGGTTTCTCTTCAATCTTAATTGTTTTTTTTTTTTTTAGTTATTAAAGTAGCCAATTCAAATTCAAACCAGTGTTAAAATGTGACAGGAAGTTTAGCCAAAAATGTTATCATGCACTTGCACCTGCTTTATAATTGAAATCATCTAGAGAATATCCACAAAATTGCTGAATTGTCAGGTTATATCACTTCACAGAGGGCCGACAAATGAGCTTCCATGGGCATCTCTGCACTCAATACTCACTCATCGGTAAGATTATTGAACAAGAAGCTGTTAATGAACAAGAGTCCTCAAAGATGTTTAAAAATTCAATCAGAAAATTATCCATAAGATTGCAGACTACCGATTAACTGGGACTGTTAGCCCATTCCCTACCTCCTTTTAATGCAGTGTCTTGAGTCATTTAAGCTGGAGAGTTACATTAATGGCACCCATATTGTTGCCTCCTTTGTCCCCATACTGGTAAAACTAGAAATCATGGGGGTGGTTTTAGTCTCTGGGTAGAGCTACTTATATGGATTACAAAACAGTATGCTACCATGGGCAGGATTTTCAAAAGTTTGTAAATGATAACTCAAGTGTTTCTTATAGTTTAATTGTTGTTGTAAGGTGAAATGTCTTTTTCTCTCCTACTAGGAAACGTCATACAGTCAAGTTGCATGTGTCATTAAGATTCATATTTCTCAATAATAAAAAGATAAAAAGCAAGGGACCCTTTTTGGACACTGCACTCCAGACATTAAAAGGGATATTTTCCCTGAATTTTGTTCTATGTATTAACTCTGAATAACCTTGAGACCCGAAGCTGCATTTAGCACCTCTAATGTACAAAGTCAAGCTCACTATGAGAACTAATCCAAAGAAATACTGATAGGTCTCCCAGTGAGTCCATAAACTTTTTTTTTTTTTTTTTTTTTTTTTTTTTTTTATTACCAAGCACAAAAACATTTTATTTTTTGTTTGTTTTAATAGTAGCACTTATAGTAACAAGCAGACAGGACAAAGAATACACATACAGTACAATGGATTTAGACACAGTACTTTAGAGCTTAAATAGAGTGTTGTTTGCTCAGGTCGAAACTCGGTCAATCTTACACACAAAGTATTAACTCTTTGCGGTCCTGTTCCCGTTCCCGTTCCATCAAAATGGTGCCATTCCCAGGTCACTAATCGTTTTTCTTGGAAAAAAAGCTTTTAATGCCCGAGAGCAGCTGAGAAAAGCCGGGAAAAACTGGAAAAAGGGATGTGGATCTGAGCAAAATGCATAGTCATAAAACCACAGACATAAAACAACCAAAAGATAGCTGCTTCCGCATCCAGCACTCAAAGAAAATCGCGGAGTACAGTACTCTTCAAAATCAGAAAACATCACTGTGTGTCAGTGTTTGATTCTCTGTACAAGGTCCACAACCGGTATATTTGCCTTCACAATAGGGATGGAGTATAGAATTTGCTGGCCAGTTTAGGCAAGTTGTATAGGCTCATACTGTATGTATTATTGTAGGTGGCAGAAACCCTTGAAAAAAAGCCAGGAGTAAAAAAACGTTTACAATAGGACAACTCCTTTAGCTGCATGATAACCACAAAACAGACAAGGAATAGACAAACATGTTTTTATCATTTTGTTGTTGGTTTGGTTTTAAACAACTCTTTAAAAGATTCTTCCTAATGAAACTGCCCTGATTAGTAAGGAGTAAAAAAAAGTCTCATTATTCCTCAGTGCTTCAGGCACAGTGATTACATCAAACAGACATCGATAAATTATTAACACACAACAGGTGTGACAGATGTGTTTTTATATCAAATACCAACAATGCAAATGTGGAAAGCCTGGATGAATGAGAACATCTGCAGGATTCTCCCAAATCGATTCCTCTGATAATCAGATGCGTTCCCACAAAATACGTCACGTGTTTCGCAGACA
This sequence comes from Polyodon spathula, assembly GCF_017654505.1. Taxonomy (NCBI): domain Eukaryota; kingdom Metazoa; phylum Chordata; class Actinopteri; order Acipenseriformes; family Polyodontidae; genus Polyodon; species Polyodon spathula. The sequence continues at coordinate 35,635,090 of NC_054542.1, read as the reverse complement.
ATAGCAGCTGCTTTTTTATTGTCATGAAATATTGTACATCGTCCAGCAAGCTTTGGTTTTTGTTTAGGCCAGTGGTGCTCTCAGAAAAAAAACTCAGGATATAACAAATAACATTTCTATTCTACGTCAAACTAAACCAGGTGGTGACTGTTGCTCATCCTGGTTGGTTTGTAAAGTACCTCTATTTCTCTGAGATGTGGTATCTTGTTGTCATAATGAAGTTTTAAAAAACAGACATCATTGTTTTTATTTTTATTTTTTATTTGTATTGATGCTTGGGTCAATCTAGTGCATATACTTACAGTACACAACACCTGACAGCTATTTCGCATTTAGTCAATGAATGACCTCTAAAACACTGAGAAAGTCTGTGCTTGAATACTGCCTGTGTTTGTGCGCATCATTTAAGGGGAAACACCAACGCAAACTGATATCTCTGGTTTAGTATTGTTTGCACAGAGTATGACCTCCTGTTTCCCCCTAACAACATCCACAGCCCTTTAAAAGAAAAACGGCAAACTGAGAAGGACAATCGTATCTTTGCTTTAGATCCCAATTACACAATAAGAGATGATGAATAGCTTAGCAGGGTCTGCACTACAGCATCCTAGACTGATTTACAGAACAAGATCAATTAAATCCTAAATGTAGATAATCACCAATGTGTTTAACAGAATATTTATAGTTTGTCAGCACCATCCTCACTAATATACTCAATCATAAAATCGGAATAAAAAGGACAAATGAAAAACCCCACGGTTTTCCACTAGTTATTCATGACATACATATACAGCACCAAGAACAGTCATTAACAAATTTTCATCAGAACATGACAAGTGATTTCCGAGATCTTCAATACAGTAGTTCAGCCAATTAGACATCAGTAGTCTATTATAAAGAAGTTCACCACATCCTTTGTTAGCAATGTGTGGATTAACGCAATTTCTTGAAACAAATTACCAAACCTGTATGAGCAGTTCTAAAATACAGCCAACCAAATAAACATCAGAACTTATGGTCACATGTTCCATCACTCATGGATGACAGGCAATCAAGACATAGATCTTAATGGTATCAATGGACAATACATGACTGTGTGAGGTGCAATTTCAGGCAGACTGGAGGAAATCTTTCATTAAAAAGTAGGATAAGCCATTCTGACCCACATTTACACAAAAAAAAAAAGAGTTTCCTTTTCATACAGGGAAGCCTAGTTACGATTTAATGACTCTGTCAGTACAGCTGTCTCCTCTCCGGGTCGCAACCAGTCAATAGCCTCCATCAATGCTGAATATGCCACTTCAGATGATGTTATTCAGGACCACTAATTGAAATCTGTCCATTTATTAGACCCCAGTCTACTGTATATGGCAATTAACTGATGAGAATACCTGGAGGTCATCCAGGGTTGTGAGTCCAGAATAGCAGAAGTAATTTAGACAGTGAAGTAGACTGGTGAACTGCAGTTCCATGAATCCACAATAACGCAGCACTGTCATTAACACACACTTTCTATGCCAGCCTTACCTTATTTGTAACCAGCCTTTAAACTAATGTAATCATTTAAGCATTGAGAGATACAGGCCCTATCCACACAAAGAAGAAAAGAAAGTACAAGCTTCAAACTGTGACAGGGCAGCGTCACGGCCCAAGCTGTTACCGGCAGGAAAGAGACCCAGAGACAGAAAGCTGCAGTTTAAGCACACATTTATTAACAAAGCAAAACACAAAAACAGGAACAAAATTAACTGGCACAAGGGCAAAAATAAAATGCTCAAACAAAAGAATAAATCAATGTTGTAAGCCAGGCATTAGCCTTCACTACAGATACAAAACAATACAAAAATCACAATCACAGCACAAACACTCACCCCCAAGCTCCTCTCTCCAAACACAATGTGTTTTAATTTAATTGACAGAGTTTTCATGATCACAATCTCAGTAATATTATTTTGCTGAGCATTCTCTCCACCATAATGCTACCCTTGGGTCATAGTTGACGCCTCTGTGCCATTCTTTCCCATCAAAGGCAACTTTTGGAAGTCTTTGGCTACCAAAGATTAAGTAATGGAAAGCAATGTTTGGTTTGAAATAATGGAGCTGCCTCCCGCTGCGGTTTTGAGATTTTCACGTATTAATTCAAAGCTAACATTTAAAAAAAAAAACACAATTTGAAAACACAAAATGTCAAAAAGTTAACATCAACAGCTCAGTGCAATACTTCTGACATATATCTACTTTAACTAAGTTGGGGTCAAAACCACTGAACTGAAGAGAAGGGTGCCAATATAAAAGTATGGTCAATTAGTTTGTAATCATCTGTAAAGGTCACTCCTATTGGAAGACAAGAAGATTTATGGCGAGCAGACTGCTACTTATTTCCAAAATGAAAAAGAAATACCAACTGCTGCACATCAAATATCTGCAGTGCCGAGTTGTATGTTCTATGTATACGTGTGTTTATTTAACAAGCAAATCAATTTTCTTTGTGTCACCCCGATGGATTGTCCAAACCCAGCCTTTGTGTAACCCTCAGTGAAAACATTGTGCGTCTCCAGAGGAGACCGCAATACCATGGCAACACTGTTTAATGACACACACAGACAAAGAATGTAGCAAATCCCTACTAAAACAGTCACACTACTAACAACTCTCCAGGAGAGTGGCAGACACGGTTAGTGAGTGGCTGTTTAGTTGCACATCACCTTTTTTCATTCCGTTCCTAACACCTGAAATCTGCTTCCAAAACACAAACTCAAACCAGTCTGGAGGGCTTATCTTTTGTCTCTGCATGCAGTCTGCTGTGCCTGCCACCATATTGCTGACTTCAGCATAAAGGCAACAGCAATGAGAAGAGAAGGAGGAATTATTGTCAGCACCATTTGAACCATTTTGCTCAAGTGCTCCACACGCATTACCAATTTACATCTATTTCAACTGCTAGGATCCTCACCTGCATGCATTAAAGAATGTTCAGATGCAGATAGTCATGGTTTTATAATTTTATTTTACTATAAACCAATATTTGAAGTGTATGTTTGTTTTGTTTTGTTTTTTAACAAACATTTAAAAAAGGCAATGATTCAATTTCATCTTTTATTTTTTATTTATTTATTTATTTACACTTTTGAGTGATGATTTTGAAAATGTTAAATACTTGATGCAGGTAAGTTTATTAAAACAGCTAATAATCATCAGTGTACTAACAAACAAACAAATCAGTATTTATTCTGTTTTAGGAAGGTCTGAATCAATGTCAAATACTTTAAATACCTTAAGGATTATCCACATGTAAATAAATAAAAGCATGACAATAGATCTGACCAGAAGAAAAAAAAAAAATGCACACACCACCACAAAGGAAGTTTGTTCAATCTCCCAACAATTGTAATTATAAGTCCTCCCCTTGCCTCTGTGGATACATTTCCGGTACAGTGCTTCATTGCTGTTTCAGTCCTCTGGTACTTGTCACAATCTTTTACAGAAAAAAATATTACAGAACTGTGCGCAGCAGTAATTTTTCACTGTAAAATAATATGCTACATTAATCCCTTCCAACCAACATGCACTGAATAGACAGACAGAACATGCACTGAAGAAAAAGAGCTACTTATTGAAGCATTGTCAAATAGTACCGTAATGGTTATTTTGGTTTACATATTACTGTATGTATGTTGGTATTATGGAAGCATAATTTTTTAACCAGTGGCACTTTAATGTAAAATATAACGGTGCTGTCGTTTAGTAAATTATGTGTATTCTATTATTAAAATATATACGGACATGCCCATCACTACCCTGATGTTAATAAAGCGACTACAATGATTTCCATTACATGTAGATGTTGAACTTCATGCTGATTTGAACTCTGCTCTCGCCAAGATAAGCACCAACTAAGACGTAGCTTTGCAGTAATCTAATGTGATCCATCTGCCTCTCCATCCATTTGCGTTGTTTTCCATCTAATGATGTAGATATCCTTCTGTCTGGTGTTGATTGCTGAAGTGTAACGCTGGCTCCAGGGATCAGCTCATTTTGCCTCCCCAGCGCATCAGCACACACAACGGCTGCGATGCTGGCTCCAAGGATCAACCAAGTGCGGTCTCCCCAGCGCATCAGCATGACAACCGTCTGGATTGAGCTAAATAGGGTACATCTCTGGGGTCTTCAAGTGGGCACCTTCCATCCTCTGTGTTTCGTTGACTAGCCCACGACACCACAAGAGGGCTCAACAGTGATTCAGGCATCCCAGCATCACCCCCCTCCATCCCCAACTCAGCTCAGCCCAGCTTACTTACCTGTACATCAGCGTTGCTTTCTTTCTATTGTGCTGGAGATCTCCATTGGGAATCTTTCCGTCTCAACCACAGCCAGTTGCTGCTCCTTTCTGCTGCTTCAGATAAGTTCTTCACTGCGCGACGCAACTCTTGGCCACTGAACCAGACGTCTCTGAGAAACCGGGTTATAGAGTGTGCCACAAATCCTCAACAACCCACCTCCACTCGGTAAACTCGGTCTCTCCATCCTCGCTGTTCCGCTTCAGCAGCTAGTTGAGCATACCGAAGTTTCTTCCTCTCATACACCTCATCCACAGCATCTTCCCATGGCCTTAATGTTGCAGGTAATGAACACAAAGGACATGAGGGATCCTCACCCACCCAGAGGTTTAGGTTCTGTGGTGATGGGAGAACATCATTTGCTGATCTGATGAGAAAACTGATCCTGCTCTGTTCCACTGTCCATACGTCTTGTCACCCGATCTTGTGTTGTTCCACGCTCTCCCATCTCATCCATTCTCCTGCTTGGCCTGGGAAACGGCCTTTACACACCTGATCCTCTCTTCCTGCTTTTGCACCTCATTGACTACCAGCTTCCTCCGTTGAGCCGGGGTTGCCTTGTGCCATATAGGAGGAGCTGAACTGAGACCAAAACCTCCTTTTCCATGCTGAACTTGCCCCATAATATCTCCGATTCGAAGGGCAGCCTTAGCATCTTTCACAGCTTTCTTTGCACTCCATTTTCTTCCAGTTTTCAATACAGATGCTGCCTCCCTTACGCATTTGTCACGTAATACAATGACTCCCTGTGAGATCGGATACTGGTATTTTTATATTTCCCATGGACCCCTGGAACCAATTAAATTGAATACGACACCATCTAAAATGTAGCATTATGGAGTGTTTAATAGTTATGGATGATACAACTAAGAGCTCTAAACAACAGCACTAAAATACCGCCACTCTCTTAAAACAAACAGCCATGCTCAATGCTCTCTACTAATGAAAGCAACCATATCTAGAAAACAAACAAAAAGTGTTATGAAAGGTGTCAAGAAGTCACATCATTCATTACAGTCACACACAGGTCCCCCTATGAATTACATGGTCAAACAGTGTTTGTCAGAAAGCCAGCTTCTTCACAGAACAAACATGAAACATGAACGTTGTTGCAAAGTAAAGCGACTACTCTTGGTGTTTTTGGAACTGAAAGGTTGCAAATCATTCAGGGCTTCACTGGGTGATTGCGTAGTTGTTTCATGAGAAGCAGATCAAACTAAAACCTTGCAATACGATTTGAAAGGGGGCTTTGACCTTGTTCATGTTTGTTATTTAGGTCTTGCATGTACTGTAGAAACAGGGGCTGCTCTGTAACTAAGCATATTTCACCTCATTCATCTAGCTGAACAGGTTTCAGGTTTGGTGGGGGCCCAGTATAATTGATGTCTTCTTTCCAAGAGGTTGGGAGGAAGTCTGCCAAGCCAAATTAAAATCATAGCAAAACAAAACTAGTTTGGGTAAGCAGTTGATCTCAAAGCAGTTACATTTGGGAGAGGATGTTGTGCAGCATAAAGCCTCTGTTACAAATATTGCTATTTCTACCATTTAAATCGATACTCTTGCGACAAATTAATCTTCATCGTTCCTGAAATGAAGACAGAATACCAATGTACAGTAATCTGTCCACCTCTGGAAAAAACGACATGTCCTATATTAGAAGTCCTGTTCTTCAACCTTCAGTCCCATTTCTACCCCCTGCTCTCCCCCTCTTGGTTGTCATTCTGTGGTTTGCTTTGTCCATCTGTCACCTGTTTTCTAGGCAAGCTGTTTGGACCTTTTCCATTGACATGTTTATGCTATCTTGCACATTTTCTTCCCTATTTGTAAAGGTTACCATTACCACCAGCTGGACACCCTACAGTCTGCTTCAGGGAATCTCAAAATTGATCTCTAAATATGATCCCAAATAAACAGGACTGGGCATGCCACTGATCATGTCATTTTAACAGCAAATGTGGCTGCTTGCACGTCATCACGTGGCAGAGGAATTAGATGCGCGGATATGGAACGAAGAACCACAAAATCTATTTGTCATGTTTCATTACTCAGTCATGCAAGTCAGAAAAGGTTAAATTGACCTTAAGCAGCAAAAGAAAAGGTATCCTTGACATTGCATACTGTAGCTATGCTGTTTTATTCACCATCTTAAACTTTAAATGAATCTCTCTGTGCTTAAAAGGGAAGCAATTCGATTTTAACATCCAGGCAACAAACATTACATTTTCTGTACTGCTGCTCTTTTAATCCACTTGGTTCTCGATCAGACAGTTCCAGCAGCGACATTTGACTTCTCCTACAGGGGTTCTTCCAGTTTTACAGCTCAGTGAGCGATTATTTAAGAAAACGGGAAGGGTGCCATATGTTACCACTTGTGCCTAATTATCACATTTTCTATTTAGCAACAAGATGCAGTCCTATGAGCAGTACAACCACACTCTTTCTCACACGGTTAAAACGGGAGACCAGACAGGCAGTTGTTCAGGGCATTTGTTGTCTTCCTGAGCAGGCGATATGACACCCTTGGTGAAAATGTTTAATTCCAAGTCCAATAGTTTACCCACCACTTGTCGAGGCTTTGCTTTTAAACAGTAGTATCTCCTATCCTGTGCGACCTGGACTTTAACAGCTAATGCAGTATACAGCTATGGCCAAAAGTGTTGCATCTATAGAATTAACTCATTTTGCTTCATGAAGTCGAATTGAACCTGCAGAATAAATGTCACGTTAACGCCATACTGCTTTGTAGTTTCTCATATACGTAACGAAAAACTGACAAATTAGAAAATGAATGACGTTTCAAAATCTAACATGAAATACTGTACTACTATTATGGCTTCTGGTAGATTTTTGCAATATCATTTTACAGTTTCTTTGATTACATGATCATATTCATATAGGGTGGTTTATTTTTTTATTTTATTTTTTATTTTTTCTTAATTCTACAATTCTAGGTGATGTAAAACTGTTGGCCACAGCTGTATTTGAAGAATATCTGCTAAGCAATACTAACATAAGCAGTGCAAAAGGAGTGAAGTAGTGAGGTTGAGCTACTGCAGACATCCACACCACTGCTTGGAGTGGTTGAGCCTAGTAGCATGGAATGCAGAAAAGCACACTTAATAAAATAATGTTTAGATTAACACTGTACAAATCACAATATATTCATCCCTTTAGTTAACACTTAATCTGTATACCATTGATAACAAAGCTCAATTTAAGGTTTTATATAAATAGTTTATCCTAAAAAATACAATATTTCAGTCATTCTTCAGAGTGGCTTTGAATAAATAATACTGTCAATTGATCCTTCCCTGCCGGTCTCTCGGTTGTTACAGTTGCCATCTTAAATGAATTGACTTAGCAGGCGTAATTCAAGAGCTCTCTCATTAAACACAACCAAAGTGCCCGGCCACCTCAACCACACTGTGTGGAATGACACTTTGACATGCACATAGACATTATTATGGGTTGCTGTTGCCTGTCGATATCAGATGCAGACAGCAGGGAAGAAAGGGTTAAAAACGCTCCAATTAAAAGGCCAACTTTCTGTTATTATATCTTTCTTACAGAATTCACTAATGTGGCAGGGTTTTAAGAGAAGGGCAGGCACTCTGGTCAGTAACAGATGAAAATCTCGTTTCATTTGTTACCGGCAACCTGAAGAGCTGCCAATCTGGATAAAATGGCTGTCAACTCTAATTATTGTCAGTGACACACGGGAAGTAAAACATATTAAAATCCAATAAAGGTAAATGGGCTTCTGCATTACCACTGGTAGAAGCAATGCTTTTGAAAACGTTAACTTTGCAGTTTAAGTACAGCCGATAAATTATTGTCCAATATGTTAGAGTGCTGTAGACAAATTATCCGAATATCCTACTGATTCAGGTAAAGCTCAGCTTTCCCCTTTGAAATGGCTGTGACAGAAAGAGACTACTCATGATCAGCTGATTGCAGTCAGTACTGTATTTTATTCAATATGCACCAATTCAGAGGACCTGCACTTTTCTGGAGGCAAAATTGCTCATTGTTGCTTGTTGCTCATTGTCAGAACACATTCATATTGTACTGTATAATCTCTTTCATCAAAACTGCTCCAGGGAAAATAGTTTATTTATAGACGTTGGCTTATCATGTTTTGTGATAGTCAATTTTCTCTTCTACAATTGGTGTACTACATGAAACCCACAACTTCTATCTGAAAATCTATTTTTTGTAATACAACAATTGGCAACAGGTCCACTTTTGAACTTGTTCTAACACGTAGACAGACACATCCTACCTAAAGCAGTCAAACAAAGTCTTAAATAAATCTTATTTTGTGGACATTTTGAAAACTGGAGATCTTTTGAGTGTGGATTTACTCATATTTAACAGCCCACCAAGTGTACACTGTCAGTGAAATAGAACAGATGACCAACAAACTAATGTTGCGCAGTGGTTCATCACAGAAGATCACAGAGATGTTGCAAATTGATGTGCATATAACCATGGTAACCAAAGCAAAAAAAAAAAAACAAACATGATCTATGCAAATTGGAAGAACGGATTTTAGCAGCATCAGCGGGAGCTTTTGTTCAATGATCTTCAACAGTTTGCTAAACAGGAATATTTGTTTCTGCTTTATTTAAGTTTTGTTTAATTTCTTGGTGCTGTTTAATTGTTTACTGTTAATGGTGTTATTATTAATTATCCCCTGCACCTGGTGATTGTTGTAAATTTGATCCAGGTGCAGGGGATTTAAGAACGATAGCCAGTCTGTTCAGGGCTGCTGCAGAGTGAAGAGCCCGGCTGTAAGAGTGTGCAAGTGTGTTTTGTTTTAGGACGGGAAAACAGCTTAGCTGTCCCGTGTTAGGTAAGGCTGGTATTGTGTTTAGTTAGTGCTCCGAATAGGAGCTAGGTCTTTGGTTTGTGTCTGTTTATTTTGTTTTTTGTGTTTATTAAAAAAAATAGCGCATCCGTGCATTGAAAACTTCCATTTCTGTGCCTGGGTCCTGCTTAAAAGGGACAACGAACCGTGTGAGCTGCAGAATTCTTCACTGTATATATATATATATATATCCTATATATATATATATATATATATATATATATATATGATTAATATATCTATAATATATATAGCTATATATAATCTCAAAGAGAGACAGTTGCCAAAACGTTTTCGATATGTAGTACATATCTTTCCTCAAGGGAGCCGTTTGAAAGTCAAATTGGAGGTATTTATAGGTGTTTGACGGCATGACAACTACTTGTTATTGTTTATATTCAAATCCATGATTTATTCTTACATGATGTAATGGTGTTCTATATATTGTGACATCACTTTTACTTATATCTTTAAATCTATATTAATTCTAATTAACATTATTTTATATAAACTTATATTTATATTATCATGCAATGCTGGCTCTGAGGATCAGCCTTGATATGGTCTCCCCAGCGCATCAGCATGCACAACTTTTGAATTAATTTTGTTTATTTAATTATTTTTAACTTTTATATATTTATTGGAATTAATTAGATCATTCTTTTCTGTTGAGTCCTGCTGGCATAATTGTGTTCAGTCTATTTATCCATTTACTTTCTTTTATTCTTCTATATGTCGCATTATCTAATTTTAGCTGTTCTAATACTACAAACTTTACATCATTTATGTCATGTCCTTGACTGGTGAAGTGCTAAATGAAAGGTGGTTCTGAATTATTTTATATAAAAAGTTGTTCCAGTCTCATACATATTTTATTTCATCACATTTTTCACAGGCTATTCCATAAACAACATTGCTATTTTTACAGTAGGTATTAGTTTTTAGTGGATATGTGGTGTTCTTATGTTTAATTATATTTCTACTTTTGTCCATGTATTTACAAACTTTACATGTACTAGTGCAAGTATTTGTAGAACCTATTCTGTCAATTATTCTTTTATGTTTACTGTGAACTAGAATATCACCTAAATTAGCTTCTCTTTTGAATGCTACAACTGGGGCCTTAAGAAACACTTTTTTCAATTTTTCTGAATTATGTAGAATACGCAAGTGTTTCCAAACTATCTTAGAAATATTGGGCAAAAGTTTAGAGTATGTCATTACTAATGGGACTCTCTTGACCTTTTTATCTCTACTTTTATGATCTAGTAGATCATCTCTTTTTAGTTTATCCACTTTTTTTAACTCTGTCTCTATAATTCTTTCTTTGTATCCTCTTTTTTTAAGATTTATTTTTAATACATGTCTTTGTTTTACATAGTCACTTTCTTTATTGTGTTGCTGATACTGTGGCACACTCTATACCCTCAGACCCAGATACTCTCAATAACTTATACTCAAAGCTTCAATAAAGAGCAAGTGTGACATACATACAGTATGGGTGGATGGCCACCTCCATTATATATGAAACTAAATAAATACATCAATTATCCAGCAAAGAAATCATTTGAAATAACATATGTAAGAGTGCAAACATTTAGCTTGCATGAAATACTACATATGTGTCCAAAACTTTAAAAACCAAGCTGCAAATAACTTATTGACCGAGTTTCATGCATTAGGAATCCAGCTGTTAAGTAATTAATACTGTCACAGGAGGCTTTGCAAATGATGACTTTTATTCTTTATTTTATCTTAGACAACTGGAGCTACAATAAATAGCACGAGTTAAGCGTTGATCACGATACTGCAGCAAGTTGAGTGAGATCCAGTAAATTCAATTTTACCCACAGGCGGTGGTGGCAAAAGACATACAGCACAATTTGTACAGTATTGCATTTCTGTATTGTTTGACAAAGTGCTGCTCGGTATCAAACAAGGAGCATTCATTTTAATGACTGTGTGGGCTGTTACAGTAGAAGGCTGTTCTGTAATTTCTCTCCATGTTTTTCAACAATAAAACTGCAGATGTTCAACACTAAGATGGGTGTAAACCTTTGTAACTGTCAGCGATGTTCTCAGTAATGAGAACAGGAGACATAAAACAGAGGTGCAGATGGCTCACTGGACGTCAGCGATTCCAAAACTGTCCTACTGGATAACAGAAAGCAGAGTAGGGTCTTTCACTGCTAGCTCTTACAAGGCACTCCATACACATTACAAAAATAACAGCTTGAAAACAAGCTGCTATTGGTGCCAGCTTGCAATCTCCAGTGCTGCACAGTAATTCAGATGTCTGAGAAACCCAAAGTTTTAAAATCAACATTTAAAAAAATAACCTTTATCACTTGCCTCCAAATGGTTGCAGTGGATCTCCTTTTAAATTAAGGGTATGCATATTAAAAGTTTAAAGTGATGATTTTTGGTCAGACTGGGACAATGCTGTTTACAAGATTAAGCTCAAATCATTAAGATATTGTTACGACTACCTATAATCGGTGCAATATCTTAATGCAGATGTATATAAAATGGAATAGCCTAGCATTAAACATATGTTTGGTGTTATGTGAAGAATGAGTTATACGGAAGTTTGAAAAGATTTGGCCCTTCATGCTATCTAAAACCTGTCATAAATTTCTACAGTTTCAGTAATATAATCAAAATCTCCTGGTTCTAAATATTCTGAACTGTTTTTGTGACGGGTGGGGGTATAATATGTTGTACAATGCAGCCTGGGTCTTTATATGATACAGCAAGATATCTGCAGCTGCTATAAGCTGAATGTCTTATTGGAGGGATCTGGTGCAAGGAATATGACATGTCAGTGTGTTCGTATTCATGCAATTGGTTGTGAAGGCATTTTCTTAATTCACTCCCTACTCTGAGCATTGTGCTTCTCTGGCCACCCCACTACCCTGTAGATGTGTCTCAGTGTCTTGAAGGTACACTAAGTGCCTTACAATGATCACCGTTATGATCCCTTCCTCAAAGGGTACAGCTGGCGTCATTGTTATCACAACTGTGAACGGCTTATCTTTTTGAAATGTCAAGGGTACTTTATTTTCAATTAAAAAAATAGAAAGCTGTACATTATAAGAGTTAAGACCTTTACATGTCCATGGAATTACAAAATAAATAAATATATCATTTTAATTAACTGAATTTGCTGACTAAGAGCATGCCAACATAAACACGAAAAAACAACATGAGTGTCCTTACCGGTGAGGTTCATTTTGGCACTGTACACTCCCAGGAAGTGAGTGTCAGTGTTGGGTGTGTAGCACTCATACTCCCCCTGGTCCTGCTGTTGGAGTTTCGTAATGTGCAGCAGTACCGAGTCCCCGCTCACCCTCTCGATGTAGATTTCCTTGCTCCGCACTCGCTCTCCGTACAGTGCGTAGGCATAGTTGGGGTCCTTGGTGCTGATGATCTGGATCTCCCGCTCAGGGGCAGAGCTCAGGTAGATAGACCACTGGAAGTCTTGCTCCATAGTGCCCTGGTAGCCACTAACATTGCACCAGATTGTAATGTGGGAGTCCACTGTCCGGTACAGAGTGCCTGTCTGAACTGTCACCACACGCTTGGCTGAACTTGTGCCTGCTGAGAGAAACAAAGAAAAATAAAACCCATTGAATTACCATGTCCAAAAGAAGTAAATATTTGCATTATCATTCCTTTATGTATGATTATTATTGTTGCCCTTTTTTTTCCAGAAATTCTTTTGGAATGATACTTGAAAAATAGAAGAATCCAATAATATTCTATGGGTTATAGTTTTTGGGTTGTTGTTTTTGTTTTTTTTAAACTAGTTCCTGTAGGTTATAAAGCAAGGTCCTTTATAGAAAAATTAACTGAAAAGTTATAAATAGCTTTTATCTACTACTTGAACACTATTTTAAAAAATCTATATATCAGCTGTGCCACTGAGAGTAACCTTGATGGTATTAAACTCACAAGAAACAAAATTAGATGTCAATGTAAAAGACATTTAAAAAAGAGCCTTTGCTTTGGCTAAAAGGGCTCCAAGTCCGATATAAGATCTCCAGCACTGTAAGGTGTCCGCATATCAAACAATCCAAGTAAATGTGATTTTCAGTGTTAAGATTAGTTCTGCTTTTAGTCCAAAATCAAATGCGCCTTTAGGGAGGGGAAAAAACATGGCACTGAGCCTGCGAGTTGAAATTCATGGATCTCTTACAATGAGACTGGTCCTTGTTTTACTCGTTGGTTTCTTTATTCAAAGGACTGCCTACCTGACTATGGGGAATTTTTTTGTTCTCCCCCTTCTATTCATTTAGATGTTGCTGTACGTGTTAAAAACTTACAAGACAGTGCCATTTATTTTAAGAGAACATTAAGATGTGAAAATAACATTTAAAACCACAAAACTCAGCTCAGACGCTGCTGTATAAATCAAGAGCTTTGGTTGAGTCCCTTACACCACAAACAGCACGTGCAGCCTTTCCTTTATCCTCCCTTCTATCATAGCATCGCTCACTGTCTGTAAAGAAAGCTGTCTCTATAAAAATCGGTCTTCTCCTGAAAGATCACATTTATTTATTTGGTTTAAAATATTTATGCATTATCTAAGGCATTGCTCATGCAAACGCACTGGGTTGTCACAGAATACAATAACGTGTGTTCAGGTAGCTTTTTTTTTCTTTTATACTTTTAACTCAGTGTGCAATCTTTCAATTTCAGAAGACATCATTTTTTTGTTGTTTGCTAGTGAGATTTGTGGGACTCATGTTTTCATAGGCTTGCCAATGTTTTACTTATGAAAGAGAAGTTTCGTTTGACTTACTTTACAAAGCATCCCTGCTTCTCTCAAGTTCTTGACTGAGAAACGACAGAATCACAATGAATTAATTCTGAGCACAGACAGCATGTCTCTCTCACCCTGTGTTGTATAAAATGCAATTTCTTGTCCTGAGCCTCTATTCTTTGCTATGGTTCATCATACTGTAGTCTACACAGTCTTTACGCAGATAAACATGTTACAGTGCGTACATACCAAAAACAGTGCATCATGCAGTAATAAAACTATTCTATGACCACAGAATTCATACTGGAAAAAAAACTTTGATTGTCTTGTGTGCCCCCAAGACTCACAAGGCCTATCAGTTAGCCAGGTAAGAAAAGTGTTTCTTACAGACCATCCATTTTAGTGGTTATTGGATTCATCAAACATCTGCTTTGACAATTTACATGTACTGCACCCCGAAGTCAAGCTACCAGAGGGTGATAAGTGAGGTGTCTTTTGTCTGAATATAGGCTCTGTATCTGTTATTCATGCTCAGCAGTGGGATGTGATGGAGGAAGGTAGCAGATATACTGTACTGTGCAACACAAAACACAGGAGGAAAGACTAGGTATTTTGCAATCACTGTCAGCATGTTCTTCTAAAACAAAATGTACTCTCAAGTCAATGCATTGTCTGTTTGTTTTGTCTTAATTTGAGAGTTGCATACATAAATATACTGTATCTATAATAACCATGCCACAACCCTTTATTGTATTTAAGACAAATTAAAACAAGGATTGCATCAAACAATGTACAGTAGAAGAAAACTATTACTGTATACAAAAGCATTAAAGCAGTGTACGGAAGTGACAAACCTTTTGCTTTCTTCTCAGCAAAAGGCTATTCATAATTAAACATCTGTTTAGATCTTTGAAAAACAAATATTGATCTTTATTTCTGAATCTCTAAATTACTTTAATTCTACGCTACAGCACTGTGCTCTTTCTGTGTCCAGCTACCACTCCTGCACTAGGGAGGGGTTACACGGTACGGAAAGAAAGACTACAGTTTTCTTCTGCTTGGGGTATTAATTTCAGTGTTTTATGTTAACAATAAAATGGGTTTTCATAAATGCCTCTCATACATCAACTAATACACTAATAATTAAGAAAACAAATTGGCTTTGTCTCTACTTGAGGGCACAATAAACCAGCATTTATGAGTGTGGGCCCCAGATTTATTGTCGACGATGGCTGAAAACATCCCACTCTTCCTTGCTCTGTTGCAGAGCCCTGCTGCTTCCCAGAACCAATACAGAGCTTTAACAGCTAACACAGAGGGTTTCTGGGACCAAACATACCTCCCTTCATTATCCACTACCATCGTCACATTATATTGCTAGTTGTTCATTCTCTAAATGTACTGATGCTTGAATTTATATCGAAACACTACAGCATGCAAGATACTGCAGAAAATGCTTGCTTTACAAAAAAATAATGTGCTAGTTTTTCAGCATTGGTAATGCAGCAATAATGAATTTATTGCTCGATTACTTTTGCATTACCTAGTTGGAACCACCATGAGATAGATTACATATATTTTTTTATTTGCTGTATAAAAATGGTTACTGGATTGAAACATTGTTGACAAAATAAATTGTTCTATTTTTGGACAGATTTTTTTAAATTGTATTATGCTGTACAACAATACTTACGTATAATATAAACATCTTAATTGCAAGCATAAACTGCACTGTAGCCACCTGTAAATAAAACATGCAATACGCAACAATCACAGTACTGAGGAACAATGCTCTCAACATTGTTTTCAATCCGTACTGGACTCTTTGCATGTGTTTGAATTCACTGCTTCTAAAGCCATGATGTTGGCTCTCAATGCAAGTGCAATAGAGGCATTAAACAGCAGATTTCCTGCACAATCTTCCATAAATTCATCTAAAAACAAAGCTAGTGCTGAACATCTTGAAAGTTTTTTCTTCGTAACACACTGTTCAATAAGTGCTAACTTATGTTGCGTAGTGCCAAGGCAGAGCGCTCTGCCTACTGAACGCAGCCGAGCTCTGAGGGTCTCCTTGGGCAGCACATTCCAGTGACAATAGCCATTAAGCATCACCTCCAACAGCTGATCTGTGAAAGGGTTAGGGTGGGGTAGGGGCTGCTAGAAAGGGAACTTCCAAAGATTGCAGTCTTGGGTTTGACACTGGGGGGTAAACTATATCAAGTACTGTGAAAAAAATAAACATTCTGAAAGACTACACTGATAAAACCCTGGATCCAAACAATACTTTGAAATAGGTCAAATTCACCTTTAAACAGGGACTGTGATTGTAACGGCTAGTGATGTGTGATATACTGCAGTTACAGATTCCATCCCCTGTCAGTGAGATGAGCTGAGGTTAAAAGCTCTATAACCACAAACTCAGACAAGCCCGTCTCTTTTTCATTTGGTTGATGCTACCTTGCGGTGTGTGGGGTTGCTGGTTCATACCCAGCCTCTCTCCTGTTACATGTTAACATTTACTAGGCAGTTTCCCAGTAGATTAAAGCTACTGTAACTCTACATCTGTCCCAAGTCCTGAAAAAGTCAGAAAAAAAGAGTTTATTACATAAACATTCTATATACTTTAAATGAACACCAGATTTTAAAATCCATTCCAACCACTAGGACTCTGATATCATGGACATCCTTTTCTTTTGTTGAAGATCTTTTTATTATTTGCTTGTATTACTGTACATCATTATTTTTGGGACTGCTAATATTTTCGTGACTTGGACTCCAATTCCCAGTTGAAAATTTGCTCAGATTAACTCATTTTGTGTAGGCCAACAGATGAGAAATTCAAGAAGCGGGCTGCAGCTGATCTTCTCTCAAAATGGTGAGTCATTATAAAAAATATAAATGCAATAAAGAATCAATAATAAAGGTCTCCCTTATGCAGGACTGTCAGATGACAACACATCATGACAATATCTGATGACAACACATCATTATTTCATGATGATTAAGAGACCAACTGAAAGCCTGGCATGCGAAACCCATAGTTACAGACAGCATTAAGTCTCATTATCTAAAAACAGACAGACCACTTCTCAGGCTGCACTACTTCACTTTTAAGATTTAACAGTTATGATTCATGGAAAAAAAAAAATCCAGAACTAAGTTCTGTCAGCTGACTGCAAACAGCCTTAAATAAATAACTAACCAAGTTCCTCAGTGACACACTTGCCACTCTCCAAGCTGTGGAAATACAACACATTCAGAGATGTGTAATATCTGGTTTTTGCACCTATTCTTTTTATTAGTTTTAGTTCACTGTATTTATTATAAGGCCAACCCAAAACAAAAATCTTCTTGTTGGGCTTCTGAATTGAACATGTACCTACTGCTGGAGCCTTCTGTAATCTTATCTACAGTAGGGCTGAACTGCTGAGAAAACAGAGTGATTGTTTCTTTTTATATGGTTAAACGTTGCAGAGAATCAGGGTGCGACCCAGGGTTTAAATAGGTAGTCTGACAGGCTTTTTGACAGGGGCAGAACAGTGGGGGAGGAGCCCTACCTCCTGTTCCCTGAACCATAGCTCAAGGTTACAAGAAAACAGTGAGACTGCAATTTCTGTGTTGAGGGCACAATCAGTGTAGTCAGAACGTTATCAGCTTTCTGCAAGTCCTACTCTTGGGGCGTCACGGTTTCTAACAGGTGGATCACGCCAACATTTTGTATTTGATCGTACATTAAATTGTAGAAGTTAATTTTGTTTATACAAAATGGATGGTTTCAACGATTGCAGACATGAACATTTCCATTATTGTATCTTTTCTTTTTGTAAGCTTAACTACTCTTGCAGAAGGAGAATTAGTTTCAAGTCCTTGTCAGTACTTAAATTGCTTAACTGTCACTGCCGGTCAATTACCAGACTGGTAATGCTCTCTGTGTGTCAGGTATTATAATTCAATTAGAAATTCATCAGCATGTGGACAGTCGGTCTGATTTATATAAACACCATTAACCTTGACTCAAGGCTTGGAATAGGGACTGGGGTGCCAATGAATTTTAGAGAGGATTTGTAGCTGTGTGGGAGCTTTCCTTCACTCTCCAAAACATGAAATCAACTGTTCTTTTATGCAGATTACAAAACATATAATTGACTACCACCATCCCTCTACTTTAATCAGATTAGGGTTCTCTTTTCCTAAAGAAACAATAGACCAGATCAACTCTTCTTTAAATAGTATAGTAATTTATGTTTTAAAACAAATCTGTTACTAACAGTAATAAACAATCCTAGCTGTTTGCCATGGAAAAGAAATCTGTCACTTTCCAAATGTAAAACAAGTACTAAAAGCAGGAATATGTTGCATCCAATGACTTAAAATCTGCAAAGGACTCTACGATCAGGAATTATGGTGCTACATATCTTCAAAGTGCAATCTAAATATTTTATATTTCAAGTTTATTAAAATGTCTTCAAAAACAAAAGTTTAATATAAAAATGTGCCTACTATACAAACATATGCATGTGTATCTCTAAACGTCTTAAACATTTGTGTTGCATTCATAATACTGGTAATGCAATTTGTATAGAACCTTAAATTGCATTCTCCTACATCAGCACACACTGGAATACACTCAGTTCTTGATGGATTAGCTTTTAATATATTATTCAAGATTTGAATTGAATAAGTATACAGAATCAATTTCAGAGCTTGCACATTAGTGGTTCTGTTATTTTCTCTTAGTTTTCTAATGTACTTTGTTTTCATTTTCGAAATCCAGTTTTGGTTGAAGTCTGCGCTGGAATGTCAGTTCTCATACTGAAGATAAACCTGACACACTTACAAAAACCCTTCTTTGGACAATTAGTAAACAAATTTCAATGAATTACTTACAGCAGTTACAAAATACAAGGTGTCTAACTAGCCCCTTAATACATTATAGGGCCTAGACAACCTACTGTGCTAAAACAGCGTATTTTGACTTTTAAATTGCTTTTTGTGTCAGACACCTCAGAGTACTGTACATATAAAACACAAAACTCCTGTTATAAAACACTGGCCCACACAGTTGTTCATGGAACAGGAGCAAGGGGTGTGAGGAATAAGGCCTGGGACTTGAAAGGAACTATGTGCTGGAGAATTTAAATTTTCCCATGGAGGTGAGGCCGAACCAATCAGCCTCCAAGGCTGGAAAGCAAGCGTTACTTCCCCCCCCAAGGGGAAAACGAAGAAGGATAGAGGATACATTTGAGAAGACTTGAAGTTGCCCCGACTAACAAGGAACACCTACGCTTCAGGAGATTGGCACAGCCAGACCTCCAAGACAGCTACGCAGGGCAACAGAAGAATTGAGTTCCAGTACCTAATCCGTTTTGGAATTGAGGCACATACTGTAGTTTGAAGAGACACACACTCCAATAGAGTTTAACTCTGTGTTCCATTCTGTATCATTTTAAGGCTCACAGAGAATGCAACGGCAGATGCTAAAGTTCTATTAAAAATGACTGACTCTTAGTTAGCACGCACACATAAATGGCATATTGTGCACACTGCTATCAGACTACAAAATTACACACACGGCAAAACATTTTGTGGAGTTTTGGACTGCAATTCTTTCTAGCAAAATATGCTGCATTTCAAATCAAAACTCAACTTTCCAAAGGGGACGATATGAAAAGTAGTGTACTGCATCATGGTTACACCTCTAACTAACTATTTAAAAAGACAGTCATGGCAGCTTTCTCCAGACAGAACAGAAAAAAACCCACACCAAACATAAATCTCGAAATATCTTCTCCTGCTGTTTTAAAGTACGAGATCGGAGGTGCGCTCTCCTCTTGCAGTAGGTAAAGTGATTTTTTATATTCTCTAAACCAGCACCCGTATCAAAGGCTCTTGCAGTCTCTGCCAGATAGTATGCACCACATTAGCAAAGACAAAAACACTCATGCACATGTCATCTTTCATTTTCAGAGATCTGAACATTTTCAATGAGGATTTAAAGCCTGGAGTGACTTCAAAGGACGGATGCTCTTCAACTGTCTGCTAAGCCTGTCGGAGAAATTAGAATTCCTCCACATGAGCTGCAGTATGTTCATGCCACTGCTGGTCACCTCTACCTGCCTAATGTACTGAATGAAGACAACGACCAACACAGCTGTATTACCATGTCTTTTGTACGTCCAAGTTACATTAAAAGAATCAGCTGTATAGAAAAGTTTTCTTGATTCTCTAATGCAATGTATGTATGCTTGTATGTAATGTATGTAGGTCATGTTGAAAAACCTGGTGGTACTGTAGTTTAAAGTGCATTGAGCTAACAAAATAATGCCTTGTAAATCTTGCCTAATATGTACTGCCATTATGTTGTGGGTCTCACATTTTCCTATAAAAGCAACAAAAAGTACCGTCAGACATGAAATGAGGCAGGACACAGCTGAGTTCAGTGCAAAGGTGCTGCGGCGCTTTTTAATAATACACATAAAATAAAACACTTGAACAAAACAGCACACAGCACTTTGGGCCAAAATAAATAGACAAACAAAAACTGACTAACACTAAACAAACAAACAGTGGGCGAACAAACAACTACCGTGGTGGTTTAAAAGGAAGCATGCTTAGCAATTGTTTTTTTTTTTATTTATTTAGTAATCGGCAATTATTTTATTATCTTTTCCCCAGTTTGGCACATCCAATTATTTTTTAGGCTCAGCTCACCACTACCACCCCCACGCTGACTCGGGAGTGATGAAGACGAACACACGCTGTCCTCCGAAGTGTGTGCCGTCAACTGACCACTTTTTTTCCCCCCACACTGCAGACTTACTGTGCAGCCACCTCAGAGCTACAGCGTCAGAGGACATCGCAGCTTACAGGCAAGCCCGCATGTACCAAGCCAGACTGGTACCAAGACTCCCTGGCTGACCTATGCCTCTCCCCGGGCGGTGGTTGGCCAATTGTGCACCGCCCCCTGGGAGCTCCCGTCTACGGTCTGCAATGGAATAGCCTGGACTCTAACAGGCAACCTCCAGGCTATAGGGTGCATCCTGCACTCCATGCGGAGCGCCTTTACAGATATGGAAAATACATGCCTTATTTGCTTACAGTTGTTTTGACGGCAGATAACACAGAAGGTGTTCGTTTTACCTTAAAATACATACTGAAACAAAAGTTAAACAGTTCAACTATTTAGGACTGACTGAACTTTTAACTTACATATTAAAATTAAATTCTTAAACTCAGTGAGCATGTTAAAACTTCTATATAAAGCCATACAGATAAATAAAGGAAATGCACTAATAAGTTATAAAAACAGTTTAATATTATAGGCACCTTTTTAAAGTGGTTCCAGTGGGGAACTGGACTGTAGCTGGACTGAGGGGTTTACACTTCAACCTGCGTAGCTTTAAATTTCTTATTCTTTCTGTGGCTGCAAAGACAACAGGACTAGCCAGAGACTGGACAATGTTTGTTGGGCTGGTTTTTCTTGTGTACAGTTTTAAAATAACTGAAGACATTGTACTCTGGGAGATGTAGTTGTTAGTGGAAATTTTAGAGGGGCAGACAAGCTGTGTAGCAAAATTGCTATGCGTATTTTTACTCATTCAATTTAAATAGTTAAATAATCATCTAAATAGTAGTGTGTATTTTATTTTATTTTTTTTTTATGTGTAAAAACGACAGGTATGTAGCTTATCTGGACCGCTGCTTACAGTAGATATAGAAACATCACAGCACACTCCACAACAAAGGAGTGAAGCGGACGGGATTTGTGATTCTCCATTAACTTCTGATGCAATTTACCCCGTCTCCCTTGACAACCAACAATTTCAACATACACTTCAATAGCAAAGAAAATAATTAGGACATGTACAAGTGTTTGGGAGCACGGCATCCCCAAAAACTCTACCAAAGCTACAGACAGACCATCAGATGGTTATAAGTAAATACAATGTCGTCCAATATCAGTAACTAATGTTTATGAAACCATCCATTTAAACATAATCTACAGAATTGCTGATAAATGTTTTATGAACAAATCAAAAAGAGTTACTACAGTAAATGGGACTCCATAGATCTAAGCAAATTCATTTACAAGCTGCATGTTTTTGTGTTTTGATTTAACTGACTGGCACTTGCTCACAGCTCTACTCTAATCTGCTATAATATAAACAAGCAAAGCCTTCACACCGCGTAAGGTTTGTCTAATTCTGGCAAAGACAGTTAAGTTCAACCTTGGACAAACTGGTGCTCAAATAAACTGTAAACCAAACTCTGCTCAACAGCATCTTCAACTACAGTCTGAATTGCTTCTTTAACCCTGCGATGGAGAATCCACTGAGCCCAAGACACCCAACTGTCAATATTATATTTTACACTTTTATAATGTTTTGTAAAATCTGTGCTAGTTACAGACTAACACACAATTGCTACTGGCCCTGAACATGAACCTTGACCAAGAGCATACATTCAATTAGGATTTAGTGTAAGTAGTGATTTTGAGATCACAGCAGCAGAAAAGAATATTGTTGTATAACCTGTTTCTTGCAGCAATGTTCCATCTCTCAGCAGGAGCGACCAACAACTATGAATTTTTATTGCATGTTTTTTTTTTAATAACAAAAAACACTGGCCCTTTTCAATTATTAAGTATACATAAACTCAGGCTATCCCTTCACTAAAAATATACAATATACAGTAGATTTATACTTTGGTTGCTACAGATGAAAAAAATATTATAATTCTTAATCGCTCATATAACTTGGCAGTGGTAAATTACAGGTTGAATACGGTACATTGAACAGCAAATTACCTTTTCAGGTAATACATTTCCAGAATGATAGTTGTTCTCTTTAAAAATGTAGTATTTATGACCCGCCCGCCTTCACACTGTTCCAATTTTCACTGCCCTCTGTGGTGACCCCTGCTAGGGCAGGCAGGGATGGAGCATCTGGGGCTCGCTCACTCTCAGCTACTCCCGATAGGTACAAGCTCCAGAATCGGCAGGGGGCTGCAACGTGGAGACGTTGTTAGCCACTGTACTAAAAAAATATTAGGGTTTAACAATAATAATGATGTGTTATGCAGCAACAAGCTTCAGACTTTCTATTTACAGCAGTCTTTTACAACACATAGTAGAGTCCTCATTGCCATATGTTTGTGGTTGCAGCAAACAAAATACTTTTTGCAATCTTACCCGTCACCCACTATATAAAATGTGTAGTTTTGAAAAAACCACATGCTATTGTAAACATGTACTGTGCTTCAAAACATGACGTCTACTGTAATGCTGCACTAGTTGTCTTGCCTTGCCAGCATTTACTACCTAGGTCATTTAACCTCAAAGAATTGTGGGTCAAAGAATCTCACTGGCCTGAAGGAGCATGGACAATGCTCTCAATGTGAAATGACAGAGGAAGTGCAAAGCGGTCCGAAAGCAAACCTAGCATAGTAACATTTAAGCTAGGACTACATTTGAAATGGGGTTCTGTCACTTCACAGAGTTGCAGATTAAGAAAAACTTTAAAATGAATACAATGTACATTTGAAAGCACCTACCACATAGGACTGGGGCTTTTAGGTGCGTATCAGAAACTACAGTACCTGGTTTCTGTTTAACAGAAATTGTACAGCTCTGTAAGGGCAAAAGCTAAATCCATTTGACAACACCTCAAGAAGAACTCTAGGGGGATAAAAGGGAAAGCACTGTCGGGAGTCTGGCTTGCAAATTTACATTAAGGTCACAAATAAATACACTACGATTTCTTCTCACAGCGAAACCCCAGTTTCCCCACTTAGGAATTAATGCAGCAAACATAATGAAACAAGCTCATTGCAAATGCAGTTGGAGTGTTTGTTGTAGATACATGGTTGTGACGAGCCCATTAAGTTCTCGGGAAGGCCATTCATGTAATGCAAAACTCAATCCGTTGTGTAACATCAATGACTGTCTCACCTGCCGTAGGGCTGTATGTTCTCAATGAAAAAGTATGTGTCACTGTTTTATGCAAAAGGTGACTTAACACAGACAGATTACAAGAGACTGTTTCATGTCTGTTTCTTAACATTAAACATGTTTCACATCCGTACCTGCTAATGACTAACACATGAATCCCCTCTCCAACTATGAGCCTGCTTGTATAAGTTTTGGTTATGGGTGAGACCAAAGCACAGGTCAAACAACCTGTCCCAAGTTGTGGTAGGTGATACTGGGGATTAAGTCTTTTTCACACTAAATAACATTGTGTCTATGCGATAATCTTGGACTCCACAGCTTTCTATTTTTAGTCATCAACATTTTTAATTGATTAAAATGTAACCAGTCAAATCACGATTTTTCGTACCCTAAGGTTTGAATTAAACTGGATACCGTTGTTGATTCTATGTGTGCAATGTTTTGAACATGCTTTTTTTTTTTTTTTAATCAGTGATGGCAGGCACTATATGTGATCTCATAGCTCCTAATCCACTACATTTGAAGACAGGCACTGAATTTGGATAATAAATGAGAACAGGATTTTGATATAAACCGATGTTTTGGCTGAATGAAAACACAGAAATACATTGAATTCAGTCAAAAACTGGATCCTGTAAGTGGTATTCCATAGACCCCCATTATTGCAGTACAACACTTATGGAGAGTTCAGCTTGCTGTACAAGCTGGCAAATGCCAATGCTATCTGACATTGTGGCATATATCATATAGCATATATTCCTTGAATGTAAAGTATAGTTTTCATAAGGAACGTGGCAACACGGTTCACTGGTAGAGCAGGTTGCAAGGATGCTCATGGATAAAAAGCTTGATCTTATTGAACATGTGAACACTTACATTGTAATTGGCAAACACTTTCAGTTCCCGCTGTTGAAGTATTGTAGTACATTAGGAGTAATTTAATTTAGCACCACTCCTTTTTCTTCAGCTACTATTGAAATGCCATTGCGTAACTTTCAGTGGAAATTTCCAAGAGTGCCTCAGGTTTTCAGACTTCCTTTAGAGAGGAGTCAACACCTTCCCTCCTACTCCATTAGATTTCTTCAGCAGTAAAATAATATATAATCTGACCTCGGGAGTGCACTTCAGTTCAGTTGAAATGAAAATGCATACACAATGTATTATTTCCTTGAGCAATAAAGCAGCCCTCAATACTGTTCTCTTATGCAGGGGTGTTTGGTGGTCAAGGTCCTTTGTTTCTGTCTGACAGCATGAAATGGAACACAGTAAGCCAAGAAACCCGGAGAACACATCCATGCTTTGTAGAATTTTGCTGATAGCATGGGTGTGGACCTGAATTATTCAGGGTCTTATTTGTTTACTGGTAAACATGTGTCATGTTTACCAGGTCAGTTTACACTGTCACTCTGTACACAGTTGCCTAAACAGCAATGCCTGCCAAAGCAGCAGGGTGCCAGAAGAGAACCAGGGAGAAAGAGGATGACCATTCAAGAACAAGAGAAACCATGTGGATCACTGCAGAGTCTTCTTACAACAGCTCCAAATGGAGGAAATGTACAGCTTCCAAGAAACTGCCCAAATTTAAAATATTTCAAAAGCCATGTAATTTATACTGGGTTAATTTAAGTGCATTGAAACACAAAAGGGCGAACCTTTGGAACTTTTTTTTTTTTTTTTTTTTTGTGTGATGAGAATAAACAGCAGCACCTACCAGACAACAATTGAATATAAACCCACATGTGCTACTTAAAACATAGACTGTCCAATTCCTAACAGTATGACAAGATGGTGCAAGTTACACTTGTTATGACACATCCTTATCAAATATGATTAATTATATATGTATGACAGAGGAGATCTCATGTATAACATCAAGTCTCAACACATTACATTTATAGTTTACCTAGAGGTTTTTTGTTTTTTTTTGCCCAACCCAGTTTATCATATAACAATATATGACGTATTATGTGCTTGTCAAAAGTACTTTTAGTCTTTAACATTGTGAAACCACTTTCAACTACCAACAATTTATCTGCCCAGGAGATTTTCTGAATAATCAACAGACTGCAAAACAAAAACATTTCTTCAAATAATGTTAACATAAATTGTCTATTATTATTATTACACAGTAATTGGGGTTATGTATTATTATTATTATTATCTTATTATTTAATAATAAAATAATAATATAATAATAATAATAATAATATTTTGAACTTCACATGTTTACCGGAATTGGCACGTTTACTGTTTACACCAACAGCTTTAGACTAGGAGCCATGCTTGTACACCACACGCTAATGTTTCAAACAGCCCACAAACAGGTGGTCGTTATTGGGAGTAACAAAGCTGTGTTTTTACTCTCCTTTCAATCTAGCACAGAACAGAATTATACCGCCAGACATTCTTGATTCCATTTGCCTGGGCAACACCTGTGTGCCACACTATAAAACGGTTTCACTGCCCAGCTGTAGTTTATAAGAAACCAATCCGATCCATACCATTATTATAGTGTAGAAACGTATTATTTAACTCAACTTCATAGTTGTACATTTTAATTACTGCAGCTAAGCTGTAACTGTTACAGCAAACTTTGCTACTATCAAACATTATTCTATCAGTAGAAATGAAAACTCTCAAAATTATCATCTTAGTGAATGTGTTTTTCCCCTCCATAGCTTGAAACTGGCAAATATGGTAAATATTGTGTTTGAAGTTAATGCTGGCTTCCCACGTTAAATGCGTGGTATGTTCAGTATCACTGTACGTCGGTTAGTCGTTTCCTCGCCTCCCCTGGGTTGGGAGTGGTCCCTTTGTTGTCACCCTTTTTTTTTTTTTTGGAATCAGTTAGGTCCCTCTTCCTAGATGTAACATTGTACGCCGAAGAGTTAATAAAGTATGATGGGACTACCCGATATATATATATATATTATATATATATTATATATATATATATATATATATATATATACATAAATTGTACATGATCGTCGTTTGTTAAACATGCTCGACGTTGTCCACTACAACTACAATAGGGCTACATGACAAATGACCAACCTATTCCGGATAGGTTTCTCAGACTGGCTGACACATGAATAAAAGACAAAACGAAAGCGACTTACCAAATAATAGCAGTGCAAGGAAAGCCACAGCACACTCCATGATTATATTAGATCCCACTGAAACTGTTTCTCACTAGCGTCTTGGTACTATTTCGAACTACTGTCGTCACTTCGATTTCGTCCGTTTTTTCAGTTTGAGATTTGTCCCTACAATTCAACGATGATGTAAAGTTAAGTACACCTGATTCGACTGTACTGTTGAAAATTGAACAAGCTTTCTGAAAATGTGTTTTAGACGACGCTGTGTCTATCCTTCCAAGGAACTGTTACTTTCTTGCTGTATGGTGAAAAGGTTATTTTCCAAGTTTGCCGTTTATCCAGAATCAAAATAGGTATTTTGTGATTTCAACGCCTGTGTGATCAAGAGTATCTTTGATGGGGGTCCAATTTAAAGTCTTTAGGTGTACTGATGAAAGCCACCGCGAAGCTTCAAAACACTACCAAAATACCCTTGTGACTACTGCGATTGTAGCCTCACTGTGGACTGTACGCGAAGATCCTTCCTTCTGGTGCATCAGCTGAGACACAATCTTGTGTTGTCATTTCAATAGGATGCACCTATTCAGTGAACAGTGCTCGAGACACTCGAGAGAGCAGGTTGAGATTACCTATTGTGCTGCTTGTCGTAATCCTTGGCAAGGGTATCGATTTTGTGTAAGGATGTTTAAAAAGGAAGTTTCCATTAATGCATTAACTTCTGGGTTTGCATTATCTGTGAGGTTTTATACAGCCTGTTCAAGTGGGGCTGGGTGTTTCTTTATGAGGACGCAATGATGCCAGGTATTGTCACAAGCTAATTTGCCCCCAAAATCCAGTCATGATCAAATCCTGACCACGTTTATGTCTTTTCAAAGGGGTCGGTAAAACATATATTTAAAAGGCAAAACCGTAACCAACTTTCAATTGCAATCACGGTTTATATCGACAGTCTTTGTTTATGCGCAGTGCTAAATTTGCATTCGCCCTGAATTTGCCAATATGTAAAAGTGGCCTTGTAATGATGCCTTATTCGTTCTTGGCGTTCAAATAACAGCAATACTTCCCTAGAGGTGCACGCTTGTGAATGTTCTTTAAAATACAACAGCTGTATGCTACTGTCTGTAAAACCCTTAGCACCATTGCTTAAAAGTCATAAATGTCGCACATCACAATAGCAGCAGCAGCGGCAGGTAGGCAGATGTATTTCCAGCGCTACCCGTACCTCTTAAAATCTTAACACAAAGCAGACGGTCTTCATCTGTAGCCCAGTATGTTTTCTAATTTATAACTTTTATAATTTTTTTTTTTAATGTTGTTTTTGTGTCCCTTTAAATTGCCATTTAATTTCGTACGGCACTTGCTTATTAATTTATACACAGGGGACCAACGCAACTAAATCCAGGCGTGTCGATTACCTGTGTGTTGCGAT
The DNA here is from genome assembly GCF_017654505.1 of Polyodon spathula. Classification (NCBI taxonomy): domain Eukaryota; kingdom Metazoa; phylum Chordata; class Actinopteri; order Acipenseriformes; family Polyodontidae; genus Polyodon; species Polyodon spathula. The sequence goes on along the minus strand of NC_054542.1, from coordinate 35,606,639 downwards.
GGTATCTCTCGCGTAATCCTGCAACGAATTTGAAGCAGGTGTGCGTTTCTTTCCAGATGTTTACAGTGTTAAAACAGTGTGTCCTTTGTATTTGTTGTTTTTCCTTGTTATATTTCTTACAGAATGGGTACTGCTCCAGTTTAAAAACTAAGTAGACTGCTTCCTTTCTTCTGCTTAAGGCACATCCCCTCAGGTCACTCGAGCAGGAGGAGCGCAGTGGTTTTGTTCCAAACAGAGAGGAGGGGTTAACGTTCATTTCTTTCCAATAGGATGGCGAGCAGAATGTATTTGAATTTCTCAGTCTCTTTAGCACCGCACCGTGGTTTAATTCATTGGATTTATCAGACATTGCATTTTTTGATTCACTTACAACAAAAGAAGGCAAACAGTTTGTGGTTAGGCTAAAATATTAAATAATAAAGAATTACTGGTTTACATGTTTCAAATGAGGCTGTGCATGAAAATACGACTAATCGTACTTTGACGGCGAGACTACAGTAGTTTCGTCTGCTCCAAACCCCTGCCGAACAGATTTGGGTTATAGGATTAAGTTCAATGCTATGGGAGAAAATCAAGAATTGTATAGTATCAGTATTGTCGCTGCACCTCTACGCGTTTATGTTCCTGGAAATATCTGACTGGACGTTTTTATGTAAAAATTCACCAATGTGAAATAATCCGTTTTCATTTGTAAGTATTTCAGTATGTGAAACAATAAAGTTAAATCAGCATATTTGTAACCAACTTGTTTATAAACTATGGCATAGATGTCCCATTTCCCCATGCTGAAAATATGACGCCTCTAATGCGCTTTATTTATTTACTTATTTATACAAATAAATCCAAAATTATCAAAGTAAATGTGTTCAAGACTGCCAATACCCTTTGAAGGTATGTCTTGAAGCTTTTAGACAGGTATTTTGTGTGCGCACAGGTATGTCATTCGGTGTGTTCACATAAGCATAACAATTCCGATATTTTTCGGAAAATTTACTAATTCCGATATCAAAAGTCATGTAAACACAGTATTCGGAAAATGTATCGGAATATTCCAAAAGTCAGTTTTCGGAAAACAGCACCTAAAAATTTCCGAATAAATTCAGAAAAAATGTATTGAGGATTTGCGCCTGACGTCACAAGTCACTCGTCGGCCATTTTGAACGTCAAAAACCTTTAGACGGCGTATTGACAGCCTGTTTACCAGTGTTTTCTAAAAAAAAAACTTAAATAGAAGATGGTTGCAGCGTGTTGTGCTGTTGGATGCAGCAATAGACAAGGCCAAAAGCTGATTCTATCATTTTATCGCATACCAAAATATGCTGAGAGACGAGAGCATCTAAGCATCTAATCAAGTCATTCTAATCTTTCAACATACTGCCTCCGAACAGCTGAGCAATACTGATTGGGAGAGTGATTGTACGTTAGATCTATTATTAACAAACAGAAAGTAAGCGGCTTTTACGTATTAGTGTCTGCAAATAAGTAAATGAAATATTATTATAATTAATAATAATAATGAAATACATTAAAAGTAATACATTGTATTCATTGTTATTATAATTATATTATTGTTTGCCGTGCATGGTAATTAAGCACCATCACTAATTTTGTCAAACGTATAGGAGCTAATTAACACGTTCCTATCTCTCAGTTAAGTAGTCTTTTTTTTTTTAAAGCGCACCCTCAGAAAAGGCGGGATTCTTACATAACAATATCACCCTATAATTCAGATAACTTAAACAAAACAAAACTACAACAACCAAAACCTCCAAATTCTTCTTTGTAATTCTGGTCTTATATTTCCTTTGGCTATTAGTGCTGTCACTATCATTGCTAGTTTATCAAGTGAAATTGAAACGTGATTACCTTAGCCATGATAAGGTGACAGACGCGTCCCCCTGGTATTATCCACTGATGCGAAATACAGGTATGCATTAACGTTTTTGTATGCCTTGAGAGTACGGGAAAATGTTGTTTATATATAGCTATATATTATATATATTATATATATATATATATATATATATATATATATATATATAATATATATAATATATATATATATATATATATATATATAGCACTATGCGCTTAAGTCAGGCAGGGATGTAAGCGACCAGCAGGCAGCAAATACACATCATTTTAAAGCCCGGCGAGCAGAATTCTCGATTTATCTATCTCGATGTTCACCTCTGAGATGACTGACTTCATCGGACAATGTCGAGTATGGTTTCTTGGACTGAATAATTTGAAAAAAAAAAAGTGTTTTAAAAAAAGTTCTACGTCTTCGCAGGATGTCAAAGCCTTTTGACATCCAAAATGGCCGACCACAGGTCACGTGATTTCTTGACGTATGTGCAAATTATCAATAGCAAGTAAACACGCATTTGGGAAAACTTATTGAAATAGTATACTGCACATGTGCAAACTTTGACCCTTTTCTCCTGCCTGCAAGTGGTTTTAGAAAACAGAGAAAATAATATTAATCTGTAGTCAGTCTGCATGCATCCATTTGTCTCGTTAGGGATACAGTAATACATTTGTTAAAGTCCGTATGTATTTGTTAATCCCATACTGAAGCAACAAATGTTTTCCAGTTTTAAAACGACATGAGAATTTAAAATAATGTCTGCAAAAGAAACTGGTAATATATAACAGGATGTGCTGTTGGAAAGGTTGATTGCACATTTTGCGGAATCTGAATAGAGGTATAGGATAGTAATTTTTGAATTTAAGACCTGACACTTCGATAAAGCACTTGAGTTACTGGATTGGTCTCCGCAGAAATGCCCGGTCTTCAAATCGTACTTAGGGTACTACAGAACTTTGCATGCGAAAATATCCTGCGTTTTCAGAAAACTTCAATCCATGTTTACAGTTGAATTTAGATTTTCTATCGTTAATCATGTAAACACAGAAAAGTGACATTTTAAGGAAATCAGTTTTCTGATTCAGTTTTCCAAAAATTAAGTATTTAACCTTAAGGCATTTTAAGATTGGGATTAGAGAAGATTTAATCTTGTGAGCAATGTTTATGACAACAATATGTGTGGTAATCTCATAACAGCATTGTTTTTATGACGGTTTAATCTGAAAGGAGAAAATGTCCAGGATTAAAGCATTCAAAGGGTAAACGTGGACGAAGTGGAACGTCATGCCCCAAGACTTTATTTCTAACTCTGTATCCTCTATAGAACATGTCTTCTCTCTAATTAAAACTGGTACACCACACCATTAACCTGTTCCCCTGTAGCAAAACAGACTTTGTAGAGTTAGCTTTCCTAAACCTGGAAGTGCAATAGTGCATTTACATTATTGATTGAAATATTTAAAAATATACCAGTAGGCCTTTAACAATGTGACTGTAATTTAAAAAGTAAACAGGATTTGGCTGCCTGGATAAAATGATACAATGTGTCAGCACATTTTTAAGGTTAATTTACATAATATATCATTTGTTGCATGCTTTGGCCTTTATTTTACATTATCATCGATTAAACATTGATTTTTCTTTGTGCTGCTTTTCATCTTATACATACACAGAAAAATAAAATGTGTGAACAGGCACCTCGCACAAAACTGTTCATGTAATTCCGGCCTTTTGTCTGGATAATGTCTGAAAGAGGGCTGGCCAGTGGGAGAGAGGAGGGAGAAGAGGGGTGTTGTAAGAAAAAAAGAGGCTCGTCTCACAATGCAGTGTTATTAAAGGTGTGAAATCTGTATGACTTGTAACATATTCCTAGATGTATGATCATGTTTAACTACTTTTTTGCTTACTTGGTCGAATTTTATGGTTTCTTCTCCACATAAACCAGCATGTTCATTTCATTTCATTTAATTAGCCAAAAGGAGATGTACTGTAAATGGCCACATATTGCTGCAGATAAAAAAAATTACAACAGTGCCATTTTATACTGGTCGTTAATTTGAATTGAGGATTACTGATTTGTCGTGTGTATTTAAATGGGGGAGACAGCAATGAAACTATATATATATATATATATATATATATATATATACACACACACACACACACACACACACACACACACTGAGTGTACAAAACATTAGGAACACCTGCTCTTTCCATGAAATAGACTGATGAGGTGAATCCAGGTGAAAGCTATGATCCCTTATTGATGTAACCTGTTAAATCCACTTCAATCAGTGTAGATGAGGGGGAGACAGGTTAATGAAGGATTTTTAAGCCTTGACACAATTGAGACATGGATTGTGTATGTGTGCCATTCAGAGGGTAAATGGGCAAGACAAAAGATTTAAGTGGCTTTGAACGGGGTATGGTAGTAGGTGCCAGGCGTGTCGGTTTGAGTGTGTCAAGAACTGCAACGCTGCTGGGTTTTTCACACTCAACAGTTTGTATATCAAGGATGGTCCACCACCCAAAGGACATCCAGCCAATGGCAGGTCAGTGGTTGAAAACGACTCACTGATGAAAAAGGCCAAAGGAGACTGACACGAATTGTGCAGAGCAACAGATGGGCTACAGTTACTCAACTGACAGTCCAGTACAACATTGGTGCCGAGAGACCTATAAAAGAATGTAAAACTTGTCGTACCTTGACGTGACTAGGGTAGGGCAGCCGATGACCTAACAGAGTTCCACTTCTTTCAGCAAAACACAAGAAACTGTGGTTGCAGTGGGCTAAGGAACGAAAACACTGGATACTGGAGGATTGGAAAAACATTGCCTGGCCTGATGAATCCTGGTTCCTGCTGTTTCCCGCTGATGGGAGGACTAGGATATGGAGAAAACTACATGCATCCATCATGACGCATGTCAACATTGCAGGCTGGTGGTAGTAGTGTGATGGTGTGGGGTGTGTTTTCATTTCACACATTGGGCCCCTTGATAAAAGTGGGATAAAAGAGCAACGTTTGAATTCCACAGGATATTTGAACATCATTGCCAATCAGGTTCATCCCTTTATGGCAGCAGTGTATCCATATGCTAATGGATTTTTTCAGCAGGGTAATGCCCCATGCCACAAGGCTCAGATTGTCCAGGAATGGTTCCATGAATTCAACTTTCTGCAATGGCCTGCCCAGTCACCAGATCTCTATCCAATTAAGCATCTGTGGGATGAGATGGAACAAGCTATTCGGAGTAGAGATCCACTACCAGCCAACTTGACACAACTGTGGGAAGCATTGGAGTCAACATGGGCCAGCATCCCTGTAGAACGCTTTCGACACCTTGTAGAGTCCATGCCCCGACGAATTGAGGCTGTTTCGAGGGCAAAAGGGGGTGCAACTCAATATTAGGAAGGTGTTCCTAATGTTTTGTACACTCAGTGTACAGTGTACTTGTACCTGTATAATCATCAATATTAAATACTGTTTTGGTGGAATACTCCCTGACATATGTATCTTCTTTATGCAGGGGTGTCCAATCAGGCTCCTGGAGAGCCATTCCGCTCCTGGTGTAATAGATAAAATGCTATAATGAAGTACTTCAGGGTCTGGACGGAGTTGGAACAAAGACCAGGAGTGGAAAGACCAGCTTTGGCCACCCTTGTGTATACCAATCATTTTTTAGTAAGATAATACTGGCTCCTCAGGTTTCTGAGAATGTTTTTATAAACATTTTAGTTATCTGAATCAGCCAACTTACAAAAGAGAACTGGTGAGTCGTGTTTGACCTGGTGAGACAACTTGGTTCCACAAACAGGAATCTACAGTGATGCATGGAAACCAGCCATTACTACTGTTCCAGAATACATTAAACTTGTGTGCTTGTGTTTTCGATTTCCAGGTTTGTAATCTCATGATTTTAGTGTCTGTTCCAGTTTGCCTTCCAACAGAAGTGAAACAGATCTTTTCCAATTTGATTACAAACTGATTATGTTTTTCCCAGGCAAACATCACCTATTTAAATAAATGATTAGAATGAGTCAACCGTATCTCAGAGGCAGTATTACAGCTTACATACACTGTACAGTGTTGAAAGTCTGACTGGACAGACATTCTATTTAGTCTTTTTTTAATGCTAATACAGTGTAACATTTTTGAAAAAATGAAATCCTCATTTCAAAGGACTTAATTCTCTCTAAGGGCACTTAAATGCATACAGAATTAAAGTTTAGACTTTTTATATCAGCGTTATTTTAATTACGTCATATATTTAAAATAAAACATTCAAAAAGAAAGCTCTCTGAGGGCATGTATTTTCCATTTTTTCAATTCCCAAAGTTATACAACCACTCCTGCCCGTTAATTACATGCGTATGCCTCTCTCCTTCTAGTGTGTTTGCATGTATCTGAAAATTATATTGTTTCATTGTAAACTTTTTTTTTTACAAAGGAGGATCTGCTAAGACATGCATCTCATGATTGTGTTGGCTGACAGCAACAACATGTGATTACACTCATAAGCAGATTGACTAGAATTAATAATTATTAGATTCCATGTTGAGATTTTTGTTTTGTTTTGTTTTGTTTTTTTTGCTAGAATTCCAACCTTTTATGAGCTGTTATAAATAATATACCCCATAACAATATTTTTTACACTTGTAAGCAGTTGGCAATATTTAAACGTTCCTCATTTGGATGATCTCAGTGTAAAAAAGAATGGAGAGTTTTCTTTATTTAAGTAATCACATTGTTGCTCATTTGAGCTGCCCTATTTTGATATGTTTTTTAAATACTAAATAGGACAGTTTTTATATTGTTTCCAGTTTGCCATCCACTTGAGTGCAGTGCTTATCCTTCATGAGATCTACTGCGTACTGTGCTTGATATCTATTGGTTAAATTGTGGCTTGGTTGGAATGACCCTTCTTTCTTCATTTACCTTCTTAAGTCTGTTTTATTCCTTCAAATCAACACTATAAGCAATATTATATGCTATCAGCAACATCTAAAAGGGTTTTTTGGCCACATCCAAAGATTATGAGAGACACCACTGAGATTTGGCAATAAGGCAATTAACTTTCACCACTATGTAAAGATTCACAGGCACTGTGGACATTTCACACTTACTGTGTGTCCTTCAACACTTTCAACGACCCATTTAGAACATTTTACAGTTGGTTGTTCATTGACTTAAAGTGACAGAGTCGCATTCGTGAGGCTGTTTCCATATGCATCACTGCTAGAGGCAGCAGTGACTGGTGTAATGATTTTATTAGTATCACTCAGCCTCTCAGCTAGCTAGACATAGCAACACGAGGAAGTAGAACATAGCAGTTTGTCCTTACCAGACTGTTCTTTCGTGCACTGTGCAATATGCAGGTAATTCTATTGCCAAACTGTTTGTTGTGAATTTACAGATTTAGAAGTCAATTTTCTTTGTTTTTAATCCATTTTCCCATTTTTGCTGGATTATAACCGCTACATTAATATCTTTCGCTAGTATGCAATATTAAAAACGTTCATAATGGAAGCTGTTGTTACACATAATTATTTGCTATTGGAATACATTGTTTTTATAGTATAGCAATCAGTCCTTCATTCATCCTTGTTTGCTTATAATTGCAGCTTCTGAGAATCAATCTGAAACAAGCAAACAATATTGTGCAAGACTTATGATATATAAACATGATGAGCAACAAAGAGTTTCAAATAAGACTCGAAAAGGTTTATAATTTAACTTACTTGTCCATCTTCTTAATGTAAGTCAGGGAGACTGCAGGACAGCTAATTCATTAGAGTTTTGAACAGGTTTTATGAACCAATCAAATCTTTCACGTTTAAAAATGAAATGGAAGTAGCCCTGTCATGATCCATTAACACGTATGGTATGGTTCAGGTTGATAATGCAAAGTTGTTTTCTGTATTAACAACGTCATTCAGTGTCATCTGATTAAAGGTCTTTGTGAAATATAGAATCTTTGTGTTGATTGACTGATTCGCCTTCAAAGTGACAGAAAATCTGTAGTTGTAGGACAAGAAAGTGATGTTTAGAATCAGAGTATCTCTAAGATGGCAGAAGTATAGATAAGTCCATTTTTCATTTCCATGAACCATGTTGTCAAGGCTCTCATATTTGTAAAGCCCTCTTCACTTTTGACATAAAGTCAATTCAGATAAATACATTGCATTAAAAATAACTCTAATTCTTGTCAAATGCACAATTCAATTTATGCCTTTTAAGGGTGCTGATGATATTATTTGTTATGTACTAACTAACAATACTGTGGTATTATAACTGGTATTTTGACTATCAGATATTTGGAATGTTCACAATTATTATTATTTTTGTTTTAACATTTTATTTGTACAGGTAAACAAGTAATTATAAAATATATCACCTACAACTAAAGAGCCTGATCCTCAGGACAGATTTAAACTAGAACAACATTCTGTGAAATAATTTTTATTTTAATTGTTCATATGTATTATTATCCTTCATTTATTTATACTGGCTTTAACAAGCAGCAGTTAATATACTTTACTGTACATTGTATTACATTATGGACAAAGTGAAACCCATGTATAGGTCTTGCCAAGGAAACCAAACCAACATGTTTGTACAGGTCACAATGATAAACAGATATGGAGTTCCATTTAAAACAAACCTCAGTGCTGTATAGTAAGATTTTTATTTTGTTACATAGTGAAAGGTGTAGCTTTGTAGAAGAACCACTACAGCTGGTAATCCTGCAAATATAAAGAAAGTGTTAGAAACAAAACTCATCAATTACAACCCCAAAAATCCAGAACACACAACAGATACCAGTTACTTACCAGCTCAAAATCCATACGAGTGTCTCGCTGGTTGTGCACAACCATTATTGGAAGAGTGACAAGCCTGGACATTGAATTTGAATAACAGTACAGTGTACAAGTGATTCAAATACATCAAAAACTATCAGATGATTCTTGAAGGAAAAATATAAGTTAGAGGTCAATGTTACCTAAGAGTTCTCAATAAAAGCAATCGCCTTTATTTCATATCTTTCAAATTTCACAGTAATTTCAATTAGGCACAGCGGTAGATCAGTGCCAGCATTGACACTGTTGTACTTATGTGTATATATATATATATATATATATATATATATATATATATATATATATATATATATATATATATATATATATATATATATGTGTGTGTGTGTGTGTGTGTGTGTGTGTGTGTGTATATATATATAAAGTATTTTAAAACACCATTTCATAATGGTGTAAAAAAGGGTAAATGATATACACATAATGTCTGCTTTAAATATATATAAACGGATACTGTTAGTTTAGTGTGTGAGTTTAGTGCTGTGCTACAATTAACTGGCCCTATTAGAGAGAGAAATCTATCTCTTGCAGGTTAATTTCATTTATCTTAATTCAGATAGTGAAGCCTTTAATCCTGAAAGTTCTACGAACCTCATTGTAAATCAATTGCTTACGGGGACAGGGATCAAACCAAGTTACCCATGGATTCACTTGCCGCATACATTACCTGCATTACAATCCAGCACAATGTTTCTGTATCTCTTCCTTTAGAAAGTCAGGTGCTATGGAATATAGTAGCATGTTTCGAGACCATTGATCATATTAAATTGATCATAACTTTTAAATGTGAATTTCTGTGTTTCAAATAGTTGTTTCTTTTTGTTAAATTATTCTATTAAGCTGATTTATTTACACAGGTATCACTGAATTCTGATCTCGGCTGTCTGCAGTACTGACACCACTATTCTGTGCATGCTGCTACAGAGGTAACAGGTACATTGGTACTCTAAGCCTACATTGGGTTTTATTCACAATCATTATTGTTTTCATATTAGGCTACTAAGATTTTTTTTTTCAATTTGTTAGTTTAAATATATTGTAACTGCAATTCAATCTCAAGAATACCTTGACAATGCCATCTTGATATTTTGGTATGACAACCATGTTGTTTCCAAAGCCTTTCTCGGGAAAGTAAATTCATTTATAACTATACTGGCATTAATTTCAATTTTACTCTGAAATTTAGACTTAAAGAAACGTTATATGTATTCATAGTTTATATATATATATATATATATATATATATATATATATATATATATATATATATATATATATATATATATATATATATATATTTTTAACCCTTATTTATTAATGCTGATTGCAATGTTTAGTTTATTAAAACACATTGTTTTACAGTACATTATATTAGTGTGGATTAGAAGACAAATTGCTTCTGTTTAAAAGGCCATTTCCTCCATATAAGAACATAAGAAAGGTTACAAACAAGAGGAGGCCATTTGACCCATCTTGCTCGTTTGGTTGTTAGTAGCTTATTGATCCCAGAATCTCATCAAGCAGCTTCTTGAAGGATCCCAGGGTGTCAGCTTCAGCAACATTAGTGGGGAGTTGGTTCCAGAATGCCTCAATTTTCTCTGTAAAAAAGTGCCTCCTATTTTCTGTTTTGAATACCCCTTTATTATCTAATCTCCATTTGTGACCCCTATCAGATAAGGAGGCAGAATGTGTTAGGCTATGGGCAGCTTATGTTAACTTTAAAACTAGAATGAAGGCAATATGAAATGATGTCTATTATAAGATTGTTCTACAAGACACATACTATTATTTTCCAGTTTTAAATATTACTGTATTCTCATCAAGGACATCTCAGATACAGACTTCTGCCTTATTGTCTTGTCAGTCACATGTGCAATACACTTTGAACAGCTTATGAAAGTTTGTTCCAAGGGAAGATATTCCTAAGGAAAATGCGCAATTTCCACTTATGACAGACATCATTTTTTTTTTGCTTGTGTAACACATTCCTTCTTAAACACAATACCATGCAAGCAGAAGCAACAGTGCCCTAGGGTCCTTACCACAGAGAGTATAAATGCTTATACAAGTTAATTAGCACACAGAGATCACAGGCAGTGAACAATCTAAAATAAATAGATACATAAATAAATAGTCTACTCAGATTGGAACCTTCAGAAGAAAGGACGATTTTATAGTGAAATTCTACCAGAACATTTCTCTACATCAGCAGTTCTGGGACCATAACTCGTTTACTTGTGTGGTGGTTTTGTGACGTGGCGATGAGAGCACAAAACTAATTTCGCTTGTAAAATGCTTGAAAGGTTCATGAATTAGACTGCACTGCCACCTAGCCCCCCATCAAAATGTGAGTGTGTTGTTTTTGTGGAATAATATTACTCCAATACTAGGTGTTGATCATGATGTAGATACAAATTTGTCCCTATTCCGGAAAATCTTGAGAAAGCGTCATGTAGAGCAGGTAACTCCAACATATTAGAAAGGTCAGAGCAATGCAATGACAGTAATGCGTTAGGAGTTAGCTGATTTAGCAGACCATCTAATGTTTATTTTAGAAGACCTTAGAATTAACTCAATATCTCAAACTGTCCTCCTGTAACGTGCCATATCCCAGCAAAACAATAAAACAGTGTGTACCACTAACATTGAAAAATATTTACTAAATATTTCTCCAAAAACACTTTCCTCAAACCATCATGCCACCACATCTTTCATTTAGATAACTTAAATCAGTTATCCTGCTGGCTGGTCCTGATATTTGGAATCTCATTCAGGTCAAATAGTACATCCCTGCAACAGATTTCTCTACACAAACTTTCCTAAATTAAATCAAATATAGCATCACACCAAAATAGCATTTAATGTTTCCCCAGTGTTCCCCAATATGGCAAGCCGTACATAACATTTAATCCTCAATTGCTGATATCCAGAATGGCATTTCTGATATCAAGAATGGCATTTTTGATATCAGTATTGTAATCACATTTTTTGATAACAAAAATACAATTCTTGATATCAAAAACGCCATTCTTGATATCAAAAATACCATTCTTGATATCAAAAATAGAATTGTTGAAATCAGCAATACATTACAGATATCAGTATTAAAATTGCTGATATCAGCAATTGAGGATTAAATGAGGATTAAATAGACACACGCGTTCTCTGAAACGTGTGCCGTCAGCCGTCTGTTTTTTTTTTCACTCTGCAGGTCCGCCATGCAGCCAACTCAGAGCTATGCAGCTCTAGGCAACTTGCAGGCAGGCCCGCAGGCACACAGCCAGTCTACAGGGGTCGCTGGTGCATGGTGAGCCGAAGACACCCTGGCCAACGAATTTAATCTAATGGTAATGTTCCTAGATTTAGTTGTTAGTACTTCACCTGGTAAACTATACCTTGCATTTATTACTATGTGCTTCCTACCTCATGAAGCAACCAGAAAATGAGAGAATAATTGGCACCAGTCTTTCAGCTTGTCATTTTCTCCCATGGGTTCTCCATAACAAAGGAATTTGAAATACTAATATAGAGCATCATTTCAGAAATCCCATTATTTTATATATTAAAAAAAGGTTTAGTTTCATATCAAGTTTATACATAGCAATATAAAAAACATATACCATTTGTATTATGAGATTAGCTGCTTTGTTCCAGTTTTTAAAAGTTATTTTATTTGAAGTATATATGATTGAGGTTCACACACACCAAACATTACCTCTTCATTGTCTCTCTTTCCATCCCATTCCAAGTCTTTAGAATAAGAATTATAAAATGCCAAGAAGAAACTTCTGAAGAATGTACTTGTACCAGTATCTTGAATGTGTTAGAGCTATGGATTCCGCTTAAAATCCTGCTGTTCTTCTTTTTAACTTGAGTTATTTATTAAATGCTCTTTTTGTTGTCATGTTAGCTTGCTGTTGTGGCAATGTGCCCCGCCACTGTGTATTTGTGTGTTATATGTTGTGTGTGGTGTGTTAATGTTGTATAATCATTGTACATGGATATAAATGGAAATGTGTAACTTGAGGGATTTAAAATGTATATTTGTATTTAGGCATGAGGATTGCACAACACTCCAAGTGCAGATTTAAAAGTTTATAGTGTGTGGACATGGAAGTGCACTAATTTAATTTACATGCAGTTGTACCGAGACTCCAGTTGAATAATTGATTAGCAATCGAGTCTCGGTACAGCTGCATAAAAGCATGCATGTTTTACTCACTCGGGGTTGTGTGTTCGCGAGAACGGGTGTGGAGAGGAGAGAATTAAAAACAAAGAGAAAGAAAAGTAAATATAACAAGTGCTGGAAGCACCCAGCACCGTACTTGTTTTGTGTTCAGCGTTCGTCCACCCTGTTTGTTAGTGTCTATTCGTTTTGTTTGTCTGTTTAATTTGGCCTCAAGTGCCGTGTGCTGTTTTTTTGTTACAAACTTTTATTTTCTGTTTGTTCATTTATTAAATGCTGAGTGCAAGCAAGCACTCAGCTTCACCAAACTCCACGTCTGTCTGTTCTGTGTTGGTCCCTGTTTCTGGTCTGATGTCACCCACTACAGCTGTCTTTGTGACAGCTGTACTGACATTGCTGATGCTGCCAACATGCTATCCACATCAGTGGGTTAAAGTGTGTTTGTTTAATTTATTTTTGATTATGTTATAAACTAACTGCATAACAACAACAAAGAAAACAAAATAGAAACAAGAATGTCCAGCTGGAAGGAGGAGTAAGACCAGTAAACAAGGGCTTGATGGGCTTGATAATCCTTGACCTGGTGGCTATAGGTTTTTCTGTTTTGTTTTGTTTTTGGTAGCACTTTACAGTGTGTCCCCAATTACTGTGTATTTGCTTAGTCGTTACATAGTAATTACATGTGTACTTACATATAGCCACAGTGTTATTATACATAGTTACAATGTATTTAACATGTAGTTCCATTTGCATGATACAAGTACACAGTTGTATCACAAGAGTTAGGATTAGCATTCAGGTCAGTGGTAGGGAGGTTAGAGTTAGGTTTAGAGTTAGGGTTAGGGTTGTATCATGCAACAAATGACACATTAAGTATAGTGTAACTATGCATAATGACACCATATCTATGTGTAAGTACACATGTATTTACTGTGTAACTACTATGTAAATACATAGTAATTAGAGACACACATTCAAAATCAGTGAGTTTGATAAAATAATAGAATGTTGTCCTTGAAGTAGAACTGTAGCCTGTGGAGCTGACAACACAGTAGTGCATGGGCACTGAAACTAGGGGCGCTGGAACTAGGGTTGCTGGGTTGCGGCAGCACCCTCTGGATTATTATTATTATTATTATTATAATTATTATTATTATTAGTTGATTTAACAGGCACCTTTATCCAAGGGGACTTGAACGTGTCTTAGGGTTTGTTATTAGCTGCCTTCTAAACCCCACATTTTTTTATCATAACTTGAAACAAGATGTAGAATTCTACCTCAGAATCAACACACCTACCATCTAATGTCAACACAGCCACGTAAGTGTAGTAAATTAAAACCAGTACTGTTTTTCAATAGCAGTACTAAAGCAGTTTATTTTATCTGTGCCCTACCCACTAATCTTGAACCTTAAAAAATGGTCTGTTTCAAATATTGCCCACATAAAAATTGTCTTCAAACTCAAGCTTTTTTTAAACAAAACCACAAAAAACTAATATAATAACATACCCACGGAGATAGCAATATTTTTTTTTTATTAAGTTTTTTTTTAAGTAAACAACAGACTGTGCTGTCAAAATGAATCGTACATTACATTAAATGTTCCACTCTCAAACAGGGGCATGTATATTGTAAAATAAAGGGGAACTTGCCCAGAATGGTTCTGGTTATAGGATCTGTGTTTTGTTTTTAATTCAATACCCTTATGTCCATGTTGGAAATTACTGCTAAAAGTACAATATAAAGGATTCTGCAGTAAAGTCATTGCAGATTGAATACCTTTGGTATGACAATGTTGTTGTCGTTATCAGCAATGTCTGTGTGACAGGATGTGATGACGTCCTCAGACCAGACAGCTGACAGAGAGATACACAGGCAGGTAGTATGGGTGAAAGCTCTCTGGTGTGCCGTTTTTATTCAGAACAAAAATAAAGCAAAAAGAGTAGACAAAAAAATACTGCCTAGCACGAGTAGCAATTGCTTACTTGCTTTTTTCTCTCTACCTCGCTGTCTCACCCACACGTTCCTCCTCTTGAACACCCACATAAACAACAAGCTGCAGGTTTTTATACAGGTGACCATCTCACAATAATTACAACACTCAAACAATAATTCAATAAACTGCACCACATTCTCCCATGTTTTTGGCAGGGATAGGAATTAACCTCATCCCTGCCAACCACCACCAATTCACAAACCACACAATGCATTTCAGTACAACAAATCCTAATTCATTCTCCCATTCCCAAATAAATACCAAACAATACATTCCTTTTAAATAGTAATACAATAAACACAATAGGTTTATTTACAAGCAGGGCTTTGCCATGGCCCCTCTAATTATGTATAGGGTTTTCCTCTGCCCTGCCACAGGCTATAATAATTGTTTAAATGATATTGGGTTGGGTGGATAAATGCACTCAACCTTGGTTTGCATTCTGCTGAGGTCAATTTGACACAATCTACTTTTGTTGAGCTCGTACCAGTCCTTCTCTATGGATAAACAGTGGGGAATGCAGCCCCCAAACAGCCAAACCAATACCTTTCATCAGCGGCCAAGCATCAGAATAAGTCACTGAGGTTACAGAAATGCTGTCCTTTATTGGCAAGAAAGCCAATTGGGGGTAGAAGAAATATTTTTAGATTGTTGACCCCTACAAAATATGGGAGAGTAAAATTCAAATGTGTTTTTTCCCCTAGTTTTGAGCACTTTATTTATTTTTTTTACCTGTAATAAGGGACAATATAAGAACTTATAGCAAAAATAGACTGAGGTTGCTCAATCACTACCTGAATAAAAATAAACCAGACTTCCTGTTAGTGACCTATATCAGGTTTGGAACCAGTCCTTACACTTTGCCCTTTTTGAAAACCATGCTGTGACAACTCTTTAGTTATGACTCATAGAAGAGAAAAAAAAAACAACAGCACGTTACTTGCATGTTCAAGTAGGAATCCATACATTTTATATTATATCCTCGGCTCACTGCGTACCAGCGACCCCTGTAGTCTGGCCGGGAGCCTGTGGGCTTGCCTGGAGCTGTCCAGAGCTGTGTTGTCCTCCAGTGCTGTAGCTCTGAGGTGACTACACGGTGAGACTGCAGTGTAAAAAAAAGCTGATGGCACACTCTTTGGAAGACAACGCGTGTTCGTTTTGGCCTCTTCCAAGTCAGAGCGGTGGTGGTAGTGGTGAACTGAGCCTAAAAATAATTGAATGTGCCAAATTGGGAGAAAATGATAACAAAATAATTGCCAATTACTAAAAAAAAAAATTAAAAGATAATTTGTATAAAACACAATGTTTTGTTATTATTGTTTACAACCTGGATGGGGTTAAAATGCCCCATCCAGATAAAATCGTGAGAAAGTGTGGTTACCAGCAAATGATTATTAATAAACCTGTGGTGAATGTGGTTGAGGGGTACATTAGGTAATTGATAGCCAGTTGACCCCTCAGCCACAATATAAAAGACCTGCAGCTTTGGCTGAACGTGGTGGGATGTCCAGAGGAGGAAAGAGACAAGTAAGAAGAGGTACTGAAAGGAAACAATTGCTACTCATGCTGGCTTTAAACCAACACAATACTTGTTTGATTTAGTGTTCACTTTGTTTTGTGTTTTGTCTGTTTGGTTTGGTCAGCGAGCCGGTTTGTTTTGCAAAGTATTTCTGTTTTGTTAAATCATTTTTATTTATAACTAAAATGTGTCGGAGCGTTTTATACCCTACAGTATTATCTGTGTGTGTGTGTGTGTGTGTGTGTGTGTGTGTGCTGTTCTCTTCCTGGCCTGACATCACCACGAAGCCAGCCTGTTCACACAGCCACAACCATGACACCTTATAAACGATTCTGTGGTATAAAGGCCTCCTTATAAAGAGGGAACATTGCATCAAATTGAAGCAAAACATTTGTCATAGGGGATCTTATTTTACTTAATGTGCCATTTTAGTTCCTGCTACTGTTGTGTTGTTAATACAAGTGAAGAAGGAAGAAAGTATCAGCTGTGTGAGTGTCATGGGAACAGAGAAAAGAACAATTCCCAGTGGTGGAGAAATTGCTCTCCTGAAAGTGTGATTTTAAAAGCCCTTTACCCTCAAGGCTTGGGAAATGGAACATGTGCTCAAATGAAAGGACATGCATTCAAATCCAAGACAGGTGGTAATGCAATTAATTCATTGTTGATGTAAGCTTCCTGTTCCTACCAGCTAGAACAGGTGGCAGGTATCAAATTCAAACCACGTGGCATATTTCCTCTGCAGTTGGGTGAAGTTGGGGTTATTTAAAATAGCGACATTTTCACACATTGTATCCAAAGCACACAAGCTCTCCTTTCAACTTCCTACAATCCTAAAATAAATTCCTTAAAGTGACTTGCTCTTTTTGTGAAGATGTTCATTCATATTCATCCACTCAGAGACAACATACAGTACAAGAGCTCTGTGATTTGTAAAATATGACGAATGATGTTTATGGTATTTTGTCTTCATGTTGAGCTGACATAGTATGGACAGATTTCAGAATGCTTTTTATCTTTTTTTTTGAATCTTTGCATCTGTGAAAATGTGACACACATATTCAAATACATCTTCTCGATTTCACTTTATTTTTTTTTACCATTAGTGGTTGCTCTATTTAAAGACTCTAATTCCTCTCCAAGCTTCATGGTAAATATGAGCGTTTAATTGTAACTCGACAGGGTCAAATTACTCCTCCCACATGATCCCTTTCAGAGACATGGTCTATAATTGTATGTTTAAACAGTGATTATTTAGGTTTAACTTAATGTTGCTTCATACAGTATGTGAATCAGTATAGTGCCAAATTGAAGCACCAGGAGAGATGTGTCCCAAACTGTAGTATAGTATAAGTGAATACCACAGGGTTTCTAGAAACCTGGGTTCTGTGCTACAAAGCCAAGTGCAGTGACTTTGGTATACAATTTATTTACATATAAATTAGTCTCTAGGCGCACTGTTTAAGAATGGCCAAATATTAATAACTGAGACATACCATAATAGTTTGGTGATATCATGTAGAACTCGGATTCCCTTGACAACAACTGACATCCACACAATGTGTCAGAAATATAAAACAATCGTTTATTTAAGGAAAAAAAAGGGGTGCATAACTAATCTAATATTACAGAAAGGAAAGGCTATTGGTTAGAGATATGCGTGAACAGTAATATGTAGTTCATTGATTCCATAGTCAAACGATTACAACGACCATAACATTATTAGCATACATGGTTAATATACTAATATTGAATCTGTTTTATCACACAAAGTGTCTACTTTGCATTAGTATTTTCAATACCTGTTTCTCATTGTAATCGATCATGTCAATATGAATGAGAATTAATTCAACTTCCCATTCAGCATTCCAGTACCTAATTTAGCAAATTAGTTTTACTGTGCTAATTTAGTTTAGACGTGATGTACCAAACTAATATTATGTCATCAACCTCAATTGATTATATATTCAAATTAACTCAAATGGGGCAATGATGAAATTCTCTGCATTTACAAGGCGACTCCTTTTGAGCAGCACATTTCAAACAAACATAATACATTTCTTACACACTCTAAAACAGGAAGTTATATTCTATTCCTAGAACAGTTTCCACTTAACTTGATAGCATTTGCTTCAGTTACTTTCTTGAGTCATAAAGTATTTAATATTAGACATGTTGAATACTTATTGATTTCCATATACAGAAGTCAATCTGTGTCGATGAATACTGCAGCTCTCCAGATCCGCAGTTCCAATGTAGTTGGTACTTAGCTGTATGCATTGTATTTCATAGGCTCACAATACAAATAGTTCCTTTCAAATGGAGATCAGCTTGTTGATTTCCAAGGCTTGCAACATTATCTTTGTTGTTGGCAGTTTTCCCACTGGGAATAGTTCCGTTGATCAGACATAACTCAGTTTAGCTAATGCGTTGCAATTGAAAAGTTATATAGTTTGTAAAAGTGTTCTTGTGGCAATTCTTCTGTACGGCTTTGCTTCAGGTTTTTTCGTGCAGATACGTGGAAACGAAGACCAGCTTTCCAATTAATGCAGTATCCCGTTTACTGTTCCAGTCTCTCGTAGGATAAAGGGCAGGACCCTTCCTCAAAAGATTTTAGTCATTATTCAAAACATTGGTTCTTCCTTGCCTTCTGTGAATTCAAGCATGTATTCTCCCATGACTTCAGAAACTTTCTTCAGAGAAGTGTAGCTTCCATTTCATTCCTCAGAACTCCCAGCCACCTCTAGCGGGTGGACACTCCTTGTGCACACCTCCTTTGCAGACAGCACACTTGGTCAGCACGCATGTCTGGGCAGCAGCCCAACTGAAAGCAGCACCACGCAGCAGAAGCTCGCTCACACTTCGAAAGTCAACAGGTTTTGTGATTCTCTCTTCAGCCCTGTGATTGGTTGGTCTGGTTATTTTGGGCAATGGCTGAGTCCACATGAAGTGTCTTTCATTGGTTGTTCTCATACCGACGTGGTCTCTTGTTCTCCATTGGTCCGCTATTTCTCGACAAGGACTGGTTCTCGTCTAGGTGTCAAGGCACCCAGAATTGTCTGGAAGTTGTCAGCGAAATTTCAGCGAAATACTACTGGTGCCGAAATGACTTATTCAGTGATAGGTAAAGATAAAACACTTGTCCAGCAGTTAGTTTATGACTCTTTCTAACAACATTCTTTGTCAGTGGGGGAGTTTGTGCCCAGACCAAAAAGACACAGAGAATGGTTTAAGATCCCCTCTGTATATTTCAATTCTGTTACTTTCATGCACAGGATGAAATGATGATCCCCTCTGACGCTACACAAGTATAACACATACTGCTCATTTAAGCCCTTGGGTCTACTTGATTTATCTGCTGATGTCAGACACGGATTCATCCTGTGATCTCTTTCTGATATTTTTATTCATTGCTATTTGTATTTTCTGTCCTAGAATTGGAGCTTTGGTCTCAGCTTGGGGCAGAAGCTTCTATACAGATGTGTTCTTTATTACAACTGCCTCACCTGTATCCAAAACCATATGTTGATGCAGCTGGAATGTCTAATGTGTCGCTGCATTTTTTTTTCTACATTTTATGATTTTAAAAATCTGTTTTAGAGCACCCATCCAGAGAAACTGTTTAACGAGTTGGCATTCTACAAGAGGCACTAGCTCAAATGAGGCAGTAACACAATTTCTGCTAGGTAAAAGTAGTTTTAATCCAATTCAGTGATTCTTAATGATGCATAATAACATCAAAACATCCAAATCAACAAAACAATAAAGAGAGTTATGGTGGTTCAACATCTACGAAAGGGTAGAGACAGCAGTGCCAATTATAAATCATGACAAAAACTGATGTTTTGCAGTTCAATGCATTCCATAGAAATCTGGTATTCCCTGAAAAAAACGTTCTGAAATCATAAGCCATGGCTAAGCCTGTAAACAATGTCATTGCCTTGGAATATCAAAAATGAATGATTTGATGTTTTTTTCCAGTGTGGCTTATGATGATCGTCTCTTCTCCCAAGACACCCTTGTAAGTAGATGGCTTTTTCCTTTGAATAAAGTGTTTGATGAGAATTCACAATCTCAGTGAAGCAGATATGATGTTCTTGTTCTCTGTAAGAGGTGAATGGGAACATGATATACCCTCCAGCAGGAGTTGTACATTGATAAGCAGCTAAGACAAAACAAGATGGTTCCAGGCGGATGGTCAGTCAACAAATATGAAAAGACAATAGTGAGTATGAAATGAGAGTCTGTCGTTCAGTCTGTGTACTACAGAGCAGGAGTGTAAGACAACATAGGACAGCAAGATCCAGGGAAGGGAACCTTGCTCTTGAAGAAGGGCAATATACCTCTGTAAAGAATTGGAGTTGTAAGAACGCTCAGATTCAGAAGCACAGTTTTTTTTTCTTTTTTAACGTCAAAGTCTTACCTGACTGCTGGTTGGAAATCTTGTCTAAACCCTACATATCCTGAAATGCCAGTGTAACAATATACAGTATAACATTTTCACATTTACATTTCTCCATTTATGGCGTAGACCTTCAGATGTGGGAGGTGAGATGTTGTAAGACGTGGCTGAATTATACAGTAACTTTATTGATTTTTTAATTATAACATTTAATACTGTACACTAAAGCTACCAAAATTGTGTGTTGATAATACAAAACATATAATATGGGAGAACAGGGGTCAGCATGCATTTAACATCCAACAAATTTAGATGAAGAAACTCTGTAAGTGGTAATGAATTTTGTTCTCCCTTTTGTTGCATTGAATTAAACAGACTTTTCCTGACTGCTGAGCACTACTGATCAGTCATTTCTGCCGATTAACTACCTTGTTTACTCTTAAAATCCATCTTGGAAATAGAAAGCAGAGGAACAGAAATCTAACATTATTTATCACCACTTCATCGCTCTACTGCGCGCACTTTTACTGGTTACACGATGCTGATAAATATGAATATGCTAATGTAAATGTAAAATGGTTTCTACTTTCATGAATGTAAGCAATGACTGTCAGTGCCTTGCACTCCAGGAAATACATCATTCTGTAATCTGAATCTAGTTTAACTGCTGCTTTTTAAAATAAAGCAATACATCAAAAGGCAGAAGGTCTGTGATGCTGGAAGCCAAACAGGTGATTTAAACAGGGGGATCTTCTATTTTTGGTCTGTTTGTGTCATGAAACAAATAGAAACAAGGGGGGCAAACACAGAACAACTTGTGGAAACTGTTTCATGCATGCAAGTATAGCCACTTAGATAGGTCAAATTATACATGCTGTGGCCAATGGTAACACTGCCGCACCAGTAAATACACTGGGCAAGGCTGGATGCTGTTTGAAATTAGAAGTTGGATACCAATCAAGCCCTTGGTGTAACTTTCTTCAAAACACACATACACTTCCCACTGGAATCTATTTCCCAAACCTCCCTGATGTTACAAGAGCTCCTACTGGTTCGGTTACCATTTCATTTACTGTTATTTTACCATCTGCTTTGATAAAGGCAAAGGACATTTCCACAGCCTACTTATGATTTTGCCTTGTCAACGTCCTTTTTTGTATATTTTATATACTACTGGAGCTAGAATTGCTGTATATTTAAACTGTAATTATGAGGATGCACTGTCAGGTAACTGAATTCCCAGAGTTCTTGCAGTTACTGCACATGACACTAGAATGAGCAGGATTTCATATTTCTGCATCGCTTGTACAGTATGCACCACTAATAGTTAATCTATGCTCTTGTGCAACAGTTCACTCTGATCTGAACTCAGTCCTCTTTTGAAACACAACATAGATATTAATTACTCAGATGTTTCCTCAAATTCTGGCAATTTACTCCCTTTACTCATCTTCTGTATAGTATTGCTTTGAGCTATTTTAATGTTAACATAATATAATGTACAGTACAACAGTGACTGTGACGAGAAAAATACTAATAATAACAATTAAAAAACATTGGCAGCCCATTGGACGTGAATTAGATTTATATTTTACGGTATTAATCCTGAGTGTGAATCTTTCATTCCCAATGTGTTGCTTTGATGCAGATTATATTTGATATTGCAAGCATCAAAAGAAACATATCACTATTATAACACATTTATTTTTGGAAAAAAAAAAAAAATATATATATATATATATATATATATATATATATATATATATATATATATATATATATATATAATGATGGACATTGATGAAATGTTTTGGATTTATTTTTAATCACTCGATCATTCATCCTTGACCATGACACGGTTGAGTGACCTGTGACTGAAGCATGTGCACTTAATCACCTAATTAGTGAGAAGATTGATTGGACACTGGGTATGGAGTGATTTCAGCTGTTGAATTGCAAGCTTGAATAAAAGCAATAAAGAAAATCACAGAAAAAAAAAAACAATATGCCACATCTAGTGAATTTTATTCAAATATAAGTGATAAGTTTCTTTTGATGCTCAAATATAAGTGATATGTTTCTTTTGAGGCTCAGTATATATTACATGTCTGCAGTTTGCAGATAGATTACAACTGTGTACAGACAATGGTTCTTTGAACCTTGTGTACTCAAAGCAATATGGGAACAACTACCACTACATCTGCTTCAACTGACGCTATCAGTAATCTTTTTTTTTTTTTTTTGTGGCTTTAGATTAAAATCCAATTATTATTATTATTATTATTATTATTATTATTATTATTATTATTATTATTATTATTATTATTATTATTATTATTATTATTATTATTATTATTATTATTATTATTATTATTATTATTTTTTAGCAGTAGTCTTAGTAGTGGTGCCAGTTTGAATACTGATAACTTCTAATGTTAAGTGCTGTGTGTAATTTCTTTATAATATAATGTTACTTTGCTAGCACAAATTAAGCAAAGCTCCCCTACCTCCACTTCTATGAAAGAAATGCTATCCAATACTATATAATCAAATTCATTTTACTGGTCCTCTTTTTTGTGCCAATAATCTTTTGATTCTTCATTTATATAAATACAGTATGTATTTAATATTTCAATACTGCATCCTGATAGCGCTGCTGTAAGTCACATGATCTGATTAGACCATTAGCAACTTTTTTTTTTTATCTATACCAAATTGAAATATTAGATACAAACACAAAAGCAAAATATGTTTTACAGAAGAAAGGGGGACTAGTAGTAGTAGGCAAGAAAATGTATTTTAAACCCATTGTTAAGACTTCTTAAAAGAACAAGGGAGAGCAACTTTAATTCAGAAAGCCCTGAAGCAGAGAGGTTTTGTACTTATATAGCAGCTGAAAGGAGGGAGGGGTGTTTGCATTTGAATCCTACTCTGCTATGTAAAAAACACGTTCTTATCAAAACGTCCCTAGGAAATCATGCAGAAAGTAAAGAATATTTATAAAACCAACATGGCACTGTAACTAGCTTTTTTCTTCTGAGAAAATGCATCATTGTTTACCTCTGTACTTTTCATTGCACCAGATCTCTCTAAGATGTATTTTATCTGGAAGGTGTATTTAACAGACTAACTGAGTCATGGGACAGCATCTATTGCTTCCTCTGTTGTAAGATGGGTGGTGTACTTAACTCCTTATTCCAGGGCAGAGGCAACTAGTCAGGCCTGAAGGGCCATTCCACTACAGGGTTAACAGGCACATTTATGTAATGTACTACTTCAGGGTCTGGATGGAGGTTTAATTGGTTCAATTAAACAATTTAGAACAGGTTTGAAAAAAAGTTCAAGAGTGAAGGGCCAACTTTGGGCACCATAAAACCTATATTTACCCTGAACTTCTGATATTTCGCCAGTTAACATTCCGCGGAGGAAAATAGTCCCTAACATAATTAGAATAGAAAAACGACATACACATAGAGAAAACATTATTATTATTATTATTATTATTATTATTATTACTAACATATTTATTTATTGGGGTCTTACTCTTTC
This sequence comes from Polyodon spathula, assembly GCF_017654505.1. Classification (NCBI taxonomy): domain Eukaryota; kingdom Metazoa; phylum Chordata; class Actinopteri; order Acipenseriformes; family Polyodontidae; genus Polyodon; species Polyodon spathula. Next base: position 35,582,239 of record NC_054542.1, on the reverse strand, counting down.
TTATTATAATTTAGCTGGACATGTACAATTGTTGAATAGTCCGTGTAGTATTGAGTCTGACTCGAAACTTGTTGTTGGAGGCGGGGCGTCATTCAAGCAGGCAGGGAGTGGATTGGCTGGTGTTGAAAGAACTGAAACAGGGTTGGCAGTCTGATTGGCTGTTTTTGATGGCGGGTGTTGTTTGGATCCAGCTGATGAATTGTGGACCAATCGTGTCTTCCCTGTTGATTTGCTATCCAATAGCTGCAAATCGAGCCTTCATTACGGTGTCCTGTCACATACATGATTTCCCTTGTCTCTAGACCAGCGTCAGAAAGTATGTTTAAGTAGTTTGTTGTGTTATCAGATCAGTTGTAGATTAGAATGTTAAGGGGAAAAGACGGTATTGCGCAGATTGATTTTAAAATATAATTCACAGTTAAGCACTTCAACGTTCCAGCGGGCATCTATACAAAATAGAAGCCAGCTAGATCTGGAAGCTGATTGGCTCTTCGCAATCAATCGTTTTCTAATTAGCATTTATATGATACCACCTGGCCAGATAATTTTTCGTCGTGGCGTCATTTTTCATTCTTATACTCAAATTTATCTCCAGACTAAACCTGACACTGATTTCACTGTCTCTGTACTTACAAATTGCTTGACAGAAATTAAATTATGGATGCAAGAAAACATTTTGCAGTTGAATGGTGATAAGACTGAGGTAATGATACTTGGCTCTCAGCATCAGTTGCGTAAACTTGACAAATTTAGTATGGTTATTGATGGGCTTGAGATTAGGTCTAGCTCTGAAATGAGAAATCTTGGTATTATATTATTTTTTACCCTAGTCTAGCCTTTGTGTCCCATGTGCGGAATGTCACCAGGGTGTCATTTTTCCATTTATGTAATAGACTTTGTCTGATGTTGAGAAGTTAGTGCATGGCTTTGTCTCTTCTAGACTTGATTACTGCAATGCTCTGCTTGCCAGTGAGTGTTCTCATCAGGCTGCAGTATGTTCACAATTTTGATGCTCAGGTTTTAACAAAATCTAGACCAAGACTGTGGAATGTTCTTTTAGGGGTGAGCAAGGGCTCTGAGGCTGTGGGTGAATTTAAATCACGTCTTAAAATGGATTTTTATACACTTGCATTTCCTAATGTTTATATTTCTAAATTGAACCGTACAGTGCTGCGTGATGTTTGTAAATGAAAGGCGCTGTATAAAAGATTATTATTATTATTATTATTATTATTAAAGATAAAAATTGCACGTTATACCACATCCTCTACAGATAGTTGCACAGACATATATTTTGATTTTTTAGATAAAAAAAAGAAACATTCGAACAAATCTCAATCATTTCTATCTATCAAATTATTTGAAGCATTAAAACACCACTTATTGATTAGGAGCACAAGCAGGTTAAGTGACTTGCTCAGGATCACACACAGTGAGTCAGTCAATGGCTGAGCTGGGACTGAACCAGGAACATCCTGGTAACAAGCCCCTTTCTCTAACCACCAAGCCTCTTGTATAATAAATATGATCCAAAGTGTATATAACACAATATGGCAAGTTAAACTAATTAGCCCCAAATTATATACCTGGGAGTGTACTGAAATTAGCTAGCTGCATAAAAACAATAAAATAATAATAACACTGAGTGAGAGGACTATTCAATAACCAGTTGAATTAGTCATTAATTATTTAACAATGTAGCCTGCTTTTAAGCTTTGAAAGCTTTGGTCAAAGATAGATATAGGACAACACCACCACACATTTAAGCCCCATGTCTGACCGCAGCAGTGCTATTGCCCTTTACCTTTCATAGACAATAAACACACAACATTAAAAAAAGGCACCATCTTTTGTTCTGGGCAACAAATTCTACACATCAGTATACATCTATGTAAGTCCCCTGTTATTTGACTAGTGTCATGGAAGAATGCCCCTGGTATTACCATATTAACATTAACTTAATAGTCTCTATTTATTTATTTATTTATTAATAAAAAGGCATCCATGTTTAATAAGTTACATTTAACTTTAATACAGACAAAATGGCCACTTGACCAAAACTCTAAATTCTTCACATATGTTAGAATGAGGTCTAATTGATGTGAAGCAGGTACAGTTACATGACTTATCAGATGATCTGAGAATCCAAATGAAGACTGAAAATCTATAGTATTTGTACAGGGAAGAAACCTTGTAAAACAGTGCAAATCTAACTTAACTGTGGTGCCCAATAGAAAAAGAGTTCACATTTTTACTTAGCAGGTATCCCTAAAAAATGGCAACTGGCAAGTAAGTTAAAAAATAACACCTAGTCTGAAAGACATTTAGAACTTAAGTTATTTCTTATAACACCTTCAGTAAATATGTCCACAGTAGTATTTTTTTTCTTCTTTTTATTCAATATTTAACCCACAATTCCACATAAAATATTTTATTAAACATAATGTGTAGGTTTTATTTAACAACGAAACAATAAATAAAGATTATCGAAGACGTATTTGTATTATCCTTTTAACAATGCAAAAGGAAAAGTAATTATTTTGAGAAAAATATTATCATTAAACAATATTAATCTAACAAGAAAATGCCAGCTGTTTCCTGACAGGTATATACAGTTACAAATGTTTTATTCCTCTTAGATCATTTGCAATTCGCTTCAGAATAGGACTCATATTTTCTCTTGAAAGAGCATACTCCCAATGCTCAGAGAAAAAGGAATGATACCAATATAAGGGAAATGAAATCACTGAAGCATGGGAGTGGGAATGCAGTTTCTTACTTGAGTGAGACGTCCACATGACTCATCGAGGTGTGTATGAGTTGTTCATTGCAACTCAACCCATAACCTATATTGTTTCAAATTAGAGCTTTTCAACCATGTATGTCTAATGTGACAATGACATCTATTTAAAAAAAATATTCCAGTATGTAATTACTAAAATATAATGTATTCTGAGCACAGTGCATATGCATGAGATATATACATTACTATATATGCATGCATCACAACGCTGAAACACATTTCAGTACAGATAAATTCCCCTTGAAGTAGCTGCCAGGTATTTCACTAATTTTGGAAATTGCAGGAACATGAACTCATATCTGGGAATTATTTCAAACTTTCTGCTGGGTGCATTTCTGTATCAGTGGGTCCAATTCACAAAGCTTTAATGTGTGAGTTATTGTTAAGACTGGTTTTATAATGAAAGTTTGGAATTTGTTCTAACTTTCTATTATTAAGTCAATAGCTTTATGAATATTCAAGTGTTGTTATAAATCATACTTCTACAGTTGTCAAAATTGTTCTACAACTTATTTTGTGAGCAGATGTCATCCTGTGCACAGAACACTGCAACGTGTGTGTGTATATATATATATATATATATATATATATATACACACACACACACACACACACACACACACACACACACATGTATTAGATTGTTACGTTGTGTGTAAAATGTCTCTTATCATAAGATGTGTCATTTCAAAGTCTGAGTAGCTAGGCTCAGCTTTGCTTCATGATTCACTTGCACCAACTGCACAAGATGAGTTATTTTCCCTCAAAACCAAAACAAAAAAATTATAATAATCCACATAACCTATATACTTTACCCATATTATTCTAGGCTCTCACATGGTGACAGCAGCTGTTCAGAATCAAAGACCTCCCGGTAACGCTTAGCATTGTGTCTCAAATGACTTTGTATTTACATAGTAGTTACTTGGTAAAATATGAGCACTTACACATAATTACAATGTTATTATGCATAGTTATTACGTTGTACTTAATGTGTAAATATTTTTGCACTCTATATGTACAGCAATGGCCAAAGGGTTTGCAACACCCTATAGAATTAACAAATTTTGCTTCTAACGTCGAATGAAACCTGTTGAATAATGTTACGTTAACATTGAATTACATACAGCTTTGTAGGTTTCCATATGTGACATTTTTTAAATCTAATATGAAATACTATACTACTATTATGGCTTCCGGTAGACTTTTGCAATATCATCTGGTAGTTTTCTTTAATTACATGATGTTAAATAAAAGATCTAAATATGTTCATATAGTTTTTTTTTATTTTTTTTATTATGTCTCAATTCTAAAATTATAGGTGATGCAAAAAAAAATTGGCCAATTAATTTTCCTAAATCTAAATGCATTTTAGGTGGGTAATCTTTTAAAACTGAAGCACAAAACAACAACAACAACAACAACAACAACAAAACAACCCAATATTATGCAGCCAACAACAGATGTCAGTTCCGTGAACTATTGACAAATTTAGCTCCATTAATATTTTAAAGAGAAGGCCCTCCTGGTGACAGCATTACAAATATGTTATAACAAAGACCTTATCGGCATTCTATTTTATATTAATGTTGATTATAGAGTCATTGGACCACCACACAGTTATTTACATGTACCACTGTTGACTTTAATGTACTAAACCTGCTAAAATAATATTTTATCCTCAAGAAATATAAATACTGCCCCTGTACACCCAGATTTCCCACAGAAACACACACCCATGCCCTGGCAGGGCTTTCACCCTGCAACCCTGCCACAGCAGCCTTGTGTGGAAAACAAGTTATCAGAAGAATGTGACTGCCATCTAATAAATGAGAACAGCTGAATTTGTGTTCAGTGTTATATGAAAACATGATTCCTGCTCAATTGCCTGCTATGTTCTTTCATTGCTTCTCTACACTTCATGCTGTCTGCTGGTACACTCCTGAAAGCTTTCAAGCCACTCTGTTGCTCTGTGAAATAAACAGACATCCTCCTGCTGCAGCATTGTGGGTATGAACACCATAGGTAAGGTACAGCTCAAGGAAGAAAAGCATAATGCAAACAAATGAACACAAGGATGTCCCTTTTATTGTTGTTTCCATTGTTTGTATTCTTTATTTACAAAAAAACACCTATAACCTTTCATTTACACTATGGTGACAACCTTATTATAACAATTATTTTAAGGTACTTTTAAGTGCTTATTTACTACTATGAACAGGGTGTTACATTTTATGTATAATGCCAGATTTATGTATTTATTTTTTATTAAGTAGCAGCCTTTTTCTGTTGCCTTTTATTTAACAGGCAGTCTGCATAAAAACCACGGGCTCTATTAACTTCATCTTGACAACACCAGAGGGAGCTGTTTGATTGAAACAAATGCAGTAACTACCGGGATGACTTTTACTCAGGTCAATTAATTTTGTTCTACAGAAAGCTTTTCAACCACACAAAAAACTAACTAAACTTCAATTTGCCTTGATACCATAGAAGACAATAACTTTGACATATGGTATTCTACTCCATTTAGCTTTCATGGTCAGTATGCATACAGCTTGGTCAATCAAGTTTTGCAAGTGATTCTTCATTTGGAATGTACTATCTGTATAAAGCCATCCACACCCTGAAGAATACCCCACTGTCCTTGTAATCTAATTATGTATGCTAAATGTGTTAACTGATGTTGAGGTGTGGATGCACTGCAGCATTTGATTCTGTCCAATAGCCTCTATTTCTACCCCAGTGCACCAATGTAGTCTTTCAAATGAATACATTCAATAAAAACAGTTAGACTGCAGGGAGCTCTTTCAAAATTGGTATATAGGTCATTGAGAGAGCATCCTGTTGCAACAGACCTGACCATAAGATGCAACAGAATTAACCTATATGGATGTTGCTTTAACATGCTGACACAGAGCTTATTTAAGATAGCACTGCTAGGGTTTACATTAGTTTAGTAACAGGGTAATATCATGTAATCATACTGTAGATTGGCAGGGTTAGAAACTCACACTAGTCCTGAACCCAGTCCTGGGTTTCAGAACTTCACTAAATTAAGCAAGCTATTGAAGTGATCAGGAGGCAGAAGAGTTTTGTAACCCTGAGATAAGTATATTAAAGTACCATAACCAAGTACAAAAACACATGCAAAGTTCTGTCTCTATCAACAGTACTATATATGTACAGTAGTATATGGATAGAATCCTGTGCACCACTGTTTTAGAAGTGATTTTTATGCCTCTATAACATATATATTAGAAAGGATATTATACCGATTTTTTTTTTCATGTATAGTACTATAGAATACTGTCTTAATATTACATGAATACATGTTGCAAGTAATTCTGTTTTCTTGTTAAATATAGGATTCTTTCACAATCTGAAGGGTAAATGTTGTTTTATCTGATTTTAAAAATCAGGATCAATGCTTTTTAGTGGTTTAACTGAATGTAAAATCCTGAACCCATTACAGTAACTAAAAATGTTGCAGTGCTTCTGACTAGATTCTCTAGAAATGATTAAATTTGAACACCCCCCCCCCCCCCACACATTAACAGATGTCTTCCGAATTCTGAAGTTTTTAAAATTTATGTTAATGACTATGAACTTTTCAACATTTTTCATTTATATTCTGATACCATATAGTGCTAATATATATCTTTACTGTGTCTTGTTCCTGAGAGTTTGGAACTACAGTTAATTAGTGTATCAACCAGCAATGCCTGTGATTCATTTTAACTGTCTCCTTATTTTGATCCATAATTCCTATAATTTGTGTTAAATCACCTTGTTATCGAAGATTCTGGAGCATATTTTACCGGAAATATATGAGACCTGAACTGGAATGGGCCCCAACATCCAACTTTGGCCTTAGCTTTAGAATAGTGGCATAGCTAGTGGTGACAACCATGGCAACCAACTCCCCCCCCGCAGTCCAGAGAATACCAACTGAAGAACACGAAAAAGCTGGGAGGTTTTGTTATTTTTATTTTGTATACTTTATAGTACCCACAAATAATTATAACTATTGTAAACAAACTGGCTTTATAACAACTACTAAAACACATTTATACGACTGCACTTGCACTCTTGCTACAATACTGCATGCTGGCGCTGTAGACAAAGCTTGTGGCTCCAACTGCACGCACGTGAGTGAGCTGACAAGGTAGTTTCACTAAGCCTATACGTAATAATGTGAACGTGTCCAGCTCATACTGTACTGTGACCATTACAACATACCAGTTCACAGAGACAGACTCATAAAATGTTTAGGGCAGCAGCTCTGTCCCAGATCTCCACCACTGTAGACAGAGCCTCAGAAAAGAGAGCGTTTTAGAATTGCTGAATTTTTTATTTATTTTTTTTTTTTTTTAACCCCATTAGGACAAAAATGTACGACTGACGATTTGTCGTCAGTATCTTTAAACATGAAGCTTATACTGGTAATAGTGGTATTAATTTTATGTTTTTAAGATTGGTTTCAGTACCTAAAATAGGTTTTATGAGTTACTGTTGAAATGCCCCCAGTGCTATGACACCTGCTGTCTTTCAGCTCTGCAAGCCTTTACTCCCTAGAACAATTCACAGAAGAGTTGAGATGACGTTGCATAATAAAGTGGCATCTTTACTTAAAACATAAACACGTCAACAAACTATGAAACAGCTCTGCCTCATTTTAATTGTCAGAATAAAAGTAGCATGTAGTAATCACAAAATGAATATGAACCTTCACAGCCAATGGAAAAGTAGTATTCAAGGGCATTTTAAACATGCTTCGTAACAAAAATAAAAACATATCACACAAATGAAACCATTAAATGTGACAATATCTTAAAACTTGAGACAGTAGCAGAGAGGTCTGACCTATTCCTCATCTCCGATTACATGTTAAAGTAATTTATTCAGTAAAGATTAATTTAGTAAAACTACTGCTGTTCTGCCTGTATGATGATTTTTGAAAACTTCCCCTGGCTTTTTGTTTGAAGGCAGCTGTTCAATCTTTACGTGGTTAGCATGTCTACTTGAACAGTGCTAGAGGTTGTGTGAATGTGGTTATCTTCTCATATGTGAATTTTCTCAGAAATTAAGTTTGGTGTACTGGTTTGCTGTGGTTAGCAATTGATTGGTTATTCTTATTTGGAATTTAACAGCATATACAGTGTCTATAGAAAGTCTATACCCCCTTTCAAAATTTTCAACTTTTGTTGCCTTATAGCCTGGAATTAAAATGCAATAAAAAATGTTCATTTATCTACACATCCTATCCCACAACTTCCAGTGAAAAAAATATTCATGAAATTTGTAGAAAATTGATTAAAAATAAAAACTGCAATAGCTTGTTTGGATAAGTGTCCACCCCCCTTGTAATAGCAATCCTACATTAGCTCAGGTGTAACCAATCGCCTTCAAAATCACACACCAAGTTAAGTGGCCTCCACCTGTGTTAAATTGTAGTGATTCACATGATTTCAGGATAAATTCAGCAGTTCCTGTAGGTTCCCTCTGCTGGGTAGTGAATTTCAAAGCAAAGGCTCAACCATGAGCACCAAGATGCTTTCAAAAGAACTCCGGGACAAAGTTGTTGAAAGGCACAAATCAGGGGATGGGTATAAAAAAATATCAAAGGCCTTGAATATCCCTTGGAGCATGGTCAAGACGATGATTAAGAAGTGGAAGGTGTATGGCACCACCAAGACCCTGCCTAGATCAGGCCATCCCTCTAAACTGGATGACCAAGCAAGAAGGACACTGATCAGAAAGGCTACCAAGAGGCCAATGGCAACTTTGTAAGAGCTAAAAGCTTATGGCCAAGACTGGTCAAAGTGTGCATGTGACAACAATATCCCAAGCACTGCACAAATCTGGCCTGTATGGTAGGGCGGCAAGAAGGAAGCCATTACTCAAGAAAGCCCACCTTGAATCCCGTTTGAGGTATGCAAAAAACTACTCAGGAGATTCTGTAGCCATCCCCTACAGAACACCATTCCCACTGTGAATATTGGTGGTGGCAGCATCGTGTTATGGAGATCTTTTTCATCGGCAGGGACTGGGGCACTTGTCAGGATAGAAGAAAAAATGAATGGAGCAAAGCACAGAGAAATCCTCGAGGAAAATCTACTGCCCTCTGCAAGAATGTTGAAACAGCTACGGAAGTTCACCTTTCAGCATGACAATGAGCCAAAGCACACAGCCAAAGCTACACTGGAGTGGCAAAGGAACAACAGGGTAAATCTTCTTGAGTGGCCCAGTCAGAGCCCTGATCTAAATCCAATCAAAAATTTGTGGCATGACTTGAAGATTGCTGTCCATTAACATTCCCCAAGGAACTTGATAGAGCTTGAACAGTTTTGTAAAGAAGAATGGTCAAATATTACCAAATCTAGGTGTGCAAAGTTGGTAGAGACCTATCCCAACACACTGACAGCTGTAATTGCTGCCAAAGGTGCTTCCACCAACTATTAACTCAGGGGGGTGGAGACTTATCCAATTATGATCTTTCAGTTTTGTATTTTTAATATATAACTTTTTTCCTCTTAACAGTGTGAAGTATGGTGTGTAGATAAGTGGAAATAAATCCTAATTTAAATGCATGAAACTCTGAGGCACTGACACAACAAAATGTGAAAAAAGTTCAAGGGGGTGTAGACTTTTATAGGCACTGTATACATACACAGTTTGGTATTCATGAAATTGTTCTAGAGTGTAGTTTTATTTCATTCTTCAGAATAGACTTTAAATAATTCCATGGAGCCCAATGATGCACAAAATAATCAGGCCTGTTTGTGTAGGTGACAATGTACCAACAGTACGTACAAATCCACTAGCATGACTCGATAAGGCCTGCTTAGCAGTTGTGATTACAAGGTTTCCATACACATTCTGTACATACCCCTTCTCTCCAAACCTTCAAACAATCAATATTGAATTCAATGCCACAACAGGTTGTATTCACAAAGCTTTGAGGATTGTTTTAAGGAATGTTTTTTTTTTTTTTTTTTTTTTTTTTTTTTTTTTTTTTAAGTGTCTTTAACAAAACACTCCTGAAAACAATCTAGAATGTTTTGTACACATTACATTACAGCACAGGCACGTTTTCAGTTGTATTTGAAGACTTTAGTTGATTTGATTTGTTATTTTGACTATTTCTTCAGTCATTTAAGGTAATACTGTGATATATTTTATTTTGTACTGACATTAAACATCGACAATGGAGTTCAGGCAACACACACAAAGTAATCAAAAGCCGCATCGTTAACGACTCCAACTTCCAATAATTTAAAAAAGAACCTCTATCAGACACTACCTCTGCTTTCCCTGATGGGAAATGTAACACAGCTACATGCTACCCACGCCCCAGAACTGCAATCGAGTCCCATTCCATCACACACAACACGTAGAATTCCCCAAGACAACACAATGCTTCCTAACTGGCACTAAACAAGCAGCAGTGCTTGTTTTTATCTCAGATTAACATTTCTAAACTATTATGTGTATATATCTCAGACTTGGGCTCAATTACAATTGTAATTGTGCAATTCACAATTAATTGCAATGATTAATTATGTGAAGAACTATCTGAAGAAGTAAAAAAGCTAATTATAGGTCATATGGCCTTTTTCCAAATGTGTGTGTGTGTGTATATATATATATGAATTCAACAAGTATTGGTGACAGATCAATAAAGGTATAGTGATAGGGGTGGGACATTTGTTTAGACCGCTTACCCTTTTTAAATTTTAAATAAAAATATGATATGGTGAAGCATAGAATGTATGACCCAGTTATCAATAATCAGTGTTTCATAATCAAAGAATGTTGGTCTAATACAGGCATCTTATTAACTGTCGACGCTGCACTGAAGTCATTTCTGTCTATGTTTAAAGGTGTGTTGGGTGTATCCTGTGGTGTGACCAGAAATAATGCATGTGGTACACGGTATTAGAAAATTATGGGGGAGGGTTGTGTGAGAACACCTTTTTAGCTTAAAACAAATAATTAGCACAGTAAAAGAAACATGACAATTGTATGAGTCATACTTTTTATTAAGTATGCTACAGGAGCAAAGTGCTTTACATTACCCAAACAGCTTAAGATCCCTGTTATATACTGTAACTGAGACGCATAATTGCATGGGACTAATAATGAGAATACATATTCTTATTAGTCCTATGCAAATATGCGTCTCAGATAGTTGTACTGAAGGGTTAAGAACTAAGAGATAATATAGGCACTGGAAGAAGTGAACTATCAGTTTACATTCTACAACTGTTGATATAACCCATAACTCAACTGAGATATAACTCAAACATATACTGCTTTACTTGATATATGCAACTTAACAAATCTAACTCTTGTTTCTGTTCATAACAAACTGTTATGATGTCCATCTGTATTTCCACTCTATACTGTTCAGTGGCTGAGATATCAGGCTGACTTTATGTTTTATTCTCAGTATTGGTATGGTTGAAACAGGTTTCAGCATTGGGCTGCTAAAACCGACTCTTTTTAATCAAGTCAGTCTGTTCTTTGGGTAACTCTGGGTTCGATATCAATAAGACCTCAGAATAAGGTAGCCAGCATGACATTTTAAATGATCTGTTTATTTGTGTTCTGACAATACAATGAACAACTCTGCAGAGGCATTTTGGTTTGATAGACAATGGTTTCATTAGCAAGGTACATTTGCACTTGCATCTGTTCAGGAAATAGCTGTGGTCGGGGATTTCAAATGTACAAGACAGCATCTGATAAAAAAAATGCAATGTTAAAGAAATACAATTTTTACACAGAATTATATATATATATATATATATATATATATATATATATATATATATATATATATATATATATATATATATATATATATATATATGTATGTATGTATGTATATAGACACACCACACAACACACTGCCTTGCAAAAGTATTCAGACCCCTGACCAATTCTCTCATATTACCGAATTACAAATGGTACATTGAAATTTCGTTCTGTCTGATATTTTATTTTTAAACACTGAAACTCAGAATCAATTATTATAAGGTGACATTGGTTTTATGTTGGGAAATATTTTTAAGAAAAAGAAAAAACTGAAATATTTTGCTTGCATAAGTATTCAACCCCTGTGCTGTGGAAGCTCCCTGTTTGCACCGATGAAAGAAATTGCCCTAACAAGGACACAGTTACCTTACCAATGGCCTCCACCTGTGAACCATTAAAGTTGCTGTCACATTTTCTGGATAAAAACCCCACTGTTGAAGGATCATTGGTAAGGCTGTGAATCTGAAGGAAAATGAAGACCAAAGAGCATTCTACAGAAGATAGAGGTAAAGTAATACAAATGCATAGATTAGGGAAAGGGTACAAAATAATATCCAAGTGTTTGGATATCCCAGTGAGCACAGCTGGATCAATAATCAGAAAGTGGAAGCTGCATCACACCACCCAGGCACTACCAAGAAAAGGCCATCCCTCAAAACTCAGCACTCAAACAAGAAGGAGACTAGTGAGAGAAGCCACAGAGAGGCCAACAATCACTTTGAAGGAGCTACAGAGTTCTGTGGAGTAATAGTGCACGAGTCAACCATATCAAGAGCTCTGCATAACACTGGCCTGTATGGGAGGGTGGCAAGAAAGAAGCCGTTACTCAAAAAGTAGCATCTGAAAGCACATCTGGAGTTTACCAGAAAGTATGAGAGTGACCCAGCTGCGATGTGGGAAAAGGTTTTGTGGTCAGATGAGACCAAGATAGAGCTTTTTGGCCAAAACTCAAAGCTCTATGTGTGGTGCAAACCTGACACTGCCCATGCCTCAAGACACACCTACAGTGAAGTATGGTGGTGGCAGCATCAGGCTATAGGGATGCTTCTCATCAGCAGGGACTGGGCATCTTGTTACAATTGAAGGAAGAATGGATGGAGCAAAATACAGGAAAATACTGCAAGAGAAAAAAACTAAAAAACTGAAGCTTGGGAGGAAATTTACCTTTCAGCTGGACAATGATCCCAAGCACAAGGCCAAAGCACCACTGGAGTGGCTCAAGAACAAAAAGGTGAATGTCCTACAGTGGCCCAGTCAAAGTCCTGATCTCAATCCCATTGAGAATCTGTGGCACTATTTGAAAATTGCGGTCCACAAGCATCGTCCAACCAACCTGAACAACCTGGAGCAAATCTGCCAAGAAGAATGGATCAAAATCACTCCGACACTGTGTGCAAAGCTGGTACATACTTACCCCAAAAGATTTAAAGCTGTTATTGCAGAGAAAGGTGGCTCTACCAAATATTAATGTGTGGGGGTTGAATACTTATGCAAGCAAGATATTTCAGTTTATTTTTCGTGAAAATATTTCACAACGTAAAACCTATGTCACCTCCCAATAATTGATTTTGAGTTTAAGAGTTTTAAAATAAAATATCGAACAGAAGGAAATTTTGATGTACCATTTGTAGTTCAGTAATATGAGAGAATTGGTCAGGGGTACTGCATTATATATATATATATATATATATATATATATATATATATATATATATATATATATATATATATATAAATATTTTCAGGACAAAAACATAACCAATCATTTTAGATAAGTTAATTGTTTTATAAACCAGATACTATTAATTTGAAATAGGAACTTTTTGTATATTGAGGTTTACAATAGTTTCTATATGTCTGGTTTTTGAAAAGGGCTGTCTGAGAATGGCCTGCTCTAATAATTGCTTCCTTCAACACCGCCCCCTACTCAAAGGAACACATGTTTGATTGTCAGAGACAGTTTATATATTAAACATGATTGCATGAAGTAGCAACAGCTTTATAACTCATTGTACAACCGCAGGTTTAACTAGGGTTGAAAGAACGTACTTGACCGAAGACAAAGTTATTATTATTATTTCAATAACCAGTGTTGTATATACAGAAGAGCTTGACGGACAGAGTATTGCCCCCTACTGCTGCAAGAACAATTGGAAAATAAGGTGAAAAAAAGCACAAACTTGGTCTAAAACTGAAGTTAAATTAATCTATCATAAAATCACTAGCACACTTTAGTCTAGTCTTCCAACCACAACCCATGACACAATTTCCTTTTTTTAAGTGTTAACTGACAGTTTTGCCCTGTAGCCATGGTTATGAGAAATATTCAAGACATCATGTTAAGAAAAGGCAGCCGAGTTCTAATGCAAGCTTTCATATCTCCTTATATTATATTCTCCTTGTCTTTAGTCTACAGTAACCCTCACACCGCACAAGTTTTGTAACATTCCAAGTGTACTTCAATGTCAGACAAAAAAAAAGTCTGTTCATTTACCACAGCTTAAACCTACTGCATACAAATATATTGCAAGGAAGGAGGTGGAGGTATGTTTTATTATAATTGCTTACTATCCAGGATGCTCCTGAAAACAAAACGATTCACCGCAATGACATTTTTCTGGCTAGCTTTAAAAAAACAAATACATTCCTAGTGTAGGTGCAAATAAGTGCAAGTATATTACAGGGAACCACCTGACTTTATTAAGATTTTTAAAAAATGGCATATTATAAAAAATGCAAAATATAAAAAAAGTTGTTATATTAAAGCATGAGCAATGATAAAAGTATTAATCAAAATAATATAAATTGAAAACTGCCTAAAAATATATATCTTAAGAACCTACAATGTAAACTAGTGTAATGTAAACAATATGGTGCAAGTTATCACAAGAATTATTCAAACCATTTTAAGCTAAAATGACATGCTGATAAACAATGTCATGGGGTTTACATTCATTACACAATCAGCCATCTGATCTAAAGCTAAAATATCAAAGTTAAAAAAACATTTTATAAAAAAAAATAACAAAGTACTTAAAAAAGTTATCGAAAGGAACAAAGCAACAGTTTTCAAAGGCCACAATATGAAAGCATTTTGATCTATCTTGACAAATGAAGTATCTTTAAACCTTGTACACAAGAAGTTCACTTTACAAATCACCATGTATTAATATACAGTACATTATATATTAAGCTAGTAAAGTTCCCCTTCTTTGAAAACACACACAAGCTTGCTTGCAGGTTCTGACAGGAAGTAGTTAACAGGTATTTGCTCTGACAGTGACACCTTTAAGATGACCCAAAAGGCTTTTTTTAAATCTATTTTTGTTTTAAGGCTCTGGCTCTATTAAATATACCAATACAATTCACTTTTATACGAGAAAAGGGACGTACAGGTCAAAAGATCAATACACTTTTTGGTATAATGAATGTTTAATAATTTACAACTAGTTTCACAGACCCTGGTTTGCTCTAATCTTGGACTAGCCAATGTTAATTCAAATAAAGCAGTCCTAGATTAATCAGGGCCTGTGAAACCAGCTGTAAACGTTTAAAGTTAGCGATCAATTCAGAGATTACAAAGCAGTACACTGTCCAAGTTCTTTTTCAATTCAGAGATTACAAAGCAGTACACTGTCCAAGTTCTTTTTCAATTCAGAGATTACAAAGCAGTACACTGTCCAAGTTCTTTTTCAATTCAGAGATTACAAAGCAGTACACTGTCCAAGTTCTTTTTCAATTCAGATTCACAGTACACTGTCCAAGTTCTTTTTCAATTCAGAGATTACAAAGCAGTACACTGTCCCAAGTTATTTTCTTTCTTTCTTTTTTTTTCTAAACGTATCATTCCCTTGTGTAGTCTTCATGTGCTGTATCAGAAACAAATTCTGCAATAACCTGATGCATGGTTCTTAGGACACTTTTTGTGAATTGTTACTCCTTTCCTAATCAAAGCTTTGAAAGTTAGTTAATTATTGCTTACCACTGTTCATTTCTACATCACCACCATTTGGAATTTCATCTTGGGCATCTATCTCATTTAAAGATTTAAGTGGACCCCTTTCCGACCAGAGAGATGGACCATTTTCCTTGCATGACTTGTGAGTGCCCCCCGCTTTCCATAACTTGTAATATAAATATAATATGACCATTATCAGAAGCACAATGACAATGAAGGGGTAGATGAAGACAAAGCTGAGCAGAGACTGTGAGGCGCAGACTGTAGAGAAGACGCTGTGCTCTGGAAAACAAGATAATAAAAACAAAACATGAGAGTCAGTGGCTGCAGGGAATAAAAGTCACACAGGTTAACAGTTAAGCATTAAAACACAGCAGTGCGGATTGTTTTACTCACAACTTGGTATTGCTTTGATTATTGTGCTGATTATTAAAAGGTCTTTTCAATACTGTACATGCACAAAGCCATTCTAATAATAATTAGACATCAGAGCTGCAGTGTTCTGTGTACTATATCATACTTCCTATTCTAAACATTTCAATACTGTACAGAATTTAACTACGTGTACACAATCTAGTCTTATGCTTATTATTATTATTATTATTATTATTATTATTATTATTATGATGACTAGGGGTGTGGTTAAATGTGAGTCATATTAACAAGACAACAGGATCTATGTTATATTGTATTTTACACGTTGTGCAGTGACCAATTGAGGTTGTAAGCTTAATTTTCATGTAACACAAAGAGAAACAGACCTGAATCATAGTATATTATTTATTTCTTTGGCTTTAGTTTGTAACACTAAGGTAGTCTTCTCCTTTAAAAACACTGTAGTAAATAACACACTTTTCATTGCCTTTCTTATGCAAATATGAAAAACCGTAACCCCCTATTAGCTGTAGTCCGTTTTTCTGAATAAGATTATTAAGCAGTTTATCTACCTTCTTGCTTAATGTCAACTGTTGAAGTTCCAGAAGTATCTGTTGCAATTTCATGCCACTGGTTTCTTGGGGAGAGCAGCAACTCCTTCACACGGCAGTAATAGCTCCCACTGTCCATAACTACTGCCCTTTGCACAGTTAGGGTATACAGCTCGGCAGTGGGTCTTTCAAACAGTAAGCTGCTCTTGGTCCCATTTAGGAAGCGGAATGTAGAATTCCGCTGGGATATAAAAATGGCCTGGTTCTCTCCCTGCTCAGTCCTCTTCCACCAGGTTACCTCAAACGTGGACTCTCTGCTTGAGATGGAGTCAATGCTGCAATTCAGTTTAAAGCTACCCTGCTTCTCCACTAAGGAGATGCTTACATTCCTTTTGTGCACATGCAGTTTCTTCTCTGGATGGATACAAATATGATTGTAAGGTTAGTATCATGCAATCTTACACATCTACTTCAAGTAAACTCCAGGTTAACTTGATAATTGTGTACAATTCCATAATAAAGACAAAATACAGTACAATAACATGCAAGGCCAATATTGACAAATAAGGTTTCTCTTAACAGATTATTAGATCTGCCTGCATGCAAACTCATACCATGCAACACCCATAGTTAACATTCAGTTGTTGTAGATAGCATGTTGCTATTATGAACCAATTGCTTAAATGTATAACTTTTCTATAAAACTGGTTACTTGTGGCCCATGTCTTGTTAATATGTTATTTAAATCTTAGGTAGCATTATTAAATTGGCTTTATTAAATATTTTGTATGGTAAATGGTTAATTTAATATAATAGGAGACTGCATTCATTCATTTACCTTAGTGATTGTTGGGTCTAAACAAATGTGTTATTACTTTAGAAATATTCATCTGGGTTTAGTATCAATACCAGTAAATCTGAAACATAACAATACCAATGGCAGGACTTTTTCATCTCCTCTAACCCTAAAGGAAACCCAGAAGCAGACTCCTGGTATAAACAGTGTTTCTCTTTACTGCCTGTGGCAATAGGTAGGAAAATATTGGACCGTGTACATTTTTTTATTTTCTCTTGATAAAAATAAAAAAATATGGTAAATGACTTTCATCCCTTTGTGATTATTTGAGACAAGTGTATTCCCAGTGCAAATACGTATTTGGGTAGAACCAGTAAGAAAAAAGATATTTTAGAACATGATGTTAGCTTGTAGCACACAGTGGAATTGTAATCATTCCTATTATTATTATGCTTGGGAACAGAAAAAAAAGGAAACCCGAATGTGCAGATACAGAAAAGATAAGAAAAGAGGCACTTTACCTGGATGGTGTATTTCAACATTGGTGAACCCTGATACATCACTAGATTGGAAATCCAGTTGATTCTTGGAGTTTATTATCCACTCATCTACCTGGCAAAAGTAAATGCCACTGTCGCCAACATCAGCCTTCTGTATCACCAAAGTGTAAGTCCCAACAGAAGGACTGTAGAACTGGATTCTCTTCATCAGTTCTTTATCTCCTCCCAGAAATTCAAACACAGAATTGTGTTTAACTTTCAGAAGGGTTTTTTTGGCATAACTGGAATTCTGATAATACCAAATAACAGAGAACTGAGAAGTTGACTGAACTTCATTGCTGAAGGTGCAGTTAACCTTGAATTCCTTGTTTTCATGGACTATCATGGTGGTGTTGGTTTTTAAGACTTGTAACTTATTTTCTGTGGAAAGAGGAGGGTTATAATCAGTGTCACAAGATTAAGATATTATTAATGCTGTGTAATATCTACCATGTAATACTTATTTTATGGTTTATTATTTTACTAAAATACATCACAACATGCTAAGGATTGTGCTGCTATCTATTTGATCAGTCTAACATCATATTCCTGTAATTATCTCAAAACAATTGTACAGATAAGGATGCCAGTAGGATTAAGGGATAACTGCCTTTTAACACTTACAATTGAGTATACTTTTTTTTTGTTTTGTTTTGTTTTTTTAATGGAAGGCTTTCATTAATCATTGTAGAGTATTTGCCCACAATTTTGTTCAGCAAAGATGATATGTTTCAAAGAAGACATCAGGTCCTCAGGGTTGTCAGTCTAGCCCATGACCTGTGGCATTGTCACAAAGATAATGCACTACATCCCATTTATCATGTGACCTACAGGTAGCCATTTTGTAATGCCACAAGAGCAGACATGCATAGAGACAGAAATGGGCAAAGAATTGACACTGGGACATGTGACGACCAAGATAACACACTCCAGTGTTTGTGGCTTGATTGCTGGAGGCCAGATATTAGTCTAGGTGGTTAAAAACATGAGGACATAGGTCTCAGAATGCATGAGGCATGGGTTATTGAAGCACAACACACCCTATCATGTTTTATCCCTTGCATAATTAGATATGATTTATTGTGTCATAAAATTTGACGAGAAGGTTATTATATTATGTTTTTCATAAAATGGCTGTTTTTTTTGTGAAAAAAAACTACATCTTTCACCACTGAAAATACAAAAACAGGAACAAATTCAAATTGTGAAAAAGGGAAGTCATGGGCAATATAATACATTTAATAAAACAACAACAACAACAGCTTTGCCGCCTTCTTCATTTACTTCCTCTTTTGGAAACTGCCATTTGGTCCACCAGGGCTCGTCCCTTGATAGCACACCATTCTCCCCTATTGGGGGGGGGGGCTAATTTAAAAGCACATAATCTAGTCTTTTTTAAAAGGTTGCCAGTGTTTTAGAACCCACTACTTCTTTTGGTAGGCTAATCCATGCATTTATAACTTATTTTTACCTTCTGTTCTAAACTTACTTTTACTCAGCTTCCACTTATGTCCTCATGTTCATCTCTCTGTGCTTCCAAGCTATTTTTGAAGTAGTGTCTTGGGTTAACTTTGTCTATACCATTTATAATTTTGAACATTTCAAACAAGTCTTTAAACAGTTTGAAAGTGAAAAATACTTGTTGACTGCTCTTTTTTTGAGAAGGTAAAGCATTCAAAAACAGTTTGTACAAAGCAAGAAACATACCTATCGATACAATGTCGACTTCTATTTCAACACTCTTTTTATCCATAGAGTACCAGATGTTGTTGGCATCCTGCAGCCACTCTTCTACAACACAGTAGTATTTTCCAGAGTCGGCAAGATCAGTCTGCAGGATGATCAGCTTGTAGGAACTTTTGGAGCACCTCTTGCTTTGGTATTTATTCTTCATCTGGTGTGAGTTCATCAGTTCTCCTGGCATTAGGATGTTGTTGCGGTCGGTTATCAGAATTGTTTTATTGCCGACATCCTTGTCATACTTATTGGCGTACCAGGACACTTCAAACTGGGAGTCCTCATAGGTACTGGCTTTAATCTTACATTCTATCTCCACGTTAGCATTCACTTTACTTTTAATAGTCAAAGGCTCATTGGAGATGGACAGCTTGCTGACTACAAATGAAAAAAGGGGTCATTGGGTTTAAGGGTTAAAATGATTCTGCAGCATTTAAGTAGCCTTACATTTGTGACCTAACATCAAGCATTTCCTCTTCTTGATGGTTTATAATTCATATCTCTTAACATTTCACTTGAAATTTGCACAGATGCCGGGCAGCTACAGATAACACTGACGCAGCGTGGAACAAAAAAGCACAGTTTAATGCAATTTATAGACACAGCTTAAACTTCAAGCTTCCTGTCATGCTGTAGAATAAATGTACCAATTGTAAACAACACATATATAGTATCTTGTGGAACACATGACATATAAACCATAACAGAATAAATAAAATACTATTTCTAGGAAATAGTTATTTGGATGTTGGTCTCCCAAATCCTCAAAAACTGTGTACAGCTTTGCAAAATGATTCTACCACATTGTTCTTGGCTCTCCATAGTGTGCACCTAAATACCTAAGTTTCAAACTCATGTTAACATTCAATTAACTAATGAAAACACATGCATACTCTACCAGAACTCTGGACTAGAAAATGTAACATGCTTGTTAGGGTTAAACCTTTTGTATCGTACCTGGTTTACTGACAATCACTTCTAATTGATTGGAAGACACACTTGCCAACTGTACTTCATTTATCCACGCCTCTGCCACACATTGATATTTCCCCATCTCTGTCAAGCTGGCCCTGGTGATTTTTAAATTAGAGTCACTTTCTGTCTTCTCCACTATGGTTTTGAATTTAAAGTTACTGGTTTTTTCCCCCCAGGTGATTTTACCATCATAGTGGATCACCACTATGTTCTCTGTTTGTGAATCCTTGGCCATGAATGTCCAGGTAATGCTTAGTGGAACCTTGGGTCCTTTGACTTTGCATTGCAGAATTATACTGTTATTGTCTCTGACATTTATTGTGCGACTCTTCAGGTCTGCAGTTAGGAGTGACCCTGAAAAAAATGGAATAAAAATAAATAAATGGAGAATGACTGTGATTAAGGAATTTACTGCCCTGTATAAATCACAAGTTCCTCTGCTCACTAGATATTTCAGATCTACAACATGCAAAATGCATAAGGACTGGGTGGGACATTTGCTCTTTATTCAGCCCGTTTTACAATGCTGAATGACAACACATCCTTTTTTTTAAAATCACATCACTACTTTTTAGTAAAGCATTATAGCGATTCTCTATCATTTTTCTGGTCAGCTCTCAGTCAACATACATGTCAATGTACTTCTCCAACCAACTGGAATTGAAACATACATGATCTCTCCAACCAACTGGAATTGAAACATACATGATCTAACACGCCTTCAGTTGTCAAACACTGACAATCAGTGTGGAAGGTTATATAACATAGTTAGTCAAATGCAAAGTGTCTTCATACATGTTTAAAATCTATCATACAACACTGCACTCTTCAGTGGTTACATCCAGTGATCATTTGAAATAATACATTCCAGGGCTAAGGAATAAGAATAAAATAAAAACTGTAATATTGGTTCAGAATCATTCCGTGGTTGGATATTGAAAAAAAAAAAAAAAACAACACAAGTAATATATATATAATAGTTTCTTCACACACACACACACTAATTTTATAACTATCATACTATAGATTTACAGGACTAAAGACCTTGGAAATTATTATCATTATATATATATATTTTTGATTACTTATTTTTAGTCTTCTGTAACTTGTTGGGATGAATATATTCAGATATTGCCATGGCTATCACAAACACATTAAGAAGTTCAGGACAAACTATTGATTTCAATTATTGATTGTTTATCACTTAGTGAAAAGGAGTCATGCAATACTTACGTAAAGGGCGGATATCAAGCACTACTTCAACTGAGAATTTTGGTGTCTTGCCTATGAAATTTTCCCCTGATCCTTTCTCCATTTCGGTAACTCTGCATTGATATGACCCACTGTCCTCTTTGCTGACACGGTAGACTATAAATAAGTAGTCGCTGTTACTTTTTTTGACGACTTTCAGCTGCCTATTGCTCTCTCTGGCTCTGTAGTTATCCCCAATGTCTGGTACACCAGTGGGTCCGAAGCTGGCCATTTCCTCATTGTTTCTTAACCAAACCACTGAGAAGTAGCGGTCTGGAATATTTTGGGCTTCCACCATGCATCTTATCTCTAAAGTGTCTCCTTCTATAAGTGGTCCTTGGTTGGTCACAATCTGTGTATTGAAATCTTTCCCTGGAAGAGAATAATACATATAATTTACATTTTCAAAATCACCTAACTTATACCAGTCTTTGTCAATTTAAAATGCTAACCAACATCTAATAAGCAATGTGCCTGAATAATACACTTGGTCAACACCAAGCCAGTAGCATTACCATCTGAGTCCTTAAGACTTATTGATAAATATTTTCAAAGTGTTTACTTCAGGTAAAACACTCTCACTTCTGTCCTCTTTTCTAAGTCATAAGCACTACTCTTCTACTTCAATTCATGAGGTTCTTTGTCCACACCCCTTGCTCCTGTCCCATGAACATAAAATATATCATAATAAAAATAAAAACAAAACAACAACTCACCCACACCCTGAACATTAACAGTAGTGGTTGCTGTTGTTTTTGAAGCAATTTGGTACCAGGATCTGTCTGGATCCTGGATCCATTCGCTGGCTTCACAGTAGATGTGTCCCTGGTCTGATTGCTGCAGCTGGGAGATACTCAGCCTGTAGGTTGTCTCCCCAATCTTATCCAATCCGATGTGTCCTGCTTCATATCTGACTCTGTATTCACTTCCAGGGTTCAAGAGAAAATCCCTCATCAGTGAGATGATTGGAAGTCTCAGGTCCTCTGTCTTATTAAGATACCAGGTCACCGATATATGCGTGTGCTGGAGGGTTTGTTTTGATACCTCACATTTCAACTGCAGTGGGTCCCCTTCAAATTTATTAAGAGTCTCCTTAACCAGTGTTGCCTCAAGTGTGTCTTCGATAACTGCAAAAAGTTATTAATGCTGTATAAGGTCAAATTCCTTAGAAAATATATTACCTGTTTAATTATATATGCATAATAATAACAATAATCACATTAAAAAAGATAATTGAGCCGTACGTCAAGATATTTTTGCATTTCTCAAATTGGACTATGAATGGTACATATAGTCAAAGATGTAATAGTGATGTACGGATCTATTTGACCATGCTTATTAGTAAAAGACAACACTATCAATTAGTGGGCACATAAATAAAGTTTTATTAATGTTACTATTATTTTAGTATAACTTGGTAACAACTTAGTGATCAGTGTAAATGTGTAATTAAGCCTTCTGTTCCAGCGTACCTGCTCATACACTACCATGCAGCAGCAGCATAACTACATTAGACCATATTGTGAGTTCAATGATAATTACAAGTAATGCTACAATAACTATCTACATATTGGACTATAATGATCACGTAATTGCACTGTAATGTAGAACAATTCCCCAGTAATGAATATGCTATACTGTATATGATCTGTAAAGAAAGTTACCAAACTGTTACAGGATTGCCCTTTACATTGTCATATACAGAGAAGCTGTTGTGCACACTTGGGAAAAATATATATATATTTATATATAATTCTAACATCCAGATACTATGGTGCTGCTGCTGCTTTGAATGTGATGTGTGCGATTAGTCAACTACCAGTTAATGAGGCCGACTGTCCAGTGCTACCCCTGGTCTACAGCTCTACATTCAGAAGCAGGAATGTAAGAGAATCCAAAGAATCATGCCAAAATGGTGTTCTCACTGGAGCTGCAGATACTGTATATGATGCATATCGCAAAAGCGCCAAAGATATCAGCAGCAGATTAACAGGCAATTATTGTTTTAGAAGGCAACCTGTTGTCTAATGTCCTACAGATAAAATAGTAATTAACAGAAGCAACAACTATAAGTTTAAGATTATGACTGAAATAAATGTCTGGAACCTGTAAGAGAGAGTGGACTGAGACTAAAACTATTGTTTTAAATAAGATAAACTGCATAAAAATATATATTAGCAAGATAATTATATTGCCCCATTGGCAGATAATGTTATTATTATTATTATTATTATTATTATTATTATTTTATTATTATTATTATTATTATATTATTTTGCATTGTAAATTTTCTTTTTTTTTCTGGTACCAACCCTTCCTTTGACCAATATATGAGTTTGACAAAATGAGACCTCATACACCAATTTCTAAACTAAAAGCAGGTTTAGTTTTACATTTTCAAGACACAAGAAGAATCATAGAAGACTAAACAAGTTATCTGTCAAGGGGAAAAGATCATTTTGGGGATTACAAATACTGTAGGAAGTTACTATCCTACCTGTAAGGCTCATTTTGTCGTTGTAGGTTCCAAAGTATTTCAAATCAGTGTTTGGAGTATGACATTCATATTCTCCTGTATCATCATCTACTAGTTTTCTGATGTGGAGCAAAACTTTGTCTCTGGAGCGTCTCTCAATGAAAATGTCTTTTTGCCCAACTCTTCCTCTATATTTAGCATAGGCAAAGTTGGTGTTCTTTGTGCTGATTATGTTTATTTCTTGTTGTGGATTGTCAGGGCTGAAGAAAGAGAACTCAAAATCCTGTTGTGTGTTTGTTTCATATCCACTTACATTACACGCTATGGTCACTGGATAGCCCTTTGCTCTGTAAAGCTGTCCTTGTTGTATTTGGACAGTTCTCTGGCTAGCAGAGTAATCTGTTAAAACAAAACATAGCAAAAAAATTAAACTTGCCAATCAGAGAAAAATCTGGTAAATAATCCTACTTACAAACCGGTATGTGTGAAAATCAGCAAATCACAAATACTGTGAATCCAATATTGTCTAAGAAATCAAGCATTCATGTATTGAGGTCCAAAACTATAGAGACACTGAGAGACAAATGATGAACATTAAAACATCTATATCCAATAACAGTGCTAGTAGACTAGTCATTATTTAGGGAAATATTACAGGAGCATAGTGATAATGTCAAAAAAAAAGAAAGATAGATTGCAGGCAAATCGAATAGTGATTTTACACTGAAAAAAATCATCATAAACAATATTTTTGTTACCATATTAATTTGGTCTATTTCAGTATAACCAATGAAAAGTTGTTCAGTATCTCTATATTTTGTTCAAAGGTACACCTAGTAAAGACACAATACTGTGAAATGCTTTTAAGATTAGATTGTTTAAAATATCAGTGAGATCTCCATTTGGTTAGCTGTTCTAATGACAAAAGGACCTGAAAATGATCTACTAATATTAGTGCTGAGACTGTCCTGGCAACTCCCTCCTGTTAAACCAATTTTGAAAATGTGTCTTTTGCAGTTAGAGTTGCTTCTTCCTGGAATAATTAACCTCATCATGTATTACTTATTTTAACATATGTTTAGACAAAGAGAAGGAGAAGCGATACCTGTTACTGTACTAACTAAATAATTATTAATCACAAGCTTTCAAGACCTCAAGCCTCTTCTTCAGATGTAAGTAGGAAAGCACCAACTTTTACCCTAAGAAGAAAGCTTGTGATTAATTATTGTTTACTTAGTCCAATAAAAGGCAGCAAATGAAAGTAGAATGTCAAACCAAACAAATGGATTGATTCACTTCGGAATAAAAAAAATAAATAAAATAAAAAGAATAGCAGCTTCAGGTAAATAGATGCAAAAAGTAATTCACTTAGTACATAACTAGCATACATTGTATTTGCAGTGTGGTAATGGTAATGTCAAATGGCAGTTACAATATTGGTGTTATACAGCTAAAATTGCAGTCTGTCATCCAATTGGTAATCACAGTGACAAAAAAAAGTCTTTGACGTGTGCTTACGCTTAATAGATACCAACTAAAAAACAAAGGTACAGGACTTACCCCATAGCAGAAGGAAAGTAAGGAAACACAACAGCGAGGCTCTCTGATGATTCATATTGAACTGTGCCATCCTGACGCCTCATTGAAGTGTCTAGACTTCACACCAACTTGTGAGACAGACAAGTGTCTTTTAGCTGCAAGAGGAAATGACAAATTTAGGTTTGCATTGCAGCAAGTCAGTAAACGACAGGAAGCAGATGCATGGTTTGCAATGGAGAGCAGGCAGTGATCACAGCCAGCCAGTTTTTCTTGTTTTATTGTCTTCCCAGTTTACCACACACCACTGCCTAAAATCTACCTGTTAAGGCTTTTAAGACTGGAAAGGCAATGAATTGCCCTACATTCCCTGCCGGCTAATCTCCTAATTCAGCAGTGTGTGCCCTTGTTAAAATGCTATTAGGTAACCCATGCTATGCTAATCCTTTTCTTTCCCAAGAGGGAAATTGTTGCCTTGACCTTGGCACTTACAGAATATCAAAATAGGACATAATGCCAGAGCTGGTCTGATCTACACCCACTTCACCTGTTCATGAAGTGCTTGCTTTGTATTATCAACATGATAACTTTCTGATTGTCTTGAAACTGTACTGTTCTACTGTACCGTGTCATCACATTGAATGCTTTTTGCACTGCATCCAAGTATCTTTCAACAATTTAGCTCTAAAACATTCAACGATAGCAAGTTTGTATAACAATCTAAAGATGTATATCATGTCTAAATCCTGCATTGTGCAATTAGCACCATCTGGTGAAAAAAATAAGTATTACCATTAAAATTACTAATTATATTATAATTATATATATATATATATATATATATATATATATATATATATATATATATATATATATATATATATATATATATACACACACACACACACTATACTGAATTTTCAAAAAGCTGTACATATACTCTCTCTCATATATATATATATATATATATATATATATATATATATATATATATATATATATATATATATATGACTTGACTTGTATTTATTTATTCAATGTATTTATTACATACCTTACGATTACATTTTAACTATGGTGATCTTATGCCTATAATAGCTAAAAGGTTCAATAATATGCTATAATTATTCCATCAGTTATGTTTAGCAATGTTATTGCTTTGTACACACGATACAGTATATTTACTTAATCTAATATCTGTTATGTATCTGTAAAAAATAAACATTCTGTAGGTTTATGTGCAAAAGAAAATCTTTATTAAATAAACTACTTAAGCTAAACTTCTTTTTGTACATTTTAAATGTCTCGCTACTTTTAACAAGCAAAACTACAACATAAAGCTCATCGTCTGTAGCTCTTTTTTGTGAATAAAATATTTTATTGTTTTTGAAATTGAATGTACATAAAGAAAGCATTATTTATTATATTATACAAAAAATCATTACTATAATACAAGTTTTGTATTTGAGTGTCTACAATACAACTGCCTTCTTACAGTAGTGTAAGGCCATAGCTCATTGATTAAATCCTTTGATCACTCACATATTCCTGTTTATAGACGTTTCAACAATCTGTATAATCTGTAGTTCTATTTCAGATGGATTCCACGTAATATGAGACAATATTAAATTACCGACCACATTTTATAATAACTTCCTGCACAGAGATACTGAATCATACAATCATAAACAGTCATTCGGCTGTTCAGTTTTATAGAACGTTCTCTCAACTTTACCATATGTTGAAACCAGGCCAGCTAGACAGAATTTCCCCCTCTTTTTTTCCAGCATGACCAACATAGAGAGAAGTAAAAGGTTTGCATTCTGCAAAGTAAAACTTACTCAGCCTTCCTTTTAAAAACTATTCTCATGCAGATCAAAGTGTAAATGCAATATGACAAGGTACTCCTCACCCGCCTTCAACAATTATCTGTAATTATGTTCTATTTAATTAAATTTATTGTGAATTTTAAAAGACCTATCTTCCTATTGGTTCTGTACTGTTTTTTGTTCCTTTTGTTCTATCATTTTGAATGCAATTAAAACAAGAATGGGCGTACATTTATAGACACAGTACTATGATTGTTTTTGACTACCTAGCTCATTTCCATGGTGACAATGTGAAGTGAAAAAAACTTGTTTTGTTACCTTGCTAATGAAGATCCAATGTGCTTTAGTATGTATGTGCTATGAACATGTTATCCATGCAGTAACTAAAGTTAATTTGTAGGTTTCAGTCATTTATCAATTCTTCAATTTTAATTGGGGAGCTAGGATACAGTTTACATAGGTTTACCAATAGTATTTTCATATACATATATATTTTTAGAGGGCCCAGTTATTTTATATCAAATTCTTCTCCCCAATTTAGAATGTCCAATTACATTTCCTCACCACAGCAATGTCCTCGATCCCACGACCAAGTCAGTTGACTGTTTACACTCTGTGCTCCCCTGACTGTATGCACACCTCTTTACCAGGTGAGCCACTCATGGACCCATAGCATTTTCATATATGAGAAATACATGTTTTGTTCCAGCTGAGAAAGACAAGTATACAAATGTATTACAAACGTACAGTTTAGGAGCGTTTGGCAGTTAAAATCATTGACATGAAGCTTACATATACAGTGCCGAGTAAAGGTTTGTCAACCCCAATGATAATTATGAAAAATCCATAAATTTTATTAAATAATGTTATTAAATAATAATCAAAACCACTTTTCTTAAATGTCCAATGGTGTTTATATTAACTAATTCCATTGAAACAAAATGATGTATGAATTAGTCAAACAATGAGTAATTAAGATTCAGGGTATGTGAAAAAGTAAGTGAACCCCTGGTTTTATCAGCTGAATTAAGGGGATCATTAGAATCAGATGTTTAAATAATTAGGTAGATCTTCAGGGGTGAGTTTGGGAGGCCCCACCCTATATAAAGATCAGAAACTTTGTGAGTTCGGTCTTCACCATAGAGGTGTGTGGAAACACATCATGCACGATCAAAAGAAATCTGTGAGGACCTCAGAAAAACAGTTATTAATGCTCATATAATGTAATATAATACAAAACCATTTCTAAGGATTTGGGGCTCCACCAGTCCACTGTCAGACAGATAGTCTACAAATGGAGAAAGTTCAAGACCACAGTCACTCTACCAAGGAGCGTTCATCCTACCAAAATCTCTCCAAGAACAAACCGGAAAATCATTAAGGAAGTCACAAAGAACCCCAGAGTAAAATCCAAGGATCTACAGGCCACCTTTGCCTTGGCTAATGTGAGTGTTCATGACTCAGCTAATCAGAAAAAGACTGAACAAGAATGGCGTTCAGGAAGAAATTAATAAATAGAACTTTGCTGCCTGTCTGAAGTTCACCAAAGAGCACATAGATGATCCACAGACTTCTGGAACAATGTTTTCTGGAAAGACAAGTCAAAGGTAGAACTTTGTGTCTTCAATGAGAAATGTTATGCTTGGCAAAAACCAAACACTCAATTCAAACAGAAGAACCTCATCCCAACTGCGTAATGGTTTAAGGCTGCTTTGCTGCCTCAGGACCTGGACGGCTTGCCAACATTGACACAACCATGAATTCTGCATTGTATCAGAATATTCTAGAGGAGAATGTCAGGTCATCCGTCCGTGAGCTCAAGCTGAACCGAAAGTGGGTCATGCAGCAAGACAATGATCCTAAACATACAAGCAGATCTACAAAAGAATGGCTACAGAAGAAGAAATTCCGCATTTTAGAATGGTCTGAATTCCTCAAAACCGATGTGAGAGATTGACCAACAGTTACAGAAAACGTTTAGTTGAAGTCATTGCTGCTCAAGGGGGTGCCACCAGTTACTGAATCTAAAGGTTCACATACTTTTTCAGACATGGATATTGAATGTTGAATCATTTATGGATAAATAAATGTTGAAAAAAAATATCATGTTTTGTGTTATTTGTTTAATCAGGTTATCTTTATCTATTATTAGGAATTAGATTAAGATCTAATGACATTTTAGGTTTGAAATATGTGAAATATGTAAAAATCCTAACATGTTCACAAACTTTTTCTCAGCTCTGTAAGTCTACACTACTGCTAAACATTTAGAACAGGTCACAGAATACAAAATCAGAGGTAACACTTTATTTTGTGTGTCTAAATAAGTATCTCATTGATGTGGGTTTATGCATGTAACTAAATATTAGTTACATGCAGACTAATGGTGTATACACACAAGCACCACTTCTGCTGAACTTCATGACTACTTACAATTATTTATCCAAATGAAGCATTACCAGAACTTCCCTCCCACTTGGAGGGACTCAGCAACTGTCTTGGTTACCTAGGAAACAAAATGTTTTTCCATCATTAAAAATGAGTTGTGGTTTTGGACAAGCTGTTGGTTTTCCGCAATGGATTCAAGCATATTTTCTACGGAAGCTGTTAAGAAACTAATGGAACTTCTGTAAACTTTAAAAACACTAAATGCAATCAATTGAGTGTATTTTCATAAAAGGTTGTTTTTTTCCAGTTAGCTGTAGGACATGTCCATTTGTTTGGTGTGTTACAAAGTACTGTATGGATAGTATTACTGAACAGTTTTTCAGATGTATCATTTTACAATAGTCAGACAGTACTTTTCATCTTTTGCCAAGCAGCGAGTGAATTGATTTTGTGTCAGTTCCTGCGAGGAACTACTGTCAATTGGCATCACTTTAAATATCAGACATTTAGGTGTTTATTGTATATTATGTGTTCAGTGGAATTTATCTGCCATTGGCTGTCAGTGGGATTTCAAAATGTGTTGCCCTGCAACAACACAACAGTTTGGATAAACAAAAGTCCTATTGACAACAGACTGTTGCCAGGCCGACGTGCTGATTTGTTTGTTTATGTCAGAGCATAAATAATTACATTTTGTATTAAAATCCAGGACCCTGAAAAAAGAAACACTTGCCATATAAAAGTTATAACTTAAGAGGACGCATCAAGTGTACTTGTAGACAACCATCTCCCTTGTAAGTGTAAAAAACCTTGATGACTTCTCAGATTTGATCTGTTTGTCAGAAATATCACTTGTAACATATAACAAATGTTGTCTTGGGAACTTGGTTTGAACACCTAGAGGACAAGGTGGCACAGTTTAGAGCCTTGAATAGAGCTTTTTATTTACATTGAAGAACATCTGTTTTATCCAAGCAGCACTTGATATTTTAATATTCTACTAAAATACAGATCCAGCCTGCTCAGTATTAAACTTTGGTAAGTGCATAAAATAGTAGGTTGTGAGATTCTAATTACCAGGGATTAAAGCAACTGAGATTCTTATTAGATGACAGTTGCATTTGAAATATCAAAAAAAACAGCTCAGGCTTTACTAAGGAGAAACTGAGACATTTTCCAAACTTCAAACACAGTAGCTACTACTAATGACCAAAAGAACAAGTATATTTATTTAGATTTCCAGAAAGCTTTTGACAAAGTCCTGCATAAAAGATTAATTCTCAAATTGAATGCAGTAGAGAGTCAAGGAAATGCATGCACATGGATTAGGGCGTGGTTAGCAAGTAGAAAATAAGAAGTACTGATTAGAGGAAAAACCTCAAAGTGGAGTGTGGTAACCAGTGGAGTACCACAGGGATCAGTATTAGGTTCTCTGCTCTTCCTAATCTAAATTAATGACTTGGATTCTGATATAGTAAGCAAACTTGTTAAATTTACAGACAACACAAACACAGGAGGAGTGGCAAACACCGTTGCAGCAGCAAAGGTCATTCAAAATGATTTAGATGGCATTCAGAACTGGGCAGACACATGGCAAATGACATTTAATATAGAAAAGTGTAAGGCACTGAATGCAGGCAATAAAAATGTGCATTATCAATACCATATGGGAGATACTGAAATTAAAGGAGGAATCTATGAAAATGATGAAATAGACAATGCGGGGAAGCTATAAAAAAGGCAGACAAAAGGCTAGGATATATAGTGAAAAGTGCTGAATTTAAATCAAGCTAAGTAATGTTAAAACTTTACAATGCATTAGTAACACCTAATCTAGAATATTGTGTTCAGTTCTGGACTGGTCACCTTGCTACAAAGAAGTTATTGCTGTTCTAGAAAGAGTGTAAAGAAGAGTGACCAGAATTATCCCAGGTTTAAAAGGCATGTCATATGCAGACAGGCTAAAATAATTGAATCTATTCAGTCTTGAACAAAGAAGACTATGCAGCGATTTGATTCAAGCATTCAAAATTCTAAAAGGTATTGACAATGTCGACCCAAGGGACTTTTTCAACCTAAAAAAAAACAAGGACCAGGGGTCACAAATGGAGATTAGATAAAGGTGGACTTTTTTTTTTTTTTTTTTTTTTTTTTAACAGAGAATAGTGGGAGTCTGGAACCAACTCCCCAGTAATGTTGTTGAAGCTGACACCCTGGGATCCTTCAAGAAGCTGCTTGATGAGATTCTGGGATCAATAAGCTACTAACAACCAAACGAGTAAGATGGGCCGAATGGCCTCCGCTTGTTTGTAAAGTTTATGTTCTTGTATTTAAAGAAAAAATAAATAATTCTGTGAAGAGGACACCCTACAGACTCTGGGATCTTAAATATAACCCCCACAGTCCTTTTCCCAGCAGGTAATGCCTACTGCATCAAGTTTAATTGCTTGATAATGGACTGTAAAACAAGCTGCATTCTGATTTTCAGCATTGCAGATTGGTTAGGATGCCCGACAGACAAACATACTTCACGTTATCCTACGATACATGCCCTCTGAGCATTAGAACAGTTTAAAGAAGCTTAATACAATCCAATACAAAAAACAATAACAATCATATTATAGTAGCATTAATTACTTCTGCAACAAGCATCCCCGCAAGACAAATAAACATGTGTGTGTAAAAATCAAACATTACCCTCCCATTATTTAAGGCAGTCAGCCATTCTGTTATTACTCAATAATGGAATGGCAAATAAAGCACGGCTAAAAAGATACCAATAAATGACATTTGTTCTAAAACCACTGCTTACTGAACTACAGTTGGATTTCTTTAAAGCATTTTACAGTAACAGGGAATCGCCCAAGATTGTTAACTCAGGATAACCAACGATAGGTGGCTGATGAAATCCAAGGTGATTGCTCTGTGAAATTACAGTAAGCTAAATGATATTGTAGGTTGATGAAACCAACTACTTAATTTCTTATTTGTTTTTCACTTGTATTTTTGATGGAGTGTTTTGAAGTTATGGATAAGTTAAAGTATCAGAACTTTAACTTTGTCTTGAAACTTGAAACTTGAAATAAATGTAGAAACCAGGTAAGATATCCAGGACAAGAAATGGAGACCAAATAACGTTGCTAGTGCTAATAAGAAGTAAGACAATGGATTGTTTATAACGTAGACTCATGCATTTACCAATGTGATCACTGCATATTTGAGAGAAATAATTGTGATAGTATTACCAAAGATATGCATCATTGTTCTAGAAATTGACAGATCCCACTTACTGTCAGAAGCAATAGAAGTTTTACCTGAAACTTTGGAATCAGGTAACCATGGCAACTGCCAGGTTCTTTTTTGGCCTCCAAAGTGATCTGGTCTTTGGGTATCATTAGATATAACTGCAAACCAGAGCAAGCTCCTCACCTGCTGAAATTATGGCACTTATATCCTGCTGTTGACATCACTTATCTCAGCTTAAATCTAAAGTGAATGAAGAGAAGGAGCAGGACCATTACAGCTGCTCCTGCAATCTCCAGCTCTCAAGTTGAGAAGCCAGTAAACATAAGGGACAACCAAAATGACAATAACTTAGCACGTTACCATGGAAACTGGCTATAAAATGCTGGTAAGTAGAAAACACATAGTTTAAATGAATATATATATATATAACCCTATCACCTATATACACACACACCCTATCTTTTCATATTTTATGTTTTTATGAATGACTACATCTTATTAACACCTCCCTGAAGCTTTTCCAGGATTAGGTCATATAGCACACTGCTAGAACACCCATCTGCATCGTTTTGGGCATTGCTGATGTTGACATTTACAGTTTAACATTTACATACTTACTTTTACATGTCTCTTATCTTCTACAGTGTAAACACTTCACTGAGCCGTCTGGTTGTGTAATACTGTAACCTCAGCGGGTGAGGCACAGCTGACCTTAAAATCCCTGCCAACTTCTCATACTGAGGTAACACAAGACGTTGCAGCTAAATTTTAGCATAACAGAACAAGGAGGTGACAACTTCAATCACTGTCACATTTTGTTCTTAAGGTAGCATTATAAATTAGGATTGCCACCTCCAAGACAAAAAAAAAAAAAAAAAAAAAAAAAAACGCCACAATGTGCTTAACTTGTTCCAAGTGAAAAAAGCATCTCATTAAATCTTTTCATTGGCAACAGGTAGGGCAGTATAAAAACCAGCCAGGCTGGTTAAAAACAGACAGGTAGCAACCCTATAATAACTTAATCATAAAGGAGACATAATACAGATTACAGAAGCTTACTGAGTAACTGTTTCCATCAGGGTCTGTTGTCATTATGCCTTTTGATAGTGCTTTCTATCCATGTTCTTTTAGCAAAGTAGAAACTTACTAAAAATGGGCCACTACAACTCTAAAAGGTACAAAATAAAAATATATTTTAGAAAATACATTTTATTTTAACATTGTATCCCATAGGTATTTGTTCAATGTGGGGTTATACTGTACACTTGATTCAAGTGCACATTAAAATACAATTGAATAGAAGGTGTACACGTTATTGTAAAGGAAGTTTCAAGTGTAAAAGTGTTACACTCCTGTAAGCAGGATTTATGATTGTCAGACTAATAAACAAATTACAATAGCAGGATGTCAAGACCTTCAAACATGTTTTTCTCAGTTTCAAGAAAATGTGACTTACCATTTATTACACTGCTGTCTTGCCTGTTTAAAAACACAAAACAAAACAAACAAACAAACAAAAAAACACATCTTTTTAGTTTGGAAGAAGGATATTGAAGTGCCGTAAGTGTTGTACTGATATTCAAGACGGACTGGCTTGTGTAGTAACATCACTCAAGCGTCACTTCACTGCTCCATTGTAGAGCTGTTTATTACACTTGTCTGGAGTTCTGGCATGCAAGTTCAGCACAAGACTACATTGTTGAGAAAAATACAGAATCACATTGAGTGGGAAATAATATTATAAATAAATGGACAATTAGTCTGATGTTAATTGTGCAAATTCTAAATCCCCTATCACCCCTCAGCTATGGGGATTATACAATAAATAAATACTTTTCTGCTTTACAAAGATAAGCCCTTTGATCTCACTTCATGTCTTTTCCAAGGGAATCCCAGGCCTCAATAAATACATTGGAATACTATATATAGTATATATAATCCTCATAATTTAAGATTTAAAATTAATCAAGTGTTGCAAATGAGCTATGATGACAAATATTTGAACTTTTCAGCAGTATATATTTTTTGCATCTGCATGGTTTCAGTTTTCGGGGGTTGCTCCTACCGTGCCCCAGTGTGAGCCAACTCTGGGACAGATGTATTCACAGTAGAGCAAGAAAGAGAGCTAACGCAGTTCTGATTCTAGTGAGACTTAAATAAGCAATAGTATCAATAAGCAGCCCTTACCAAGTACAGTTTTAGATAAATGACTGTTCTTTCTTTCTTGGTTTCCCCCTTTCCAATCTGATTGCCATAGTTTGGTCCAGTTACTCAAATATTTACCTAAGCAATGTTGATTTTGCAGTGCCATTCCCGACTTCAGTAATGAAAAAAAACTGCATACCAGCACTCTAGGGTGTACTGAAACAATATTCTTCAGAACAATAGAAGAGAATATGTCAGATCACCCTTCTCACACTACCACGCCAAACTAGAATATGATTAAAAGTATGCATGATGCACATTGCAGAAGTGTGTAAAAACTAACTGAAAAGTAATTACTCTAAAAAATCCACCGTGAGATGTTCCACCTAAGTGGGTTTTTATCCTAAGTTATAAATATATTGAAAAAATAAAAAGATAGCCTTGAACTTGATGTATTGCTTTTTAAATATAACATCAGGTTTCCACTAGTGCCTATTTAGTGGCCTACTCCCAAATTAATTTTGCTGAATTTTGCCACAGGCACGCATAACCCTATATGGACAGTACCATGTTTTCAGAATATAATTATAGATTATGTGTGTCTATATACTACTACAATTATGCCCACTACTATTCTTTTGGTATACTGTAAAACACGAAGGCGTGGATAGCATTTAATGCACCATTACAAGTTTGGTGCTCTACAAACCTTACTGGTTTTGGGAGATTGCAGCTGCACGGGAAAGGTCAGACTGACGTCACATAATTGTTATGAACATTTTTTAATCCCTTTCGACTTGGGGGGTGTACGACACGACAGAAAACAAGAAGCTTATTAGAAGGGAAACGAAAACAAGTTTATTTTATTTGCGTTTGGTTTGATTTCCATTTCCAGCACACATCATGACACAAATCACAGAGAGTTCTAAGGCCCGTGTTTCTCCACAAGAGACCCCTGTAACGGAGACCAACAGCTGAATCTTGAAACGAAAAACTGAAAAGTTACATCTCTGGGTTTAATCAACTGATAATATGAACCAATACATGTGCATACAGTTGAAGGGTAAAGTACCAATATGTTTATTTCCACTGGCTAGGACTCTGATGCAGGCTGTGTATATTTTTTCACCAGTCCAATTCAACATAAGAACATAAGAACATAAGAAAGTTTACAAACGAGAGGAGGCCATTCGGCCCATCTTGCTCGTTTGGTTGTTAGTAGCTTATTGATCCCAAAATCTCATCAAGCAGCTTCTTGAAGGATCCCAGGGTGTCAGCTTCAACAACATTACTGGGGAGTTGATTCCAGACCCTCACAATTCTCTGTGTAAAAAAGTGTCTCCTATTTTCTGTTCTGAATGCCCCTTTTTCTAAACTCCATTTGTGACCCCTGGTCCTTGTTTCTTTTTTCAGGCTGAAAAAGTCCCTTGCGTCGACACTGTCAATACCTTTTAGAATTTTGAATGCTTGAATTAGGTCGCCACGTAGTCTTCTTTGTTCAAGACTGAACAGATTCAATTCTTTTAGCCTGTCTGCATATGACATGCCTTTTAAGCCCGGAATAATTCTGGTCGCTCTTCTTTGCACTCTTTCTAGAGCAGCAATATCTTTTTTATAGCGAGGTGACCAGAACTGCACACAATATTCAAGATGAGGTCTTACTAGTGCATTGTACAGTTTTAACATTACTTCCCTTGATTTAAATTCAACACTTTTCACAATGTATCCGAGTATCTTGTTAGCCTTTTTTATAGCTTCCCCACATTGTCTAGATGAAGACATTTCTGAGTCAACAAAAACTCCTAGGTCTTTTTCATAGATTCCTTCTCCAATTTCAGTATCTCCCATATGATATTTATAATGTACATTTTTATTTCCTGCGTGCAGTACCTTACACTTTTCTCTATTAAATGTCATTTGCCATGTATCTGCCCAGTTCTGAATCTTGTCTAGATCATTTTGAATGACCTTTGCTGCTGCAACAGTGTTTGCCACTCCTCCTACTTTTGTGTCGTCTGCAAATTTAACAAGTTTGCTTACTATACCAGAATCTAAATCATTAATGTAGATTAGGAATAGCAGAGGACCTAATACTGATCCCTGTGGTACACCGCTGGTTACCACACTCCATTCTGAGGTTTTTCCTCTAATCAGTACTTTCTGTTTTCTACAAGTTAACCACTCCCTAATCCATGTACATGTGTTTCCTTGAATCCCAACTGCGTTCAGTTTGAGAATTAATCTTTTGTGCGGGACTTTGTCAAAAGCTTTCTGGAAATCTAAATAAACCATGTCATATGCTTTGCAATTATCCATTATCGATGTTGCATCCTCAAAAAAATCAAGCACACGATCTCCCTTTCCTAAAACCATGTTGACTGTCTCCCAGTAACCATATAGGTAATTTTCCATTTTGGATCTTATTATAGTTTCCATAAGTTTGCATATAATAGAAGTCAGGCTTACTGGTCTGTAGTTACCTGGTTCAGTTTTGTTTCCCTTTTTGTGGATCGGTATTACGTTTGCAAAGTACCACCCCTGTGTCAAGAGACTGCTGCATGATCTTGGTTAGCGGTTTGTAAATTACTTCTTTCATTTCTTTGAGTACTACTGGGAGGATCTCATCCGGCCCAGGGGATTTGTTTATTTTAAGAGCTCCTAGTCCCTTTAACACTTCTGCCTCAGTTATGCTAAAGTTATTTAAAACTGGATAGGAACTGGATGACATGTGGGGCATGTTGTCAGTATCTTCCTTTGTAAAAACTTGTGAAAAGTAATCATTTAACATATTTGCTATTTTTTTTTCTTCCTCTACGATTTTGCCATTTGTATCTCTTAAACATTTAATCTCCTCTTTGAATGTTTTTGGTTTTGTGTGTTTGTTTGCCAAGAGCTGGAACCTAACTTGTCCTCTAAATGTACAGAATCTCCAAGAAAAATAAGGTTGTTTATTTGAACAGTAACAGGTTTAAAACTGAACTATACATCTGACGCCAAGTAGTAGAATACCCAATGTTCATTTAAAAAGAAAAAAAAAAAAAAAAAACACACCAAGCTCAGAAAAATCAGTGTATCCTTTTTAAACACTAATATAAAAAACACTTCTGAAAACAAAAATCATAATTTACATCACATTCAGGGCCATCACCGGGCAACCCCCATTCCCCCTCCCCCAATAAAGTCCCTTCGAAAAGACAATGCTTTGTATAAAATACTTAACCTTATATTGGTACATGGCTCGAACAACATATTTAAAAGTCTCACTTTGGTTAACTGTAGTTCAAAACCAAGTTGTTCCTTAAAAGAATGAAAAAAAAAAACATGTGTAAAAGAAGTAAAAGGGAAATGGGTGGCTTTGTGGCTTGTCCCACTGTGAGGGTATGAAAGGAAATCCAGACATTTTCATCAAAAGGCAGCTCATAGCTCAGACCCAGGTCTAGAATCATCACCACATTTGACAGGTTACACTCACAATTAACAAAGAGTAACACTGAAGTCAGCTGGGTGTAACTGAAACCTGGCACAGCAGTGGGTCTGGATCTTAGAACCAAGGAGGCCAAATTTGCAGAGATTCTGCATTTTCATAGCTTGACACATTTTATCTCCAGTACCTAAAAAAAATGCCTCACTCACACCCAAGTTCACAAGTTAAGAATAGGAAACCCTGTTTAATACATCTAAAAGACAGCAACAACAACAAAAAGTAAGCTCTAAATAAAACAAACTTTGTTAAAAAAATAAAAAAAAATCATATCAATAGATGAATTTGTTTCTAAAGCTTGTTTTCCCTCTTTAACCCCTAATATTACATGGTCAGATGGCAATATAAAAGCATGTCTCTCTCAATACGAAATTAACATTCAGTTACATACTTATTGCTTGAATATCCAGATGGCTTTTCACTATTGCTATTGACCGGATGTTCATTTTAGAATTAAGCTTTTTGTTCAGGGGCTGTACACAATAAAACTCAGTAATCTGAACACATTTAAAAAAAAAATAAAAAATGTAATAAATATAACTTCAATTTGACTTGAGCCATGGCTACTCAGCTACCTAATCTTCTGCTATATTTGTATTAAAACTGTTATATTTTAATCAACTGGCCTATAGTCAAAAATGAATAACTGCTCTGAAACAACTGCACTCAATCCCAGTCTACCTGCAGATGCGAAACACAGCAGCATTTTTCTTCAAATGAAAATACTATACTAAAACCATGAAGCAAAAGTTTACATCTTTGTGCCAAATCATTTTTTGCATTTAAAAAAAACTGCCTCGCTAAGGCACAACGTTTATAAGACTAACACCTACTTGCACCAGTGAGTCTTTGAAACAGAGAGAAAGACCTGTAAAAAAAATAAATGTCTTCACTCTTAAAAAGTAGAATCGTATTAAAATATCTGTTTTAGGACCATTCTCTAAATAATTATAAATATCAACACAAAGAAAATGTTTTACTGTGGAGATCAGACTACAGGAATAATAGTCTCCAGTATGTTTTTTTTTCACACTAGTACAGTATTGCAAAAGCAGGCGTACAATACAATATTCTTCAACATTCATAGTCATGCTTTTGCATTTTCTCCTCAGATTAACAATTCTGTTACAAAAAAGGGCTAAAAAATACTGTAACCAAAGTCAAATCCATACCCTTTGGTAGGTATCTATATCTTTGCAAGATCTGATAAGGGGAGCCGGCCATAAATCTTTTGGATACAAAATGTAATTTAGTCTGTTTCGAATGAGAGGAGTTCTAAAACTCCCATCGAAACAGTTCCTGAGTCTTGTGCAATATACATTCATAGGCAGAAGTCTCTTTTAAATCAATAAGTGGTTCTCTTTCCCCCCCGTAACAAAGAAGCAG
Organism: Polyodon spathula; assembly: GCF_017654505.1. Classification (NCBI taxonomy): domain Eukaryota; kingdom Metazoa; phylum Chordata; class Actinopteri; order Acipenseriformes; family Polyodontidae; genus Polyodon; species Polyodon spathula. The sequence goes on along the minus strand of NC_054542.1, from coordinate 35,541,944 downwards.
AGCAGCAGGCAAATAGAAGGCTGGTGACCAGCTTTAATTCGATCTGCATTTCTGTAGCTCTCAGCAATGCAGCACTCAAGGACTGGAATATCGTCTCTCTCTAGTTCTGCAACACCAAATGGAACACGTTTTTGCAGGAGCCTGTTTTTCTGCACCAGCGTCTTGGAGAGAAGGGTTACAGTTTAAAAGGAGTTACTTTGTTTAGACGGTTACTACGGCTCTATGAGGATTGTCCAGTTCTTGCCTTCTTTCTCTTCTGCTCAGTCCATTTCCATGGACACTAACCGCCGGTTACCCCTCACGTCACCTTGCAAAGTGTTCTTACAACAGAATCGAGCACCAATGTAACCAATCAGCATGGCTAGGAGCCCAACACAAAGTGCAGCAGCAGCTCCAAACAGCAAGGGGTACTTCAGGGATTCCAACACTGAAAACAGAAACACACATTTTCAGCCTTCTTTTAATTGTTATGTTCAACAACAAACATTTTTGCAATTACTAAAACACACATCTCTCTAAGCACAAGAATAACCTTTTTTATATAGATTTGTTTTAAAACTAGAAATGACAGTTTCGGTGAGCAAAAACAAAGCCTCCCAGGGAATGTCACATCAGAAATAATGATTTGTAAAATCTAAGAGATCTATTTCACCTATCCATTGTACTTCACAAGTTAGAACAATGTGTCAGTGTAACGGTTCATTTCTGCTTGACACCCACCTGTAACGTAGCAAAAATGAAGACATTGAGATGGCCAGAAGTTCAAACAAGGTTACAGTGAAATGTTTTTTTTTTTTTACTGCACAACAGGGGCAATGGAACCTAACTGAGAAACGCATACAGCTGCTGCATATTAGGTCAGAGGTCAAAGTCACCAACACTTTTTTTTTTTTTTTCATTTTTAGTCCTTGGCAATTATTTTTTGTTCTTTTCCCCGAATCTGAAATGCCCAATTATTATTAGGCTCTGCTCACCACTACCACCCCCGCTCTGTCTCGGAAGTGGCGAAGACGAACACACGCTGTCCTCCGAAGCATGTGCTGTCAGATTCACCATGCAGCCACCCAGGAGCTACAGCGTCGGAGGACAACGCAGCTCCCGGGCAGCTAACAGGCAAGCCCGCAGGCGCCTGGCCAGACTACAGGGGTCGCTGGTGAACTGTGTCAGCAACATCTAGTGCCACCAGTCACACTGTAATCCAGGAGGTAGCACAGGTCATACGAAGTCATAAAGTAAACCTATAGTTAATATATTAAATGATTAAAAACAAACAATCAAATTACAAATGGCTTTCAAAACAGTACATGTTATTGCACTGTTGGTTCGCTTACTTGCAAAGTCCACTTTTAAAAGAACAGGCTCAGGCTGGATCTCCAGCGATTGCTGCCAGGATCCGTCTGAGGTTCTGAGCCAGGGCGTCACGGAACAATGATAGTTCCCGTGATCAATGTCCTCGGTGTTGTGAATACTCAGGCGGTACGTCCCGAGTTTGATCCTCTCCAGACTGCAATCGCTGCTGCCATTGCGTGGAGCCAGCTTCATCACACCCCATCGATCCATTGAAACCAGGAAGACCGATTTGTCTTCTGTGCTCACTGACCATTTCACATCATAGGAAATGTCATCTGTAAATGAAACATAATATTGTAATATTGTAAATAGTCTTCTATGTATGCCAGACTATGCAGATCTAGAAACTTCCAGCTGCTTTAGCGCAACCTTTTAGAATTAAGAAAATGAACAGAGCATTCTAGCAATATTTAAATAGCTTGTGTTGTTTATACCATTTTTTTTGTATTACTTCCAGCTTGATACAACACTGAAGAAATTAAAATGAACACTGCAGTTGACGAAGTGGCTATTTTAAGAAAAAAAAAGAAAAAACAAAAACAGTCTCGTCATAAAAAATTGTGCAATATTAATTTAAACAATGGATAAGTCTGATGTTATTGTAATGGGATTCAAAGCTGTGGTGAAGGTTTCAGTTATCAAGACGACAACCTTGGAAGAAGCCAAAAAAAAAAAAAAAAAAAAAAAAAAAGGGTTATAACAGAAGCAGGTTGGAGACGTTCCAGAACAGTTAGTAAAGGTCATTTCCAGCTCACTCTAATTAGTATGAACCTCAACGTATTTCATTGCCTCAGCTCATTGCCACACCTAGAACATGAGTCAGTACTACTTAGGTTGCAAGGAAATGCTCCTACATGCACTTTTCAACACAGCCAGCTAGAAGAAGAGATATGCATTACATCTTTTTTACTCATGACTAGATAGGCTATACTCTTGAAACCACATTTGTTTGTAAACTTGATGGTATTAAAAACAGAGGAATAAACTCGAACTAAATGTACGTGAGAACAAAAATATAGTATCCCCAGCGGTATTATGTCAAGCATATCTGATAGAAGAGTTACTAAACACATACAAATTGTAAAGAGTTTGATTTTGCACCAGTGGTTAAAAAATGTGTCAGTGAAGCAGTTCACTGAAAAATTAAATCATAGAAAATAGCTGTTTGCCAACTACAAAATGCAAAATCTCGAAGTGTGTGGTCTATATCACCGACAGAGGTTAAAACAACGTGTTCGTGAAACAGCTCATTTTAGAACCGGACCGAGAAATCATAGAATACAGTGATGTACCAATGATCCAACCTGACCTAGAGTTTCATGGAATACAGCTGTGTACCGCACACACACACACACACACACACAAACCAAAAGGTCAGCATTCTTTGGTTACAGTGAAAGGTGCTTGCTAGTCAATTCTACTACACTAAAAATATGAAGTTGGCATCTCAAATAGTTTTTGACAATTAGATACTGTTATGCTCCCCCTACAGTGAAGTTTCATGAATAGAGTTTATTATGTCAAACTAAGCCATGTAAACTGAATTAAAGTGAACAGTGTAATATACTTAAAATAGAAAACACACATTTAAGAGTTACTTGTATGGGAGTTTTGAGGATCTATTATCCTTCCTTTGTTCCCTATGACAGTTAACAGGCTCAGTTTTACAAATAGCAGGTTCAACTGAGGAATGTATTGCCCATAGTTTTGCATTGTTGGAGCAATAATATATGTATGTACTTCCATACCATAAGCCAACTTCTAAACCATGAGAATAACACTAAAACATAAAATGACAGAAATATGTTATCCAAAAAAGTAAAACAAGGTTCACAAAAAACACTGAAAACCATCACAAATTAATTGTGCAATGGGCAACTCGCTAATCTTCTGTTCATTCACAAGTTCCAGTAATAAATTAGAGTGGCGCACCTTATCTTGTAGGATTTAAATAGTTCAGAGTCTTTGTTGGAATCCTGACAGCTTATCTACCACTGGAATGTGTCTAACAATGAAACTCACTGAATCGAAACCACTATCTTTTTTATTCTAGCCCTGACAGTTCCCAAGAGAGAAGTAGGAGAGATGTTAGAGCAACATACTGCTGGAAGCTTATCAACAAGTGTTTATTTTTTGCAAACAATTCTGTCTTATCTTGTCCACACCGCTGGACTCCTCAGACAGCATAACCTGCTTTGAAGAGTGCCGTCACAGCCCGTAGAATGCTGCTCCCAGGTCAGCTGGGTGTTTTGTTTTTCAAGTTCCCAGTTATCAAGACAGACAGCAACCCCCTGACCACTGAACGAGATTCAGAAGCATTCTGCATTTTACGCCCCTCAGCAATGGGACCTGGGTGACTTTCAAACACTGCAACACTTGAAACACTGGGCTCAGACCGTGCAAGACTTTTCTGTTATTTCTGTAAACAGCACGATTAAATATTTATTAAAAAAAAAACAAACAGTTGTGCTGTACTGACTGTGCGACATACACACACACACACATCATTTCAAAACTGTGAATGCAGTTTTGCCCTCATTTAATTTATAACACAGTATATCAAACAAAATGCAGCTTGGTTATTCAAATCAACGTTCTGCAGGTTTGCAAGGGCAAATACCTTAAATGTGCCAACTTTATCCAGTTTTTAAGATACAGTGGTGCTTGAGCAAGAGTACTGACCCTAGAAGCCCACCCCAGCAAACCCTACCCCCCACCCCCAGAAGAGGCAAGAGAGAGTCCCATGCTCAATTGTGTTTTAGTTTGTGTGCCTGTTGCATTTTGTAAAGGGGTTCACTCCTGCAGTACAAATAAATAACAGTAACACATAACTAAATAAAAAACAATTATAATGCTAACTGAATGGAATTGTAGTAACAGTGAGGCTGTAAACGTTTAAAGTGAAGAAACAAAAAAAAAATATCCTGGTTTATGAGGATCTTGCACAGACTAAGTTTAATCATTTATTGTATCTTGATGCATTTTAAACCAATGTATTTAAATATGTCACGTGAAAAACATGAATTCATTTTCACTGGACATATTTAAACAACTGCTTACACAAACGGTTTTAATGTTTAACTTAAAAATGTCTGTCATCTTAAATTTAAATTAGTCAGTTTTACTGGTTGTATTTTTTAAAGAATACATAACACTGATTTAAAAAACAAAATAGAATAAAAATATATTAGAAAATCTACTTTGTCCAATCTGCATAGATTGACTTTGAGTCATTTGATAAACCAGAGCTGTAACTTGAAAACTGGTTCCCGAGTGGAATTATGGGGCCAACATGATCAACCACGAGTATATAACAGAAAGAGAGTCAATTAGTGACAGGAAACAAAGATGTGGAACAGTCAATTAAACCCTTACGAAACAGCAGTCACATTTTACATGATTACAGTACATAAGGGGCTTTTTAATGCTGATTAAATATCAAGCATGCAGAAAATCTTCAAACTACTTTACACTGGTGTTTTTTTGTTTTTGTTTTTCTTACATCAAAATATACAAAACAATTTAATTGTGAAAATAAGTAGCTCTCCTTTACTTCTTTGTGAATGCACACTGTGTAATTCTGCTAAAGTGTAAAGTTCAGAATATTAAACAGATATATCTATATTACATCAAACCCACTGCATCTACCGAATGTAGTGGATTTTCTTGGTGTAAATCAGAACTCACACATGCTTGAGTGGAGCAAAAAAAAAACTGTAAATATCAACCTATAGCTTTTGTGAAATTTTTTCAGCCAAAATCGGTACAAATGCAGAATAATGTGCCTTACCTATGACAGACCGTTTTAATGAGGTTGCAAGTGTTTTCAGTATCGAATATGCTTAATAGAACCTGAAAAGAATCCTTTCCAGGGCTTCATCACAGTGAAACTTATTAACAGATAACCAGCTCTGCTGGCCTCGGGTCCTGTTAAATCTCTACTGGTGTGGCAAACACAGTAGCATATTTTAATGTCATCCATAATTAACGATAAGAATGCATGGGTGGATTCTGGGCTGCTGCTTCTGTGTGAGATTATCCCAAAGAGCACGAAAGCATTGTTATTAATTTGTCAAAATACAATCTCCTGACAAATTAATTGGAAACCCAGAAGACTCACATAAACAATAAAAAAGACACTATTAGTGGAGGTTACTCAATTGTTATATCTATTACTGTTAAAATTGGGTGAATCAATTTCAAATGTACTGAAGTTTGGTTTCTGAGCCAATAGCACATCAAATAATAACTTCAGTTTCAGCCAGTAAGGCAATTATGTGCTTGTGCTGGAGTGTGAGAAACAAACTATGGCTCCGAGCACCTTTTCCGTCTAGACAAGCAAAGCGATTTGGAGAGCTTAATTCAATCAGAAGTGCTGACGAAATTCAATTTATAGAATTTCAGCAGGTCATTTAGTTTTCCATTTAGGCAGGATAGAAATTAAGAACAAAAACTGACAACCACGCCCAGAAGAACCAGCATTCATTGTGAAAAGAGGCACATTCACGCTGCACTGTTCATACACTGTTCATTCAGAACCAAAAGGTATTTCAAGTTCTCGTAAGCTCAAGGTGTTTTCATTTTCTAACATTAACATGTTTTTTTCTCCTTTGTAAAAAAACAAAAAAAAAGCGTGAAGTAAAGAATGGAAGAAACACTTTGAAAACACAGCCCACAGATTCTGGGCAATGGGGAGGGATGAATGTACACTGGAGGTTGGTTAGGAATCTATTTTATGGTATAGTTTAGTTGTAGCACATATGAAATCTATAGGCTCGGAGTTTATTTTATGCTTTTAGGAGGGCCATTCCACTCCAGGTTTAACAGGTAAAATGAGACTTACTACTTCAGGGTCTGAATGCAGGTATAATTGGTTCTATTAAACAATTTAGAACAGGGTTGGAACAAACACCAGGAGTGAAAGGGTCAACTTTGGCCACCCCTGTTCTTAGTGGTGGCCTTTAGAACCAATTTTCTGTGTCCGTGACAAAGCAGGAGTATTAGAATCAGCTCAGTTTCCTGAAGTGATGATGTAGTGTGTTTGCCATTGAGTAATCTTTTTTTCTTTCCAATCCTTATTAAAAAAAAAAAGGAACTTCTGTGTCATCTCAAAAAAGCACATTTTCTTAGTATAATTGTTTCTGCCTGAACCAAAGTAAGTCTTACAACAGAGGCTTTCAGCTGGAATAAAGCTTTCTGAATGTACAAGCTTAAACAAGCATCTTCACAGCATGTACAGTATTACACATGTGCAGAAAGCCTTGGCACGACACCCATTCCTCAGTTTATGTTTGTAGGGATCTACTCAATAGTAATGACACAATTCCAAATGTATTAAGCAAGCAACTCATTCGAAATCATGAGAAGCTTTCGTGTGATTCAGGCTAGGGTCATGGAGTCTTTATATCCTATTGACAAAGCAAGGCTTGTATTTCCAGAAACTGATGTCATTCGTCTGCCGTTCTTACAAGAGCCTAAAGCACGGAAACTTGCTGTCTTTAGAAAACAAATTCTCAAGTTTAAAAAAAAAAAAAGCTAGCTAAACATTAAAATCCCCACTGATGCTATTACCATTGCCACAGACATCATTTAAATTAGACCACTTGCTTGGCAGAGTATTTTATTTTTGGATGAGCTAAAAAATGACCCTCCAGATTCAATATTTCTCCACTACCAAATGATACCCCCGCCCCCCAGATTCCTATCTTCCAGTGAAATGAATTAATCCTTGAAGTGTGCAAACAAACACATCAGCTGCAGCTGTTTTCCTCAACCACGTTCCTGTTACCAGGAATAAGAGAGGATGCTTCATTAGACAGTGTGCTGCCAGCCTTGCAATTTAACAATTATTAACTGGTTCAGTGAGACTAACTGTTTATAATAAAAACATGTTTTAAGGTTGATTCTAAAAACTTTGAAACACTTGTAGCTGCTTTCTTAAGTATTATTATTAAGAACAGCAGCAACAAAAATAAATAAATACATAAGTACCTGGATGTAGTTGAAACTACCAGAATAAATCAATGGGGAGATTTAAGCCAACATGGATTTTATATACCATCATTCATCATAGGTGAAAAATTGTATCTTGTTACAACCAGTCATTAGAAGGGCAAAATAAGAACACCGCTAATCCATACATCTTGCACAAATGCAAGTTCTACATGCATTACTCACTGATCAAACTAAACTTGTAGTTACCTTGGCCAGCTATATTTGCAGTATCAGTTGAACACAAAAATACCAAGGTATGAAAAGTAACTGATTAATCGTGTATATAATTGAACTTCAGAGTGGGAAGCTTAGTGTCTCCCGATGGCAATCGCCAAGCTATTTTTTGCAGTAGTTATTAGGCCAGGGTAGCAGGGACTAGAGTACACCACTACAATAGAACAAAAAAATAATAATAATCTGGGTTCGGTTATTTAGCTTAACCAGTACAGAACAAGAAAAAATATAACAGATCTAAGACTGTCACATTCTGTACAAAATGAATTACATGTAATGCAGTGATACAGTTAACAGCTCAAAGTCTGTCTTAAATAATTTGGGGACATATAATCTGAACTGAAACATATTTTCTTATTGCAGATCAACTGTAACTTAATTGTTAACCATTATTTATAACGGATGTACTATTAACAATGCAAGAGACAGCTCTGGTTCTAGCCTGTTACCAGGGAGTATATTCTGCAGGGCCCTCTGCCTGGGAGCCTGTTAACCAGGAGTGTATTCTGCATCGCCCTCTTTCTGGGAGCAACAACAGTATGGAAATCATCTAGAAATCAAGAGACTGAACATCCTTTAAAATGCCTAACAAACAATACGGTTATCACACCACTGGAATGTACCTGCACCAGCCGCTGCTCCGCGAACACTGATGATGCACTCAATTTTCACAGTCTCCCCAGGGTATACTGTCAGTCTGGCTGAACGAAGGGATACACTGAATGCTGGACCTAGAGTGGAAAACAATAAGAAGAGGGGATATTTGTGTGTTTGTGTTGTACCTCTGTTCAACACACACACACACACACTTGCAAATCTAAAATTTCCAATTAGCAGGCACCTCTGTGAACAAAAGTTTTGCATCGTCCTATAGAATTAACAAGTGTTGCTTCATAAAGTCGAATGAAACCTGCTGAATAATGTTACATTAACACGTTGAATTACATAAGCTTTGTAGTTTTCCATATACTTAACGAAAAACTGACAAATTTCAAAATTGACATTTTGAAATCGAATATGAAATACTGTATTACTATTATCGCTTCTTACAAACTTTTGCAATATAATTTTGTAGTTTCTTAGATTACACAATGTTAAATATAAGATCAAAATTATGTTCATAAAGTTTTTTTTTTTTTTTTTTTTTTTTTTTTTAATAATGTCTCAATCTTAAAATTCTAGGTGATGCAAAACTTTTGGCCTTAGCTGAATCCGAGAAAGCCTTCACCACATTTAGTTTATCAAAATTATAATCTGAAAACCAGGATCTATAATACAGTACACTGAACTTTTTTTTTTGTTTTTGCCTTGCTAGACATAGCTTATGCATGTTGTACTTTTGCTGTAGCCTGCATTTGTGTACCCTTTGACAAAATGTAAAATTAGCATGAAGAATAAATTTAAAAGCAGCTCAATTAGTCCTGAAGATGAAGGGTTTCTTTAACACCACTTTTTGTTTTCTTTCGTGGGAACGCATTTGTGAAGCAACATGATTTATTTCACTTTCTGTTCGCACTGCAGTTTATGCCACAAAAGCAAGCCCCGCAGCAATAAAAGTAGAGATGAATCTGTGACAATTACAAAGAAACTGTTTTTAAAAAGGTCCACACCCAGTTCGCTAACCTAAAGCTGATTGACAGGGAGCTGAGAATCGTTACCATTTAATCCAGACCAATGCTCTTTAGCATATCATTCGTGTGAACTGCGTACTGTCAAGGACAGACAAAGAATCAGCTCTCAAGAAATCCTTGTTTGAACCTGCTGTTAAACAGTCACTTCATTGCGGCTTCTCACAGATGTGTATGAAACAAGAAGGAGCATGTTGGAAACAAAAGGCTTCTCAGATAAGATACTACATCTAAAACGTTATACAGCAGGCTCTTTGTAAGAACTTGCTGAACTAGTCCTGGGAGAGTCCTGTGACCAATTTTATCAATAGCAGCAAAGCTCTCAATAACTCAGCTTAGTGAGGGTGCAATTCCAGTTCAGTTTTTTTTAACCCCAGCAACTAGATTTAAAGTGCTGTGAAGGAGGTTCTGTTTTGTGGCACACAAGTTATTAAGGCAGACTACAGTAACTGTTACCAGGCGTGAGACCATATTCACAGCATTTACCACTGTGTTAAATTTGCACCAATTTGTTTCTGCATATTATCTCATTTCGCAAGTACAGTAGTCTGTTGCATATCCAATTACAGTGGCACAAGAGCAAGGGGGATATGCAAAAATTTGGATAAATGAATCCTGTTTTAAATACCATTATACACATCTGTAACAATTACTAAATTCACACAATTATTGTTTTGAGATTCAGCTTTTAATAGGGAGCTCCCCTAAATCCCTTGTTTAGAAAGATACAGGGTATTAATGCTTGTGACAGAGTATCTGTCTGCCGTGTGGGTGCATGCATTCGCTGCTGAGTGACAGGCAATCGAGACAGAGGATGAAGTTGATAGGCCCTGAAGGCAAACAGGATTTATTTACATATCAACACACTGAACAGCTCATGTGACACTACCAGCAATGGTAGCGCACAGAGTACACACAACACAGTGCAAGAAAACGGGATCTACAATCTCTGAACTAATCTTCTCTGTTCAATAATAGACAAACTATGGCTACTTGCCTGGCTGTTGGCAGTTTCAACTTGTGTACTCACTCTTTGGTATCCAAACCTGGTTCTCTCTCACTTACTGTCACACACATACACGCAACAACCCTGAGGTTAATAAATAACCTTTTTATACCTGACACCTGCTGGAACACACCTACCTGCTGATTAGATGCCACACCTGGTAATCAAACAGCAGGCAGGCTCTCCCAGAAGCATTAGGTCCTTCATGAATTAATTACAATAAATACACACTATTTACAATATACATTTACAAACAAAACCCTCTTCATGTGCTCTATACACTTCCATTAGTGTCAGGTAATTTACACAGTAGCAAAATGCACAAGTTTACGAAAAAAAAAATCAATGTAGACACAACTAGCTTTTGCTTTTCTGCAGCCATTTTGCATAAGCGCTGTACACATGGGTGACGCTGCTGTAGAGTATGATCATGGCGGATAAACTGTTAGGGCAGATGTGACGGGCAGATACACAACGGATTACTGTATAACCCATTGACTGTCATAACACTTTTTTGAAAGCCTCTGTCTAACTCAACAGATGAAAGTTATGAAAAACTTGTGTTGATTTTCTAAAAAGTCAAACAGTTTCCTGAATATCATGAAAACTCCCCCCCAAAGTCTGATTTCATGAATAACACAATTTCTTAAATAGAGCGGAAGTACAAGATTCATGAATAGGGTCCTGTCATTGTGGTTCTAGGAAAGACACAGCCTGCATCATGGTGCATTACTCAATGCTTGTGTGCTACTTATGACTCAAGCTACTATGACTAACCCTTTGCAGGCGTATGTCGGACCAGGTCCGACATTACAATTTTCCGTTTCCAATGTTGTTGGACCCTATTAGACATCATCAAAAAGAAGTAAAGCACAGGTCTCTAGTCATTTTTTCTCCGGAAAAAGCAAAGAAAACCTCTCAATGATCGATATGAGCCAAATGAAACCGAAAAAAAAAAAAGGTCGTATCTCATAGCCCCATCCACTGCAGAGATAACACGGATATAACATATAACAAAGGAGGTAGCTGCTTCTGCATCCAGCGCTCAACTAATGTTACAGACATTTGCAGAGCTTTTTGGGGATGTTATAGTAATAAAATAATGACTTGGATCAAATTATTGAGGAGTTTGGTGATAAAACGAGTGATCAGGAGAGGATTTATTAGTATGCACATCTATAAAGAGGTATGTGAAAAATACAGCGAACAAGGGATGGGGCTTAACTGTAGATACAGTACAGAGTGTCCTTTTGTGATTCAATGCCTTTTAAACCTGTTTAAAAAATGTATATTTTAAACAGTGCGTGTAAAATAAACAGCGCGTGTGAAAATAAATTGGACCTGACGCGCCTGACAAGCGCTGAATAAATGGACTGCAGAGGGTTGAACAGGTCCTTGTGATACACGAGACACTGCTGTGTGAGAGTAAAAGGTTGTTCAAAGGTACTCTGAGAAATTAAGCTTGCCTATTTCTGGCCTATTAATATTAAACAATGAAACGAAAAGAGGAATGTTTTTTATTACCTGTATTTTCAAAGTCGATCTTCACCTTGTTTGAAATACCTCTGGTGGCCTCACTCCATGTGTTCACGGCATCAGACGTCCAGGCTGTGACCTCACAGTAGTAGTATCCAGCATCTGAGATCTGAGTTCCATACATCCTAAAGCGGAACGTGTCCGCACTGGATTTTTCCAGGATTACGCTGTCCAGGCGATCCTTTTTGTTCCACTCCTCTAGACGAGTCACAGAGTCCTGACTCATAGACATGATCTTCCTTATCTTCCTGCTGGAAGGCTCCTCCACACTAATGAGCACGGAGTACTTTGGGTTCTTCAGATTCTTGCCAGTAACCTTGCAAGCCATCTCAAAGGTGTCTCCCCCAGAAAAAACAGCTTTAAGAGGGGTAGCAACAACTGTGAGACTTGGATCTAAAGTCGACAAATAAAGAACAGATACAAATATTTCAACCAGGCTGCAAGTAAAATATATCTAACGGCTTGAACACATGTGAAACTCCCCTTTGGCAACGACAGTCTTTGCATTAATAGAATAAAAAATTGAGTGTAGTTCAAAGCCACTTGATCAGTTTGTACTATGCCAAGGGCATGCAGCACAGAGCAATGGAACGTTTTAGGTCTATAGTGTGGTCTGACTGAGCTACATGACACAGCCCCCTACGATCCAAGGTTTCTGCCTTGCTGTCTCATTTACCCAGTGTCTTCTCTTACTACCTGACAAGTTTCATCGCTCTCTCCCATCCATCCTTGAATAGGTCAAGTAAAACCACACAGTATGGCGCTTACTACAGAGATTAACTTGTTTCCTGCGTCCTCTTGTAAAAGGATACTAAATAAACCATTCCCTTTTTATTAATTAGGGAATGGATAATATGACAGTGATTTTGTCATTCACATTTCCTGTAGAAAAATACAAACCCTTACTCTTACAAGGTTTAGCATTCTCAATAAATTCAAAAGTAATACAGTTTTTGTTTAAGCACGGTAGTTCCACCAATGTCAACCAAACACATGCTAGACATGTCAAATTCTGGCTTTAAAAAGTAAATAATAAGCACAACATGCCCAAGTTTGCTGTTACCACAACTTGTTATTCTAATTTCCAAATCTGAGTAAAATATTGCTTTCCAGCAAAATATTTATATGAGGAATAAGTTATGAAAGAATTCTTTGGTTGAAGTAAATCTAAATGTTAAAGATTCCAGTTGCTGATCATGCAAGGACTATTTTTAGAGTTAGTTTAAATGCCTAAACCATTATTTCTCTGTCTGGCCTAGAAAACAAAGTTGTTGTTTTTTTGTAGTTTTCATAAATCAAGAACTTGAGATTTTCCTGCTAAGTATGAGCTATTGGGACAGCAATGTGCGAAAAGTTTTCCTGACACTTGAGATAAAATCATAGGGACTATTTCATCTGACGTTCTTCCACTGACGGTTCTTTGGTATTCCATGGGACAACAAAAGGACTAGTGTTAGTTTCAACTCTGCAATGGTCTGGAAAACCCTAAATAAATAAAACAGCTGTACTTGTGCTTTTTGAAATTCACACAATGTAAAAAACTACAGGAGCAGGTAAGTTAAATGGTCACACTTTTGTGTTTCACTTTGCAATCTGTATACACTGGACTTGTTTGAATCACATTTCTAGAGTGTTCTATAAATTATATTTCTAAAAGAACCCTGTTTAACATCCTAATTAAAAGTATATGTAACAACCCTTTTGGGCTGTACTGTAAATGCCAGAACTCTTATCTGGTAAAAGTTGGACTTTGCTAACTGATTTACAGCACAGGTTGAGGAGGTGACACAAATATATTGAAAGCCAACAAAAGGTCAAATAGCACACCTCTGTAAAAAAAAAAAAAAAAAAAAAAAAAAAAAAATGTACAAACAAAAGCAAAAACTTTTTTTTTGTAATTTAACAGCAGACTAAACTAGATTTCCTTTAACAAGAACACACAGTATTCTCTGTGTGTTGTTTTGAGTATTGTTATTTTCCTAAATCTGTACACTGATGTTACTTTCTCTTTAAAATAATAATAATAATAATAATAATAATAATAATAATAATAATAATAATAGTTTTACTTGAAAACTAAAATTAATTTGCTCTCGTCTTTCTAGGTATTGTTTAGGAAAAAAGGCCGAATTGAGTACAGCACAGTAACTGCATTGTTCGAACGGCTGAAAATGATCTTAGTTATCTGGCTATGGTTTAAAAGTTACAGACAACAATGTAGAATGAAAAAAGAGAGATTAAAAACAAATAAACTGAAATATATATGCTGTTTTCCAATAAGAGGCTTTTAGTATCGTATAGGATTTGACTTATATAAGAATAATTAAATTGTACAGCTAATCTTAATTTAACATTTCCATCAGATATAAAACCATGTAATACACTGATTTTTAAGTCATACAGCATTCCTAAACGTCTTTCATGCGTAGCACTCTGTAAAACACAGTATGAATATAAAAAGTTGTTCTTAAATAATATCTAACTGTCATTGACTAACAATAAAACCATTAAAACACAAAATAGGTATACAACAAAAAAAAATACTCAAGACACAATCTGAAAGACACACACCTTCTTGCTCCCAGGATATTGGGAGATTTCTGGACGAGACATCCTTGGTCTTTACCCAGCTGTGATCTTTTGCTTGGGCCCATGCTGATACAGTACAGAAATACTCTCCCCTGTCAGTGTCTCGGGTGTGCAGGATTTGAAGTTTAAAAACTGCTGGGTCCAGCTTGGTGAGAACAATGTGTCCCTTCCCCACCCGCTCCTTGTACTTTTCCCCAGCCTGTAGGTCCCAGTTCTGGTCCACTGAGACGATCAGATCGTCACTGACTGGCACGTCAGCGGGTGAGGGTTTCCTGTAGTGCCAGGAAACAGTCATCTGGGTACCATTTGCATTTTGAACATCAGTCACTTTACACTCCAGCTCTGTGGGGTCATCTGAGAAATGTGGAGCGGTAGGGGCGCTAAGGAGAACACCGTAGGTAGGTTCTGGGGAAGACAGAGATTGTAAAATCATTATTGATATTATGGACACAATCCCATTACACAACCGTGATCGCACAGCAAGTTCATTAATCTTGATAATAGTAGAATGTTCCATGTTAGTTTACGTAAAAAGATGTACAACAAATGCTTTCTTTTACGATAGTTTAACGTTTAGTGGATCTCATCTACTATTCAGATTACTTAATTTACTTCATTCTACACTGAATTCTATTAATTATAAGCAAATAACCAAATCATTCAAATATGCATGTTCTTATTTGTGTATAGTTCTCTTTTGTAAGAACATTGTGGTCAATCTGTTTGTGAAGACGCTATGAATCAGTTTCCCTGTTTGCATTCTTCAGTGCTAAAATGGATTCATTGATCACATAGGATGATGGCTGAAGTCCCAGGCATTTCATGATCCTTTCAAACAAGTCCCTTTTCAGTGCTTGAGGATGTGAAGCTTTTAGGGGAAAGATGACTAAAGCACTTAAATAATCAATGCTGACCTACAACAAGAGGCTTTGGGATTCCCAAAGCAGGGACATAATTTAATGCATAATCCATAACACACTGAAAGCCATATTGGGGGTGTTGTCAAAATGCATGCATCTTGGCTGACTCTCCAACCAGTCAGAATTTGGCACAATGACCTTCTAGATCATTAACAGCAAGTGTGGTATATACTGAAACACGATCTGCTGTAATGGAAGCCTGCCAAGCGTTTCTAGATTATATTACAAAACAGTTTACAGAAGATCAGCAGTGTAATCCACCCATTATCATTTCATACTTCAAACCACACACACTGCAATCCTTCTCATGTGTTTCGTTTTGTCTGCCTGTTGTGGTTAAATGTCAGTTTTTTCTTGCTTCGCCATACAAATGACAAAAAAGGCTGTACACAGGCATACATTTATGTATCTCTCAACTTACCATTTGAAACTTCGTAATACATGATTATAGTCCTTTGTCAAGCCAGGTAGTTTTTAGATAACAATTAAATCCCTTATTAGAAAAACACCCTGGAAACAGACACTGGAATTAACTGCACATATTGACTGGCCCATTACTAATGTGCAAGTCTGTAAAAGTATGGCCGAATTGACTGGGTCTATCTCCCCTTGGGGCAGGAGGCCACTGCTTGAAGTGATCCATTGTTCTCATTCCTATTCTTTAAAACCAGGCACAGAAATATGAGAGCACTGGAACCACACAGCCCATAATGTGCAAGTTCATGTGTTTTAACAAAGCTTTTAATCTTCCATGCCATGTATTTTTTTTCTTTTAGTTTTTCTTCCTGTCAGTAGGTAACCTGCATAATGCCTTCTCACAAACTGTAGAACCATCAAACATTGTAATTTGCAGTTCATTTCCCAAAGACATCTAAAAGTGGTAGCTCTCTGAAATTTTTTGAAACACCAAGAAGATGCGAGACAGAATTATTTTACGTGAAGCAGATGTAAAGACAGTTAAGAATTGAGTTTGTCACTGTAAGACCACAACTTAGGGTGAAAGATGCTGGACGGCACTGGATTCAGCATCATTGCTGACAGCCAAGCGAGGTAAAGCAGCACACGAGAACCCCTGCATTTCAATACGAAAACCCTGTTTTCAGATACATTCTTGCAAAGTTGAGCATTTGTATTTGTCTTTAATTTGAGACAACTGACCTACTCTTTGTTTATACTGCACATGTATAGTCCGGGCCAGATCATTGAAGTGTATTTACAGCTAATGTGTCGATCATTCTATCATTTCAGTAATTTACGAACGATATATATATATATATATATATATATATATATATATATATATATATATATATATATATATTATATAATATATATGGTGTCGTCGCATCGTAAATTTTAAGGTCAGCAGCAGCAGTAAATTCCTAATCTAGCCAGACAGTTACCGTAGGATTGTACATTGTATTGCCATGTGATTTTGAACATATGCTTGAGATTATATAAAAATGCACCACTCTATAAACACTGTCAATTTTCATTAGACTTAACCACAGTTGAATTGTAACATCAAGTGAATTCCTCTAGAATCTAGGTGAGAGTGTGTCAAAACTGGGTTTCAAGCCTTAATCCCAAATCCATTCAACCACTAGACCAGACTTGCTCTTGACCACAAAACCAGACTATAATCCCTCCATCTCCATTCTTGCTCCCAATCAACAATCCTTAAACTTTGATTCACTTTTTTTCCAGTAATTGTATTTGTGTACAGTCTGTAAGGCTAATATTATAATGAAAACATTTTTCAGGAGGCGTATTCTACAGTTTCAGTTTTGTTTGTGTTGTCTTTTAAACCCTCCCTGCTGTAATTAAATAAAGCAGGGGGTGGTGTTTGAACTGGTGACCCAGCTTTACAAGCTAGGACATTAAATAGCACTCACCTAATTAATAATGCCCTAAAACCAAGCCAAAAGGCTGGAACCATATGGCTAAATTCATTACATTCCCTCCAGCATAAGCAACACTACTTCCTGGGGGGTTCTACAACACATACCACGCATACTTGCAGGTAAGCACAGAGCTTGAAATGCATTTGGTCGGGGCGTGTTTAATAGCCAAGAAGGCTATAGTATTCACAGACACTATAATGACATATAATCACAGTCACTGTAATTTCTGCCAAAAGTTGCAGGCTGCTTACTAAAACCACTCATTTTAATAGTTTAAAACTACAAAGTGTACAGCAAGGTACTGCAACGCATTAAAAAGTGTAAGGGGGAAATAAAAAGCAGAACTCTTTATCCTGGCAGAGTTCAGTCATTTGAAAGGGTACCCAAAAATATCAGTGAATCACTTTCACAATAAGAAACGTCTCACAAGCAATTAAAATAAATTAAATCAGTTCTGGTCCAGCCATGGCTAATGGTGAACATAGAGAAAATAATTGTGCTTCCTTGATAGAAAGCAGGCTTGAAGAATAAGTGAAACTGTCACAAATTCACTATGATTTACATAGCACTAACTAATGAACATTAACAGTAACATAGTACATACTTTACCAATATGGTGGTTTTGTGGTTATTTATCTGAAATGAAGGAAATGCTCTGGGCACGGCACTGCTCTCCATTGTCAAATAACTACACTGTGCTGTCTTGAATTCTGACGGAAGTGTAACCCAGGCCTTTCAATTCCTGACTGACTGACTGCTGCATTGGCTTGCATAAGCTCTCTCTCTTCTCTTATCTTGAATTCTCTCTTTTTTGATGTGGCTTAACCGTTCAAACCCTAGCTTTGTCTGTGTGTACTGTAGCATGGCTCTCATCATGTTAGAAATCAGTCTGCAGGATGCAACCTGAACCAGAATGGTAAAAGTAATGTTACACTTAGATCTGTCCATCAAAAGTAAACACAGCTCACTCAGTAGCAGCAGTGTGTGTAAAACCTGAAAGTACGGTACTGCACATATACTAAACAACAAAGATTATTGAAAAGAAAAGCACGCACACCAACTGGTTTTGTATGTAGAAGAAAAATCTTGTTCAGCTTTTTAACAGTACAGCAATTCTATTAAATCCCTTGCTTTCTTTTATTGAACATGGTTATACTGGGGAGCTTGTTTTACATGAAGTGACAGCATGTAAAAAGTGAAAGTGAATTCCCAAATGCACTGTCTATTTATCTGCAACTGAATCCATTCTGTCCTGCTCAGAGCAGAATTTACTGTTTAATTAAGACCCATAATAAAATGTGCATTGCTCAGATTCCATCTGTACTGTTCAGTTGGTAGCAGCCTGTAAATGACACATGCCAGATGTCCATTAGTTAACACTAGAACCACCGGATTTTCTAACTACCCAGAACCACCACGCAGGTCACTTTGACCCATACACTTTTAAACTGCTTTGTTATGAAAATGAAAGAGATACTATCGGATACAACTGAAAAGTTGTATTCATGAACATCATACATAACATTTGCATCGCATAAACACTGTATTTAAATGTACAATTAAACATAAAATGGTTTATTTTTATAATGAGTGCATATACATAGTACTACATAAAAATAAAATATAACACTTCTTCCGGTTTGACTGCTGCATTGTACTCTATGGAGGCGAGTACGCATCTGCCAATTTTGATAAAATTCACTAGATGTGATCGTAAAATTAGAAAATCTGTTTTAGAGCAGGTGCAGCGACTTTTTATTGCACAGATTAACAATTCACATCACAAAGATGCTGCAAAATGATCTGTCCATCTTGGGCAGGTGTTGCAACTCTTGGTCTCCCAGTTCGTGGCCTGTCATTGACAGAGTGTGTCTGATTATAATGTCTCTCCAGGTTTGAAATTGCTTGCTGTGCGCACCCAAGACAGCGAGCCACAGTACGCTGTCCTAGTCCAGCGTCCAACGTACTGATTGCACAAAGGCGCTGCTCTCTTGACAGACATGGCATATTGTTTTTTTGCTGTGATTTTCTTTATTGCTTTTATTCTAGCTTGCAATTCAACAACTGAAATCACTCCATATCCAGTGTCCAATCAACTGTCTCATTAATTAAGTGATTAATGCATATGCTTCAGTCAGTCATTCAAGTGTGTCATGATCGAGTGATTAAAAAGAAACCAAAAACATTTTGTCAATGTCTTATTTATATACCTTATTTTAGTGATGGTTCTTTTGATGCTCAGTATATAAACAAGCCTATTGTTACAATGGGAGGACTTCCCTTTTAGAGAACACCCTGCCCAGAGGTACCAGACATGCTTTGGTCTTCAGAGACATGACAGCAGGATTAAGTGCCTTTGACAAAACTACTGTTTAATATACAGTAAACAACCTCCATGCAACCATCGACATATAAACTTAATCTCATCATTAACTTTAATAAACATTGGCAAACGAAACCCCAAGAACAAATGAATACAGTGGATAAAACAGCTTCTGTGATATAAGAAAACACAGCAACTTACCT
Source organism: Polyodon spathula (assembly GCF_017654505.1). NCBI lineage: Eukaryota > Metazoa > Chordata > Actinopteri > Acipenseriformes > Polyodontidae > Polyodon > Polyodon spathula. The sequence continues at coordinate 35,522,257 of NC_054542.1, read as the reverse complement.
AACGAAGTAACTGTCACGCAGACAGATGTCGAAGTCTTCTCTGCCACTTTGTACCATGTCTCGCCAGACTGTGGCATCCACCCTACCACCTTGCAGAAGTAATATCCTGTGTCCGTCTTTCCAACATCTCGGAAGACCAGTCGGGTGGTGTCAGCACTTACACGGCTGACAGTGACGGCGACTGATCTGTTCACCACCGAGTCACGGTCCATGTGCACCAGCAATCGTGAGTTTCCCTGGTCTGCACTGGGAGTAGGGCTGACATACCATGCGACCTCCATGCGGACAGCGTCACTGTTTGCTGTTGCAACACTGCAGGTTAATTCAAGTGTTGAGTCTGCATTTAAGGTAACATTGCTTTCTCTAACTGAAACCATGAAGGATGCAGCTGAAACAATAAAAACAACAAGCTAAGTCTAAGACAGCAGTGTTAAACCCTTGTATTCCCAAGAATCTCTGTTAACTGACAAAGTTCAATTAAAATATCTTCAAATGTTACCACCAGTTCTATTTATTTTGTTCTTTTGACCCAGTTAGATTATTTCAAACATTTTATAAAAAACAAAATTTACTGTTCTTCAAAAGACAGTCATTTTATATGTCCTTTCAATGCACTGTTAAAAACCTCATTAGTATCAAAGTTAATTGTAGGCTGTAACTGGGAAATTACAGTACTCAATTTAATAACACATTTGGAAGGTTGGCTTTGTTCAAAAATACAATTCTCTGAATGCTTCATTTTGTCTTTCATAGACTCTATTCACAATGACTTAAAAAACATTTCTGTGTGCATTTTGAATTAACTCTTTCAGCACTAAAATAACTTAATAGACGCACTACCCTAAGGTAACTAACAGTTTCAGCGTCTTGTATTAAAAAATATATAAAAATTGACAAATATACACAAATTATATTAGATTAGTTTACTGGTCTTTTCTGTTCCACTAGTTTTTTTTTTTTGTTTTTTTTTCCTAGATCTCTAAGATGAATGTCAAACATTTAAAGAATACCTGTATAGTCAAAATATCTTATATGATCCTCTTTCATAAGTTAACACAAAATAATGTCACTTCAATCGAAGAAGAAAAAGTAGTTAAAAGTTATTATTTTTATACTAATACTAATATATATATATATATATATATATATATATATATATATATATATATATATATATATATATATATATATATATCCCCTATCTATGTACTTCACATAATCATGTTCGTGAGCTTGCACCACTGTACTTAAATTAGCCTTACTTAAATTCCAGAATGAGAATGAGGATACCTCCTGTGCAGCCAGTAGCAGAACGTTCCACCACTGAACTGCGTATCTGATTCTCCCATGTTACAAGAGACAGGAGAGCCGTCACCCAGATATTGAAGCTCTGGGTTAATTATCTCCTGTCATGTTACTGCCTCTCTTTCCTAAGCCTTTAAAATAAAAAAAATGTGTTGTACGTGGAAGAGCTATAAGTTTGCAGGGTATGCGTAGTCTGGTGGTTTGACTCGCGCTCAGTGTCTGACTTTCACCAAACCTGAAGTTCCTGATAAACGCTGTAACTTGAGCAGAACCACAAACTAAATGGTATCTGCACCCTTCCCGATTACAATCTACTTTCACTTCAACTTGAGGGTTCAAGAGCAACAAAGCAAGGAGGAGATAACTGAATAATGTATGCAGGTGCATCTGTGAATCACCTTACTGAAGCAATAACACTGGTGGGGAGAGTGGTTGTTGTGGAAGTGTGCATATTCCTGGTAGACAAACACCCATGCTGTCTGGTTCATTGCTCCTATAAAATAGATAGACTTGGGCAAAGAAGTGGAAGTAACTTCTTTAGATCCCACTTGTGTGGTCATGATGGGATTACTACTGTAAATGAGTCTCGGTCAATCAGTGCTTAGCTCAACCAAACCATTGCATCTTACTAACAGCCCCAAACTGAACTTACCAGGAAAAAAAGTATAGTTTAAGGGTTATATATCCGTAAATGAAAGAAGCAAATCTACTAGATATTTTAAATATCAGCCATTCAAACACTAGTGGCAAAAGTAAAACAATTAGTTATTTTTCCACATTCCTTTGTAGAGTTCTCTCTCATATTGGTTTAAGTATTCATAGTACAAATGTGTTAGTGGTTTAGAACCACAAAAAAAACCTTTGTGTCACTCACCAATGGGCATCACTTTAACCTCTCCCACATCCGTGCTCTTCTCCAGGATGCTTTTCCAGGCATCACTCTCGTCTTTCACCCATTGGCCGACCACACAGACATAGGTGCCTTCATCTGTAGGCAGAGCATGCGAGACCACCAGGCGGTATACCCCGTTGCCTAGCAGCTCCAAGCGCACACCACCGGCCTGGTATCGCTGGCTGTAGCCACTTCCAGCCGTAACCCCTCCATCTGGATTGAGGGAGAGGATCTTCTCAGAAGCAGCGCCTCTTCTCACCTCCCAGGTGACCGAGAGATGGGTGCCTTCCACGAAATCTTGTGAGGCTGCACAACGCAGGTCGAACAAGCTGCCTTCTGTTATACTTCCTGTTTTACTTCTATATTTTGGTGCTGCTACTTTCAGGCTGTCTGAAATAACTGTTACAGAAAAAAAATAAGAAAAAAAGAACAAGGAATAATTTGTATTTTTGTATTTTGTTTTATTATGACATAGCAGGGGTTCAAGTGATATTTGTCCTGAAGCCAGTTGGTCACAAGCTCAAATAATGTTGTCAACACAATGTTTATTTTTATTTTTAGATTACTTGGGGATTTCAGACTGGTAATTCCAGCTTCGAATCAGAAAAACAAACAAACAAAAAATCCCTTCAAATAAAGTCACTCAAAATGTGCAGCAAAGTTTTTGTTTAAATGTTATGTGATTTTACAAAAAGAGTAGACAAAATCTAATATGTTTGCATTGTAAATCCCATCCTGTTTTGCTGAAAGATTTTACATGATAACTTTAGAAGCTGTTCCTGGAACACCCTAAAAGGGAGTTTCAACTGCAAGAATGGCTTCAGGCATCTTGAAAAGAACAAGGAACTTGATGCGTTAATTACATTTTAAAATTTGCCTTTATTTACAGTCATGTAAAAATGTACATTTATTTTGTAGTCTGTATAAAAGAAACCACTTTTTTTTTTTTTTAAATAGTCAGTAAGACACCCCTTTTATACCCTGGTGCATTTACCAGAAACTGATTATGGCATTTTCAGTTTACTAGATAAAAGTTTCAGTTTAGCCAGATAAAAGTAAATATGGAAGACTACAGTTGCTCAGCCACGACTCCCATTGTGTCTCTGTGAAATGGCAAGCATTCCGAGGGAAGATACTGTAGGTCAACTGGGAATTTTAAGTCATCAGTAAATCATTTGCCTACCTCTTAGTTCGACTTCCGCGTCATAGTTTCCACTAATTGAGGCGTCTGTGCTGGGAGTGAGGCACTTGTATTTCCCACTGTCGGTTAATCTCACATGTTTAATCCTGAGAGCTACAGAGCTGCCACTGGTTCGCTCCACAGCAATCTCTCCACTGTTCACTCTGTCTTCGTAAGACTTATCAGTGAAGGAAGAGTCAAGTGTGCTGACCACCTGCACTTTAGAGCCTGGGCCCTGGGTCAGCTCCCAGTCGAAATCCTGCTCGGGGGGGCCGTCAAAGTGACTGACATTGCAGGGGATGACAACGTCCCTACCCTCCACTCGGATCAGGGGACCAGCAGGAACCTTTACTATCCGTCCAAGACAAACAGCTGAGGGGGGGGAAGATTGGTAATGTTTCTTATACGAGTCACAAAGATGATACATTTATTTATTTACTTGGATAAGACACAGTCCCCGAGACATGATGCAACCTCACTGAAGTGAAGAACAACAAGGCAGAACTAAACCATCCAGGCAGGAGTGTAGTCTCTGTTTTAAGATTGGAACAGGTGACTGAAGGAATATAAAAATAGCATTACCCTTTTATGGAATCGGTTTCTTCATTCACTGTTTTGTCACTAAAGAGAATTCCAAGCGATAATTTATGAAAGTGATTTATACCGTTTAATTACAGTGAGGACTTAACAACATGCACTTAACATGTCTGTTAACACACAATCTCCACCGTAGCTGTTAGTGCAAAACTACAGCTAGACAGTAATCCGGAAATCAGATAACCAAAACCTCCATACATGTATGATACCCACATTCTAATATTCTCATGTGTGGTAAAGAATGGCATTACATAGTACTATCACAATGGGAGAAATGGTTCTCTATAAATATGTAAAAGTGTAAGGGTGAAATAAGTATGTAAGCAAAGAGAGAAAGGTGACTCCTTACATCGGCAGACCATTGTGACCTCCTAAAAAATCCAGAATCCTGGTGGCAAAACTTCTTGGTGACACACCTTGCAGGCATGGAAGTGTACAGAAGGCTTAGATTAATAGATGGTGTAAGGTGACAGGAAGGGATGTGGAAGGTTTGGAATTCACAAAAATTTTGAGATTAGGGAAGTCAGAATATAGGGGATTTTGATACATGGAGGAAATACATTTGTAAAAAAAAAAAAACAACATGTAAATGAAATAAAAAACAAACCAGATACTGGAAGACATTAATACATCGGACTGTGTTGTGCAGCAGCAGTAGGAGGAGGAGATGGTGCTTTACTCAATCCACTTTGTTGTTTTAGTTACACTGAACCATGTGGCTGGGTATTTGTATTTTGAGATTCTGAGCAAGACATTACAAGGTTTAACTAAGGATGTTTGGAGGGGGTTTATGTAGTTCCTAAATGAATAAATAATTCAAACATAAAATGGCATGTAGCAATACCGCATTGATAAAGGTCAGCCATTCTCTATTTAAATACAAGACAGTCCATAGCCTGTCCACTTGGAGATGTCATGCAGAAAATGTCACACATCCATTAAAAGTATCTGCTACTGCCTCCAAGGCAGCTGCACTTCACAGCACTGCAGCCTCTAGGAGAGGGGGTGGGAAGGTTTCTTTTAATCTCAAATAAATTGTTTACCCTTTACAAAATATGCTTTTCTGCTGTTTGAATGTGATATTTTCAAACCATCATAATCAAACACAGACTTGTTTCAAGCCTACAGGCAGCTGATCACTCTGTACTCCCCCAATGCAGGCTCCAACAGCAGGGCACACTGACCAAACAAACCAAAATAGTGCATCCCATAGCTTTATAACCGCCACTATTCCTCTGGGTAGAAAATGTATCCATTTACAGTCCATAGCAGGGTGCGATACTTTATCTTGCTCAGTGTGGAATAAATATCCTCCTTGGTTTGCTAAAGCATTGCAAGTGCAGAACTTAAAGGAAACACTATGCATTTAAACCCATCAATGAAACAACTTAGAGTACCAACTAACATAAAATGCCAAAAACAAGTCATGCTGTTACAACCAACAGTTTCCAATTAGCACTTGGTAGTTTCAACAAACATTCAAGCCCTTAAAAACAGGAATGAACAGGCAGCTTTGGTTCCTCTAGTATATCCAAGATGCCTTGCCCTTAAGACTGTTCTCCAGTTCAGTCACTTGACAATTAACTGGAATCGCCTCAAAAAAACCCACACAAAATCCCCATTATCCTCCGGCCTGAAGTGTTTTGTTCCTCCAAATCCTCCCACGGACCAGCATTTGTCTGTGGCTTTGTGTGCCTCCAAAGAGCACCTGTCAATAGAGATGCTTGACGGGAGAACCCTGACAATATGGGACAATACACATTCAGGATCTTGTTACTGTGTTATACTAAATGAGAAAAGGCCAAATGGGTTCTAGTATAGCTTTATCCTTGTGCATTAACTTGCAATGGGAGCAGCTTTATATTAAAGTTGAACATGCATACTCTTTATTGAACCGAAAACATATGTGACAGAACAGCATTCAATTATCTTTAAGATTCAGGGAGAGAGTCCAGTGGTTAAAGAAAAGGGCTTGTAACCAGGAGGTCACTGGTACAAATCCCAGCTCAGCCAGTGACTCACTGTGGCCTTGAGCAAGTCACTTAACCTCCTTGTGCTCTGTCTTAGGGGTGTGACATGGTTGTAAATGACACTGCAGCTGATGCATAGTTCACACACCCTAGTCTCTGTAAGTCACCTTGGATAAAGGCATCTGCTAAATAAATAATACATACACCCAAACCATCATACAAGATAATTGATATATGTGTTAATATCCCAGATTAACATATGTTATAAAATATTAGAAAACAGTGGTGAAATGTTTAATCATACCAACAATAATGGAGCAATCCGTTGTATAATTACCCTGTTAATAGTCCAGATGTACTAAATGTATCGAAATAGTGATCTAACATGATACATAGTCCACAGACAATAGCCAACACAGAAATTTTAATCTGGAATTTTTTTTTTTTTTTTTAATTAACTTAAAAGTCCCTCTGGATAACACCTGCTTCAAGTACAAACATAATTCGTGCACTGTAGTTTTCTGAAATGTCATACACTGGCAGAAACAGCTGGTACAATAAAGGGAATACTGTACTCGTTTCCATGAAATATCATCTACAGATTGCCAGCTTCTATTTCCATGATTAACGTTGTACATGCCTTACAGTTTACAAACTACCCCTATATTTCTTAACTGGCTCGCTACCCTTTATAAATGATTAACGTGGTATATTTCCCGCAGTTTTGTATTTTGTCATATTCTGCACCGCAATGTAACATGTACCTGTTTCAGTTCTCTTTAAAATCTTTGTTAATCTTGCAAACCTAGTACCAAAAAAAAAAAAATCAGATCCAGTTATCTAGTTGTGTTATTAGCACTGTGTTAAATTACTTTCAGTTGCAACAAAAGTGTTATAATAGCGCTCAATGAACACCTATCTCTGTTTAAATTGTTCAAATGTTACCACATGGCGATTGGTGTTTAATATGTGCATAAACAACGTGAAGGTAGTTTTTCGCAGTCATTGGGTATATGTGCTCGCTGTCTCGTTCACTGTATTCTGGTTTACAAGCTTCACACAAAACCAGAGTAAACGAAAAAGTTTTTTTTCGGTCGGCAAATTGTACTTCAAGCCTTTAGCAGATGGTCAACATACAGTACATGAGGGTATACCAAACGGTACCTTTAGAGACAAGAAGGATTTTGCATTTGATTTGGACTTTCCGCAAAACGAACACATTTTTTTCAGCATAATAAAACTAACAAAAAAACACAGTGAATAAAAAGTACACACACACACATAATATATATTGTACTGGATTTAAAAAAAAAAAAAAAAAAAAAAAACTCACCAAAAATTGTAGATAGGACAAAAAAGCTGTCGAAAAAGCGTTCCATGTTGTCAAGTTGCTCTTCTCTTTCTTGTCTTAAAAAAAAAAAAAAAAACACCGAGGGTTTCCCAGCACTCTGTAGGTGACAATGCAAATGCGTTTGGTTTCAAATTACAATCAGGCAGATTTCAAAACTTTCAAAATTAAAAAAAAGAAACTTAAAAAAAAACCGAAACAATCCCTTCAGTGAGTTGCAGTGTTGTAGAGTACTGTACTATATTGTTTTGTTGAGAGATGTTTCTAAAGTCATTATTCCTTCTTCCAGTTTGGATCGGAGGACTGAAGCGAGTGTGGAAGACGGGGTTTTCCTTTTTTGCTCAATTGAAAAACATTCTCTTCCTCTTCCTTCATTGATAGTACAGGTAAGTCAAAGTATTGTGCAACCAGGCTTAAAGGCGAAGCGCACACTAATAGAAAAGACGAAACAACCCAAGGTTCTTGATTAGAGTGGTGCAGATGACCAGCCCAAAATAAGACGGATCAGTCTAATCAGATTTCACTTAGATGAAAAAAGTGAACATGGAAACGGTCAAATATATGACTAGTGAAAACTGTAAGGTCTACACTCATACCAGCCTTTTAAAGCTAAAAACGCAAAATAATGCCGACAGGGGGTTAGCCTTGAGGGTCGAGTTTAATTATTCACACACATCTTATGAATGGGAATGATGTTAATTACTTTGTTAATATTAAACTTAATATATATATAATTTATATATATATATATATATATATATATATATATATATATATATATATATATATATATTTTTTTTTTTTTTTTTTTTTTTTTTTAAGGGGCTTTGTGGGGTGGGGACACAAACAATTATCATTTCTGTATTACAAATATTTTCCAAATAAGGTCCGGTGATATAACCAGTGTTTTAAATCTGAAGGCAATTGTTCAGAAACATAAACTTACACACACTTAGCATTTTCTTATCTTTCTGAAAAGCCAATTGACAGACATGCCCTGAATACCCAAGTACACTTAGGGGGCTCTAGTGGTCATTATGACTAATCACAGGTGATGCCTTCTCAGCATATATACTGGAGTTGAAATTATATTTCGAATGAAAGATCTTGCTGACTTTAAACGTCTGCCTAACGTCCCATTCTTTAAAAAAAAAAAAAAAAAAAAACATCTGTCAGTTGAACAACAACAAAAAAAAAAACATTTTGGGAAAAAAAGGTAATCCACTATTTTATAATTTTGGTTTTGCTTTGTATATATAAACTACCAAGGAGCTTAAAGAAATATCCTATTGCTGCAAGTTTATTCATGCTAGTTTTAATTTGTGTCACTCTCAAAAGCAAATCAACTGAAGTAGTAAATAGACACCATTGCATTTAATATTTTACTAAATAATAATAATAATAATAATAATAATAATAATAATAATAATAATAATAATAATAATAATAATACTTAATTACCAAAACCTTACTCTTTCTCATGACCAATCATAATATTATATTTTTATAAGACCACTGTCCTTTTTGGCTCCCATTGGTATTACTTTACCTATCTGACATGGAGATGGAACTTGGCCAGTTCCTCCACATTTGGTAAAGCTTTGTCAGTTGTAAAACCCAAAGCATTAATGATACATTTCTTGACTGAAATTTGTCTGGGGTAAAAAGTAGCAGACATTCAGTTTAACTGCCACCAAAACATTTTACAGTGGTATTTGAATTTCATGGACTGTTACATGAGTTGCATAGAAAATGGTGGGATGGTCTTTGTCAAGGAGATAGTAATGGCCCCTGGGGAGGGGGAGGGGGGGTATTCCAGCAGTTGCCATGGTGACACTATACCCCCTATCAATCTTTGTTTTGTGGAAGAGAGCTGTCTGACTGAGATTTCTCAAAGCACATTCCATAGTTCTTTAAAGCAGGCTAAGAATGTGTGTGCCATTTTATTTTTATATATATATATAGTAACCGAGCTTGCAACTCTCTGTGGTTCGTTGCCCCTTTAAAACAGACCCAGGACACAGAAATTGATTTTTCAGCACTTGTGCGCACTTTTAATAACACAAAATCAAAATAAACAAAACAAACACCTAACTCTTATGAGCACTGACTAAAACAAAACAAATTCTAAAGTAACAACAGGACAGCTAAGCTGTTTACCTGTTATACACACAACAAACATCGGTTTAACGCTACCTAAAAATTATTTTTCCTTACGGTTGAACACACTCCCAACCGGGCTCTTCAGTCTTCAGCAGCCCTGAATAGACTGCTTCTTTTCTTTTTATACCGTGCACCTGGCTCGAATTTCTAATGCTAGCCAGGTGCAGGTGACAATTAATTAACTGGCTCAAATGCTACCCAGGTGGCACCGTGAGATTCTTAAAGATTACGATCGGTCCACGTCACACTGTTAATTAATTGTGTGATTGTTAGGTTTTGTGCAAAACGACCAATAGATGGGGATATAAATAATATAATATATATAGAAAGAAATATAGATAATTTGATAGGTGTTTAGTTATGTTCGTCCAACAACACTGTTAAGTTTAAAGATTAATATAATATTATTAATATATATTCATAATGTATGGGAAATTCCAAACTCCCCAAATCATTACAAGTGTTGTATTGTCCTTTTGATTTTAATAATTTGCTTATCTTTTGCCACAGGGCACTAAAGTCTTGGCATCCCCACCACACCTCTTCACAATCAGGTTTGAGTGTTCTTTTCAAAACAATTTTTGGAATATTTAATAAGCAAGGCAAATAATGGATAAATTATACAGAACATTAATATTAGGAAATATAGATGGCATAAAATATCAATTTGAAGTGGATTTAGGAAGATTAAAGCAACACGTATGAAACTACAGCATAACAACACTTAAATAAAAACCATCAGAAAAGTCTGACAGCCCACAAAGCATGCATATTATCAGTGGTCACTGGATAAATACCAGGGAGCAGTGTTAAACAGTCACACAATAAGTGGTTCTTCATGCACTTTAATAACTTCCATTAAATACACTGACGTGGGAATGTGCTGCCAGTTGTAGTGGAGTACTGGTACAACAATTAGTACTTGGGAACTCTTCCTTTTTTGCAAAGTATCATTTACTCTCAATAACAAAAGAACCCATTCATAACCGTTGACGCATTTTTTGCGGATCCTTCACAGTTCCTTTCATAATGTTGAACAATAAAGATAAACCTGCTGCACAGTCAGCCCCTTCAATGCAAGGTACTTGGACATGTCAGTCAGTCAAGTTCTTTTGAAGAACAGGTGTTCTAATGTAAGACATACACTGTCTACCAAGGAGAGTATGTAGTGTCTAAGTGTGAGCTATGTTTAGTGTTGGGCAACACAGTGGAAATGATTGGAACCATGTGGGAGGCTGCCCTTTGAAGAACTGGAGGCCTTAATAACACATTTTCATCTGCACCATGAAACCAGTCTGTAAAACTAAAATCACATCACGCTCCAAAACTGGTTCAATGTGTAGTCTACAATCCTGTCTTTAACCAGACATCACACAAAGAATTACCTGTGTGTATTACTCTTTTGCATAAATGACAGTGTTCTGCTTGCATGCTTTTGCATCAGTTTCAGTTTGAAGGTTCATTTGAGATAATTGGAAGGATTGCATTTAACCAGATTGCAATGCTAACTAGGGCTAACAGTGTCCCAGTTGAGACTGGTTTTATCTTGGTTTGCTGCCGATGGCAACCAACAGGCAGACCAGTATGACAATCTTACACAATGACTTTACTGCTTCCAATCTGTTTTTTTTTTTTTATGTCACTACTTTAATGCATAGTGATCCTTATGGAATATAACGGGATGATAAGACTTTTTAGCAAATTACTCAAATTTCTCTGTCTTAAATTGTTTCATGTTGAATAACGATACTTGCTGTGATGTACAAGGTGCCTATAATTGTATAATGATGGCTTTTTTTATTCAGCTCTAATGAAAGGCCATGCTAAAATGAAATATATTGATACCAAGGTAACAAGCTGGAGGGCAGCCAAGGGAGAAGCTTTTAAACCCAAACTATTTTAAGATATCACAGTACCAGCCAAGCATGCCTCATAAAGGTTGTTACAGATAAAATGTTTTATTAAAGACATTATTTCCTTTCACAGTGGTAATAGTGATCAAAGAGATTTAATAAATGTTTTACCGTAAATATAAAGACGTTAGTGAAAGCGATGACAATGTCAAAGCACTTTTAGGCATATGTCTTAACTCATGGTGCTATTGTATTTTTTAAATTATTCTTAATAATACATTCATGATCAAGGTTAGTAATAAACAACAGATAATAGCAAATGTAGACAAAATAACTTTTTTTTTTTATGTTGGCAATCCAATTTTTTTTTCTCGCTGCCCAAAAATGTATAATTGACCACATCATTGAAAGAGCAAAAACCTCAAACAATTTTAGCTCTTAACATTACATAACACAGTAGTGTTCAACAAGTGTCAACACACTTACTGAAAGCTGAATCCTGCACTTTAACCAGTCACTTATAAAACAGAGGTGTTACGAGAAATGTACTTTTCAGGAATGTGATTTAAATGAACCTGTCTTCACAAGAAATACCATTAAAGTAGCTACTTTAAACTCTTGCAAACCAACAATATTCTCACTGTAGAGAAACAGGCAAAACATCTCTTAATACATTTATCAGCCCAGCTGAATGCAGGAGCACCTGATTCTTTGGTTTCTAAAAAACATAGAAATGGTCTAATTTGTAAAGCCTAGTGTCGTAGAACTGTACTACAGTACATGTAAAAATAAAAAAAGGCATCACCATTTTTTTGGCTTCTTTATGATAAAGAATCATCTGCGTTACTTACTGTATATCAGTGAATCCGGTAGTGGTTTTACAACTGTGGTTAAATCACTGAATGTTTGTTTACACTTATATGTTGTGTCAAGAAAGGTCTCCTCAAGCATGGACACAACACTGAGTATGAACATGTCTGAGACAACAAAATCCTAAAGGCTCTTCACCCAAAGCATGTACAAGGCCATTGCCAGCTATGAGAGACCAAGGCATGGGCCTTGGTTAAAATCATACAAATAATTATTTATTTATGCTTTCTTTCACATTGCTTAGCCTCAGTTGTTTTTCATGGCTGGCTACTGTCCTGATGTACCTTCTGTTTTTAAGACAGGGAGTATGTTATGAGCCATGTACGGTATATGAGTATCTCCGGGAAAAGTAATTAAGCAAGCCAATTTGTCATGTGCTGACTATGATTAAAAAATGCAACTTCAAGTTTCACTCCTGGGAATGATTACTTCTCGTGGTTTGAGTATGCTGCTCTATTGCTGAGTGTTGTACAGAAACACAAACACCAGGACTAATTCACATTACATGTATTGTTTGCTTCCCTTTACCATACAAAATCAGAGGGACTGCAAGGTGGCACAAGTGAAAACATAACTGGTTAAAACACAGGAAGCAAGACTTTTAGGGCTCATGTACTCAGTAGGATTCTGCAGGATTCCCTGCTCTTTCTCATTTGTGTATATATATATATATATATATATATATATATATATATATATATATATATATAGGTGTTTGCATTACAATATAGATAGTGGGCACTGTTTATATGGTCATGCACAACAGTCATTGACAGAAAGGGTGATCATTTAAATTGTAGCTGACAACCCATGCAATTTATGGCTAGCAACAGAGGTCTTAAGATAATAAATACTGTTATGGAGGTTGTGAGAGGTGGTTGGTGGCATGCGCTGAAGCTTTTAGTGTTTGCTAAGTCAACAAACTTTCTTAGGGGTTAATTTTAGATCTTAAGTTCAGCTAGTGATTTAACCGGACCTAACGATAACTTTCGACAGTCTGATATATAAAAAAATATATAAATATATATATATATATATATATATATATATATATATATATATATATATATATATATATATATATATATATATATGTGTGTGTGTGTGTGTGTGTGTGTGTGTATGTGTATATATATATATATATATATATATATATATATATATATATATATATTATATATATATATACACTTTTTTTTGTTTTTTATAACTTATGAAAATCCATGAGATAATATATGTACAAATGTGATGAATTAAACACACTACAACCAAACATATTTGAAAGCAGTTAGTCTAAGCAGCAGTGCCCCCTGCTGTCCATATGTTACATGACTCTGCATGCGCATAAGCACAGAATGAGAGGAAGAGTAATTGAGACTCTCTGAACTCAGACCTCTAATTTAATGCACCGTCAAACCATTCAGCCTCATAATATACATTGCGTGGGGTGGACATAACTACCGTCTAAAATGAATTTAATGACCCAGTGTGAGTCACAAGAAGGAAAAGCAATGAGAGCGCCTTGCAATTAATTTTATTGATGGCACATTGTAGGCATGGTAGTGCTCTCTGAACAATGCAGCGGGGGCAGATTTACAGTACTAAGCTTTTTGTCTTGTGAAAAATGTGTAACACATATAATGTAACAAAAATAAAAATATGTTCTGGATTTGTCAAAGTGTGGATATAGCATGCTGTGCAAAGAACACAAAACATTTTATGTTCTTTTTTAAGAACTTATCCATTAATCATCACTTATGTTTTAAGGCTCAGATTATCATTATAGACAAACAGAAATAGACTGCTGGGCAAGAATAGATCCAAAAGGATAAAAGGCTGAGCTAGGCAGTCAACAGTAGTGATTGAACATAATGCAACTGTATTTTAAGGCAAATAAATATATTTAATAGAGAATTAAATAGAACAGAATGTACAATAAAAAAATAAAATAAAAATAAAAAAAAACAGCACTGTATAACAATATATATGAAGAGGTTTGATTTTACCTTGATGCTGTATGAGCTCATTAAAGGCTGATACATTGATTTGTGATTTATAAAAAGCAAAAACAAATGCGTGAGAGGACTCAGTCAAAGAGAAGCTCTCATTCAAATGTTTTCTTAATGGCCTGTTTTTTGTGAGAAGGAACACAAGAATGATGGAATCATGTAAGCATTATTCCGTGTGTTTTGTGAGTTTAACAGCCATATAGAATTGTAGGGAAACTTCATGATTTTCTGATGTGCTTCAATGCACATGAATTTGTATTCCGGGAATCCTCACCAATAAAGTGGGTGGTAATTACAGTGTATACAAAAGTACTTCAGGGATAATAAATAAACATCTCTAAATGGAGAAGGCAGTGGATTGTTTCATGTGACCAAACAAACGAAAAAGCAAGGAGCAGTGTTTTGGATTTCTTCATTTTATTTACAAGTTGAGGCAATGCCCACATACTCAAGAGGGCAGCAAGATGCAACAAAACTGCAATTCAAAAAGTTTGAATACAAAAATTATTAAAAAAAAAAAAAAAATGTCATTAATGAGTACAAACACAACTTGTACAAAATTATTCTTACAAAAGAGTTTTAAACCTGGATGCTTTCGAGTTACACATGGCATCAATGTACGTTTTGTTATCCTATAACATATTTTCATCCTCATCAGTGCCATATTATTTTGTCAACAGCTTGAGGGAATGCCAAGCATATCATGTACATAATAGAAAACAGCTAGTGGTTTAGTAACACATTGTCAAAACACAAGGCTTGCTTATGGAAGGAGTACAAATGAGTTGTAAAATATAAGGTGTGTATACTGTGCATATATTTACCTCTCATGACACAAGTCTAGGTGGACATACATTAATCAAAAAATAACCACAAGATACCTAGGAAGCTGAGTTAGCAGTATAGGCACATAAACACATAATAGTAGCTTTGCTATCCCATGGTTCCATGTTTTTTAATGTAATATTTGGGGGTTTAACATTGAATAACTTTTTTAGTATTCAACGCTTAACGTATTCAATGCTTTTCACCAGATCTCATTTGTCATTCTTCCTTGCATTCATTCAAAATTAACAACAGAATCACACTATTCCAAAACACTGCCACGCTAAGCAAATGCAGAGCTTGAACTCAACTGTTTATTTACATTTAAACATACTACGCCATCATTTTTTCAATGTTTACTGCAGTCTTTAAGTAAGTCCTATTTTTTTAAAGAGGTCAAATGTCTGTTAATGTTACAAAACTAGAACCAAACAACTAAGTAATATATTTCAAGTTCTCTGAAGCACACTCAAGGTGTTTGTTTCTCATGATTTTTTTTTTCCTTTAAGAAAATAGGAGTTAATTAAAGACCATAAGTAACACTTTGAAAATATGGCATATTTTTTAAACATGAAAGTTCACGGAGGTCTGTGTTTATTCCACTCTGTATTCATGAGGGTGGAATAACTACACTACTCCATAAACATTAATGTAGTATCTTATAAACCTAAACATTACTTGGACAAATCCTGTGACAACAAACCCACTTTCTCCTAAATGTCCTGTTTAAATCCCTGCATGTGAGACCACTGCACACAGTGTTAGTTGTTTTTGCCTGTTGTCATCCTTGTTCTGCTTGTATTAGATCACAAAGAACAGGATGATCAAGACATAGTAGGCCCAAGAACTTGTTAAAGATACAACATCTGAGCAAAGACTGCTAGCCTGAAGAACAATACCTGCAAAAAAAAAAAAGTTTAATTAAAATCTGTAGAAAAAAAATGCACAATATTAATTGTACCGATTATTCTTTTTTTTAAAACAAATCACAGTAAGAATATCCAGAAATTCGATACACCTGATAAGACCTGGCAGGGACCACTTGTAACCCTGTTTATCATATTTATAAAAGACTTACCATGTGCATGCAGGGGCTGGAATGTTTTTTTGGGGACTGACGAATCAGTGGTGTACTCTAGAGAAAACAACGTGGAACAATTGAGATTAACAATTTCAATTGAAACAGTTTGAAGACAAACAGGTTCAAAAGTAGGCTAAAGAAAATTTGAAAAACAAAACAAAACAAAACAAAAAAAAAACAGTATAGACACAAACAGGGTACCTGACATGACAGATGTTTCCTATTGTAACATGTGTTAAATTTCATTTCAGTAGTAACTGTTTTGGTTTGGAAAAAGAAAATAATAATGAAAAATATTATATGCCATCGAAAAACACTATAGCTTCCTATAATGTACTGCTGTATATATTATAGAATATTTTAGAAAACTATAGTGTTTTTGGCCAGTGCTACAGTATTTCTTTATTTGTGCGCCATCTATCACAGTCATTTATACACTTTGTTATTTTAATAACATGTAGAGAAGTAGGCAATTAAATAAAAGAAAATACAATACTACACATTTACCTGACTCTTGGACATCTGCCATTGGCGGCCTCTGCTCCACAGTGACCTTTGTGTTTTCTGTCTGTTTTACTGATAAGGGATACCAGGACTCATCCGGATCCTGGATCCACTCAGTTGCCTCACAGTAAATCTCGCCCTGGTCTGAATGCTGCAGCTGGAAGATGGTCAGCTGGTATGTTGTCAGACCACTTCTGTCCATGCGCAGGTGCCCTGATTCAAGTCTGCGGTGAAAAGCCGTTCCAGCCCGCAGGATGAATTCTCTTGAGAGAGTGACGATCTCCAGGTTCTCTCCTCCTCTCTGCAGGAACCAGGAGATGGACAGGTGCGTGTGCTGGGAAGTTCGCTTCGACACGTCACAGGACAGACTGAGGGACTCTCCTGCAGCTCTCCGAACTGATAGAGCTGAGATTCGGGCCTGAAGTGTATCTGGAATGACTAAATAAACAGACATAGCCATCTGATTAACAATGTAAATGTGTGTATTTGTGTGCAGTATTTAAACGTTCATAATACGGAACATAATACATCGTTATTACCATAATAATAATACATTACAAAAAAACTAATACATTCGTTGGCACTTTTTAAAAGTCACTATACAGGTGTAGTGAAGCCATAATTAAAATGTAATCCCAGCATATGCTGGGAAAAAATGTTTCACCAAAAGAGAGGTTCTGGCTAGTGTTGTTTTGCTTTATTTAGAAGAAAATACTGCAATTTGGTTTAACCATTTAAAAGATGTTTGTATAAGAGATTTTTTTTTTAAATGTATTTATACAATGTTCACCACTATCATTTAGAAAAACGGACATACATTAATAGTAAAATCTGTTGGCTGCTTTACTAGACTGAGTAAATATTCCAACGATAACTTGCTTGGTTTCCGACCCTGTAATGTAAGGAAGGCAACACCATTAGAGATGTTGCTATAAGGGTCAGTGTCCCCTGTCGATGTGATGAGATGAGGTTAAAAGCTCTGTAGACGAGCCTGGTTCTTACATTGATGCTGGGTCTTGGATCAATGAGCTTAAAGGGGGGGAAGAGGGCTACAATGCATTTGGTGAGTTGAAAATAAACATCTCGTCTACAGACATATTGCACTGTAAAGCCAACACAGAAACAGAAAGAGGACTTCTGCAAATATTTAAGATGCCAACTGAGATTACTGAGATTTAATATCCCAAACATTCTTAATCACAATTATGCTCTGTTTCCATGGCGAGCAGCTGTATGGCAGCTGTGTCAGGCTGTTTAAACTGAGGCACCCGGATCACTGGAAGTTTATGACCTCATTTTTCCTTAGCTTGACTGTCTGTCATTCTAAGAGGTTATGGCTGCTGTTGACACACTAGGTTTTTATGTATATTCATCTCTGGGCTCAGTGATCATATCCCTGTGTCTATTGGAATGTGGGTTGGGGCAGAGCTATAGTAGTTGAAATATGTGCCAGGCAGCTGGTGTATGACCCCAGTATTCTGTCATCACATAAGCTGATGAGGATGCCAGGATCATAAGTTAGAGTTTGTTTAGGTCAGTTGTGCTGCATAGCTATGGCAAACAATGGGAAATTCAGGATGAAAAACAAAATCATCCCTATATAAAAAAGCTCACTCTGGTAAATGCACAAGAATGCTGACGTGTACCATGCATTTCTCACACTTGTATTGGTTTACAGTGCTTTACTGTGTTGTTTTTCCATACTTGACTGATTTATCTTGCTTGGCTATACTGTACTATAAACTAATTTTATACCACAGCAGAATGCAGACTACAGCAGAACAGCACTTAAAATGCTGTTATAGCAAGCTGAAAATACTATGTTGTTTATTCACCTGACACAGAAAAAAAGGCAGGAAAATTAACCTTCCTGCAGGACACTACAGCTTTAAAACAAATAAACAAAATCCAATGGACAAGAAGGAACTACATGAAGAAAAATCTGGCTTGATTTCAGCACCATACCTGTGAGGACTGTCTTGTCACTGTAGGCTCCGTAGTAGACAGAGTCTGTATTGGGAGTGTAGCACTCGTACTCTCCTTGGTCGTGCACTTGTAGTTTGGTTATGTGCAAGAGCACTGAGTCTGTGCTGGTTCTCTCAATGTAAATGTCCTGCATTCTCACTCTGTGCCGATAGAGAGCGTATGTGAAGTGAGGGTCTGCTGTGCTCACAATATGGATCTCCACACTGGGGGAAGCAGGCCGATAAATGGACCAATGGAAGTTCTGTTTTGGAGTGCCTTCGTAGCCTCTCACTTTACATGACAGAGTAATATGAGAGCTTTCTGTGCGGAAAAGAGGGCCTCTCTGTGTTTCTACCACCCGCTGCCCAAAGTGAACACCTGAAAAACACAATATTGAATCATATGTGCTGTGTCTGTGGAGAGGGCTTGTATAGTACTTGGCAATTGTTAGACTCTTAACTCATGCCAGTCTATACCTCCAGGACCACCTTTGAATCAAAGCTACCTGTTTTAGGGAAATCCTATTAGCAATAACTAAACCCAGTGGGGCAGATTAAAGAGCAAGTAGCGGGGTTCCGAAAAATATTGCATTATACATCCCAACGTGTAAATAATGGACCTGTCATTTTTCTTTTCATTGTTAACATCCTGAGAACTTTTTACACACAACTTTTAAATCTGTTTCAAAGCTCTTTTCAAAATGGCCGCTCTAGATCGCTGGGGTTTGAGATCTGTCCTCGAAATCACTACAGGGAGAGTGTACCACATCACGGATCGTTATTGCTGTGTTACCTGTTTGACAATGTGGGCAATAATCCTTACACTATCAGTGCACTAGAGTGAACATTTTAAAATAGACTTTAAAGCGCTAAGTGTAAAAAGTTGTCGGGGTGTTATTAATGTAAGGAAAAATTATGGTACCTATTTGAACAGTTGTAGCAACATGTGGGGACGTGGAACGCTGTATTTTTCAGAACCCGGCTACTTACTCTTTAACATCTGCTTCACTATGTCCAGTTTGCACCATATTGTTTCTTAAATTCAATAAAATGTTTACCGTTCAAAATTATGTGTAT
Source organism: Polyodon spathula (assembly GCF_017654505.1). Lineage (NCBI taxonomy): Eukaryota > Metazoa > Chordata > Actinopteri > Acipenseriformes > Polyodontidae > Polyodon > Polyodon spathula. Next base: position 35,502,619 of record NC_054542.1, on the reverse strand, counting down.
TGTAACCAAGTATAGCGCTGTCTCAGATAATTGATTTTGCTGCTTTATAGTGACTCTTTTGAAACTATAAATTGCCTACACATCAATTTTACATCAATTTGCAAAACATATGGCAAGCAAAACAAATTAAATTAATTTAAAACTAATAATAATAATAATAATAATAATAATAATAATAATAATAATAATAATAATAATAATAATAATAATCCTGTTAAATATACTGGTACCTAAATGTTAATTTGATGCAGTTTTATGACAGTAATAACTATACTCTTTAAAAGTATTCTACTAAAACTTCTATAGTTGAATAAATATATCTGGTTTTGTCCTAGGCTGGTCTCAACACACAGGTGGTCTGTACCAAGACAAAGGCTGAGAACCACAGCCCTGATCAATTCCAAACACCTTATAAGCACAGAGAATGGAAGCATGTGTTCTCCATACAACTTTTACATAAACTTGTTTCTTTCCTTGGATTTTACTTTCAAATGCATCATTTTAATTTCTTCCTATGCTGCTCCAAAAAAGTGCATGTTACATTTCTCCAGTGTTGTTCTGCAAGAAATTACTCAGAAAAATAACTGCAACATACTAAACTGTTTCTTACTAGATTTCTACAGTTATGAGAGGCAACTGCATTTGCCTTTGCACAAAATAACACCCTTAACTGATGCACTGTGTTGTGTACTGTACATTGTTAAGCAATTAAATGGACATCTCAAAACTGCCAACAATACACTTCACCAAATAAACTAATACATACATGTGATGCAACTTAGAAGGTAAAAATAATTGATAACAATAACTTACCACAAAATGTCATGAAGAAAATGCCTGCAAACATCAGGTCAACCTTATCACCATACATCTTCATACTGTAGTCTGAAATCAGCAATACTCTGCTGTATCTCCTCCACACACAGCACACTTTATAGAGCTGGAGCTTTGCAGGGCTGGGTACTTTGAGACAATGAAACCTGTTGCAAATAAAAAAGATAGGCTCAAGGAGATTTCTTGTATGATTGGAGGTATCAACAAGTTGCTTAAAGTTTGATTAAAGCTGTTTGTAATAGCTAATCCGGTCGTGATTTGACAAGCCTAGTTTCACAGTGGTACAATGGCTTCATTTACTGGTCAAAAAGAGTTAATTAAGTCAGTAAGTTCTGTGTTTGAACTTTTTCACAGTAATGATCAGAGGGATATGATTCATGATTTGACACTTGAAACATTAGTTCTATGGCTACTGTTTAGTCACATATTTGCACGGCTTTGATTACGCCAGATGACTTGTGCTTTGATGTCTTTAATTGCTAAATTATGTGAACTGTCGATATTGTTATGATTCATATAGTAAATGCATATCAAATTGTTTTGTAAACTACAGGCATTTGAATGGTTTCCAAATTAAGTAATTCTGAATGTAATTAAAAAATCAGGCCTCAAAAGTAAGTCACACAGAGAGCCAGCTTTAGATTTTTAACTGATGAGGCAGCTGCAGTACACATCAACTTAAGCTTTAGTTCAAGTACAGAGGAAACCAAGTAGAATTAAAATAACCTGGTTGAAGTCCTGGCAAGTAAAAACCTCGGAACTACATATTGTGGGCAACCATTGCCCTGCATTGACAATCTGAAAAGGAACCATCTTAGACTATAACCTAAAAGGTGGCATGAACTAAAGGCTTCAATTCTTATTTGAGTGCCTGTGAATGTTATCAGGATCCCTTTCATCTTGGAAGTCTTTAGAAGATATCAGGTCAACAATAGCTCTCTTTTTATCTTGTTTTCAGTTTCAGTGTGGTTTAATTTGATATTAGAGTTGGTTTTTTGTGTTATTTCTACAAGCAGCAGAGTGGTAATGAGAGATTACTGCAGACAGTGTTTAACAATGTGATAAGTACAGTCTGTTGTTTCAAATGAAACTAATAAGCCCCCTTGTTAATGCATTCCAGTGAGTTTTGGTCTTTATAAATCAAATCTGTTTTTGTTTCTGTGTGTTTTGCACCAAACAAATATCAAACAGTTAGTTAACATAAATTTAAATTCTGTGGGCCCAGTTCAATTCCCATATCATGTACATCTATTCACTGCACAGGTTACATGTCTCAACATGTATTTTCATTTTAAAACATGGTTTCTGGTCATACAGTAGGTTAAAGAAATGTCTGTTTGCAGGCCTTGCTTTTTGACAGTTTTGTAGTTTTTGGGGTTGTTTCACCTGCAGTGAAAATGTTGTGACCCCCCCCGCCCCCTTCAGGGCCTTCTTTTCTGTCATTACCAGCTGCTTCCTCAATTGACACACTTCAGTCAGGAACATGCTTTTTGACCCAGAAGACACTGCTGAGGTGCAATAAGTTAGTACACGTTAAAGACATGCAGGGGGGGGTTCTGACAATTGAGAAAAATGGTTTCCTCATTGCACCTTGCCATCGCCACCATTTCTGTAAATGATGTATATAAATTACATTGATGTTAACCTGTATTTAACCATGTTTCTTCAAGATGAGCAGATCGGTTTACTTGTGGTCAGTCCACTTGTGATTTACAAGTCAAAATGGTGTTTCAGATTGCTTGAGTTGGGCCCACAGGATTTAAACAAAGATTTATGTTAACCAGTTGTTTTGTTTGTTATTAATTTTAGACTTGAGGTCTATATTTTTTAAACAACTCTTAAATAACTTTGAAGTTGATCTGCATCATGGGTTTCAAACACCAGTCCTCGAGTGCCCCAGGGTCTTCTGGTTTTCATTCCAACTTAACATCTCAATTAACTTAATTGATCTAATTATTCAATTGGACATGTTTAATATGTTTTCAAGGTCTTTTACAGTTAATTATTTAAAGGTACACGACCTATAAAACATTTTGAGGCCTGGAGAGAAGTGTTAAATTTATACAATTAATCAAATAATTAGACCAATTATGTAATTAATTACTGGAATGTGTTTTTTTTGTTTGTTTGTTTGTTTGTTTTTTAACAAGGTTTAACTCTGTCATGTGAAAACTTCAGAATGTTATATTTTTGTCAACCCACAGTTCATTTAATATTCTTTATTTGATTAACTATGCTATATATTTCTTCATCAGTTAATAATAGGACTCCATTAAACAATACTATAACCTTTTCAAACTTTAATAAGGACAAAGTAATCATGTTATTCAGGTAGTATTTCAATTTCACCAGTACTGTTTGCAGTTTAAACATGCACGTTCACTTACAGGGAGATTGTTATGAATTTTAGCACCACTAGGGGTCAGTCAAGTGCAGTCCGCTCTCTTCTAGTGTCATCAAGCATTTGTTTTCCAGAATGGTGTGGTATTATGCATAAAACCCAGACATTGTTTCCACATCGCCCTGGTAGTACCTTATTATCTTGAAAATAAGTCCATACACACTAAGAATATTGGACTATATTTTAACACCATGTTGTGTGTTATTGCTTTCATGTCACTAACTTAAAAATAAAATACATGGCTATGTAAATTTTTTTAATTGTTTGTTTTACTGCAGTCATAATCTGTGAACAGAAAATGTACTATTCCCAAAACAAACAAACAAACAAAAAAAAAAAACAGCAGTGTAACGATAACAGACATACTACCTATATTAGAAGTTATAGAACAGAACAGACACAAATAACAATGTGTTCAAATGTCCCACAGAGAGCATTGTTCATTGTCATGACTATATAAACCATTTACTGTCTTCAAATTGTGATATAAATGAGTTAGAAGTGTATGCAGATGAGAAAAAGGTGTTGTCATCGTTGAAGTGCCACTGTCACAATGCAAATTAAAATGCCACCAAACCCTCTTTGTGAATTAGAAAAAAAGCACTACTACTTTTGGAATAAAAAGACCATTTTACTTTTTTAATTTACTTGACATTCGATTTTCTTTTTGAAAAGAATGCTGTTGTAATTGTGGCATGGTATTCACTGTCCAAACACAGACACATGCTTTAAATTATACCATGACCCTTGCAATGGCTAATCTTTTAAACAGGAGGTTAGAGATCCATGGGCTTAAAGACTCAACAGAACAATCTTGTTTTTTTAAACTTCCTTTTTTTTCCTTTAGGCATAATGCCTGTTCTTTGTTTAAAAGCTAAAAAAATCTTCCCAAATAATACATACTCAACAAACCTCTGATTTTATGGAGGGACTCGTTAATTTTGTGTTTTTAAGCAGTCTCACTCAGTACATTAAAGTATATTTAAACCACTCAAACTCTTTTAAATCTCATTTAAATCATTTAAATACTTTTAATACAGTATAAACATTTTTTCAAGGTTTGGTATAATGTTGACCCTATTGCTGCACTAGCATGTTATATTAAAAAAAGGCATAGCATTAATACAATGTGGTATAAGTACAATTTAAATTACATTATAATGCAATAAGCTTTAGTTTAACTAAAAAATAATATGAGAGAAAAAAAAAATGGTTACCTTGTTTTGAAATTCCCACCACTCCTGGACTTGTCCAAGAAACCTGTTACTTCAGTTTAAACCAAATCCAAAGCCGAATGTTGGCATGTACCAACCAGGTCCAAGGGAAAGGGGTGAAAGACTCCACGTTTCAGAAATGTATTTTACATTTAGTTGGTTGTGTTTATCTTTTGTGTTTCTTCTGCTCTTTTGACTTGTACTGGATAATTCAAATATGCAGGAAAAGCGACCACCCCTGAATAGCAACAGGGGTGTTAACATGTGAAACAGTGCATTGAAGCAGGCACAGCACATGCGGACATCCATTCTTGGGAGGGGGGACATGAAGACCCTCCTTATTGTGTGACATCCAGAGAATTGTGAAGCGTGTGGTGCAAGGTCACTCGTAAACCTTCATCGGAACACTTTATCACTTCCAATTGGAAATTATAACTATTATCAGATGAACAGAGAAGAAGCAAGAAGTAAAAAAGATAATAATCTCTGGTAATGTGCAGTTGTAAACTGATCTGAAAGGAGCCACTTACTTACGCAGAAACTATTACATATTGTACATAGAGGTAATGTTGGTAATTATTAGTATCTAAAAACAAAACTGTTTTTCATCTTCTTCTTATTTAGTTATTTAGCAGACACTTTCATCCAAAGCGACCTCATAACTGCCTCAGCAGGGTCACCTACAATAAGACCTCGGTCTCATCGAAGGGACCAGTGTATTCAAATATGTCAAATAGGGTGACGAGTGATATTGATTTGAAAAGAATAATAAAGCATAAAATGCACCTCATTGTATATAGTGGGTACTTCATGATTGGACTACTGTAGCTGTTCCATGAATATGGATGGACAAATAACGAGCAAGCTTGAGTGGGCCAGTGGGTAGTTTACAGACATGCTCCTGAGTGAAATAAACACAGCTGTCTATGAACAATCAAGAAGTATTCTCTTTGTATAACAACTTAACATTGCTACTTTGAAACACCAGTGTCTTTAATGGCCAAAGTGAGTAAACTTGAATAGTGTTGAACCTAGTGAAACCTAATAAACTAAGGCAATAACAAGTGTAGATATATAATTATACAATTTATATATATATATATATATATATATATATATATATATATATATATATATATATATATATAGCGAGAGAGAGAGAGGGGAGAGAGATTTTGTGGTTGTCTTTAATGTGCTACTTCTGACTCTACAGGTACAGGCCTGACAGTCACCTTGTGGTTTTTTTAGTGTTACTGTCAAAGCCGGGGGCCTCATTTTGTTTATTTCCTTTACATTTGTCTAACATAAATATATAAATATAGAATGGATTCCTATTAAAGCAATTAGGAAATGGCTCCCCTTTGGACCCCCAGAGGAAGGCACTCTTTTAGGCCGCTGCTCACTCTGGTGAATACTGTGAAATAAATTAGATAAGCTGATGACAATTAAAGTTTCAAAAATACTTTTATAAACAAAGCTGAAATAAACATTAACACTATTGATATACTCTAGATATATTTATACTGTACGTAATAATTTCTTAATTATTTTATCCATCTTAAATGTTGGAAAAATATGTGTGCCCTTTACAGTTGACAAACTCTTACATGTCTGAAGTGCATTACTAGGCTACTAACTGCTAGAGCTAAAGTGGTCGAGGTGTGAATGCAAGCGCAAAAAAATGTCATCTTTTTTCTTCGGGTGAGGTCCTAGTTCTACCACACCATTGATCAAAGCTGCTATCAAAGACTCTTTTATGCGTGTATGAAGTTTCTTCATGTTCATATTGTATAACCACTTGTTTCAGTTAATGAGGATAATTTATATAGGGTGACATTAACAAGAGGAATATTAAACTGGCTTGACTGTATAAGGTATAATCAGTTTATTGAAGTGTTGAAAATAAATACATTGGGCCCTATTTAAGGGGTGAGGGTGGTGGATCGAAATGCTGCAGCTGTTTAAATCATTGTTACAGCTCTATCCCTTTGTGTGGCAAGAGTATGACCCTCATAAATGTTCACTGTGATAAATTAGCATGTCAAATTAGAAATGTTCTTATGTTTATATAATACATTAACCATGCTTTATATTTTTTCTTTTTTTTACCATGCAAATGGTGTGGATATTCTTATTCTTCTGAGTAAAAATTTCTAGGACTGTATAAAACCACCTAATTAAAAATGAAAACCTAATTTCAGAAAACCTACATGGCGTAATTTGATGATCATTAAAACAGTTGCAAACGGCTGCTGCAGCAGCCGACATAATCATACATTCTTACCAAATCACATCCAATACATCTACTCGCATATTGAAAACTGGAATGAACTTTAGATGTGTGAGGCTGTGCATGGGACGAACAGGGTAACTGTAAAGCCATCCCAGTGAACTCTCACCATAATAATCAAGCGCTGTTTGGTCCCTTGCACTAGATTGAGTGCTATGGCTGACTTTTAATATTTAGGTCTTGGACTTGGGAACATAGCTCTTCCCTTTTTTTTTTTATTAAATGTTAGCTAGCGTAGTTCGGGGGGGCGTGCAGCAGGGGGCTTCCAATTTCCTGTCAATTAGTACCTATTTTCTATTTAAGCCCTGATCACTTGCACATTCACTGTCTAGTGTTTCATTTTCCTCCTCCTCCCCTCCTCCACCTTCTCATACATGCCTTCGCATTGGTCGTCTCTGGGGCGCAAGTGATCTCACTTCCCGACCTAAGGGCAGGCTTCAGCCTCCCTTGACCTTCAGGGGGTTCTCACCATGTGAGTCAGAGTGGACCTCCGGCCACATTCTGTTCTTTCGCAGCTCCTGCGCTTATCTTGCCTCACTCAAGGCTCTGTTCTATACTCTGTCTCAGTTCGGGACGTGGCTACTCATGCTCGAGTCCCATATTAACCTTTATGCCTTGTTCTTATCTCAGGTCCCAGGCAGCGTGAAGTCTCGGCCAGTTGGGGGTCTAACGAGCACCCCTTTACAGAAGTCTCAGATGCTGGGTCCCTCTCCCTCTCTATCTCCTTTCGTGTCCCGGTCTTCCAGGACCGTCTTCCTCTGAGGGGCGGCTCCCCGAGTCATAACCCTCATATGTGTTTTCAGTTGCTGGGTCCTTCAGCCCTGGGTCGTGTCGGCATCGCCACCCTCAGTCAGTTATCACTTTCTGTATCCTGTCTTCGGTTACTGGGTCCTTCGCCCCTGGGCTTGTGTCGGCATCGCTGCCCTCAGTCAGTGACCATCCTTCTATCCGGTTTCGGTTGCTGGGTCCTTCGCCCCTGGGCTTGTGTCGGCATCGCTGCCCTCAGTCAGTGACCATCCTTCTATCCAGTTTCGGTTGCTGGGTCCTTCGCCCCTGGGTTGTGTCGGCATCGCCACCCTCAGTCAGTGACCACCTTCTATCCTAGTTTCCATGTCCATCTTCACTGGTCTGCTACTAGAGTGGGCCTCGCCTGCTCTTCTATCCTAGGTCCGGTCCTTTCTTGCCAGCACTCTGTCCTACTTACCGCTCCCTTCTGCTTCTTCTGCCCTATCCCTACCCCCCAGTTCACGTCCCGTGAATTAATCATTTAGCAGACACTTTTATTCAAAGCGACTCACAGAGACTAGGGGTTGAACTATGCATCACAACTGCTGCTGCAGAGTTGCTTACAATAGGTCCCCGGTTTGACTTCTTATCTGGACGGAGCACAAGGAGGTTAAGTAACTTGTTCCAGGGTCACACACAGTGAGTCAATGACTGGCCTGGGAATTGGACTGAGAACCTCTGGTATCAAGCCCTTTTCTTTAACCACTGAGCCTCCCCTTTTGTAATTGTTATACTCTTTACTGAAAATGCACTTCTTTGATTATGTAACTGTAAACGCTGGCTGCTGTTTTTGTGAAGAGTTTTGAGATGGTTTCACAGAAAGTGCTATAGAAATGTATATGCATTGTTTTTCAAAGGTTATGTGCATGACTATAATGCAGTTCTCATTTTCGAAAAGTTTTCCATTTTTCCTGTAATTTATTTAGCATTTATTTTTCTGATTGTGGTTTAAGGTGGAATTTGCGGTAGAGTATATTAACAACCCTATTTCAGATCTTTTGTTGTGGTAGGTGAGTTTAAAGCATCACAGAAAAAAACTGATTACGGTTTAAGTTTCTTGTGATATAATTGGGGGGAAAAGTGCATCAGCTATTTAAAATAGATATCTGCAAAGGTTTTACAGTGAATTCCTGCAAATTGTCTTTGTTGATTACAATCTTTGTTTTTCGTAAATCTAGGAAACTGAAACCATCTATTTCCACTGCATGTCTCTGCTTGGTGATTTCATTATATGCTATCAAACACGCATGCTTGCACCACCCCCTTGTTAAGCCCTATCAAGATCCTTTGAACCACTCCACTACACCATGTTAAAAATGGCTTCAAAAGTCATTCTGACCTCCGGCCTGTCTGCACTGAAACCACAACCATCTTTTTCACAAGCTGTTCTCCAGATGAGATAGGGGAGACATATATCCTCATGTGGCAGGTGCAATGATATAATGTTATTTTTATGTTCCTGAAAGATGTGGATCACTGATTCAAAGCTCTTAAGTGACCCAAATCATTCCAAAGAAGATCAACTGAATGAAATTGGCTTGCACAGACATACAGGGGATTACATAGAATCCATCCCAGTCTAGAGATGCTACTTTGTCATTTATTATCTGTCAGAGATACAAGATATGCCTTGGTCTCTTCTAAAACCAATTTTCTTCACATTGTTTAGAAACAGTCAACATGGGCCCACAGGTACTGAATTTTATGAAATTTAAGACAATGCTCTTTAATGAGCAACCAGATACAAGCATACAGAGTATCATCATTCATGTAAAAAACAAATTGTACAAATTGCTAAATTTGATCTACTATGTCTTACTAGAGGAAGAGTGTTGCAGGGAGACAGGCTAATGGATTCACTCTGATGCACCAGCTGTACTTAAATAACAGTGCCACACCCTCTACAATCTGTCTAAAACCAATGTGAACTTGACTGTGAAGTCTGGCATCGTGTCCAGTGATTAGTCTTTTCTAAGTTTCTAATCACGTATGTTGCGTAAATACATGCATTACCCCTGGTATGTTTCATCTGCAGTAAGATACATGTTTACATAATGGAGAGTAAAATTAAAATTAATACAATCCTTTAACTGCTGTGTACAACTGGACAGTACTACAACTGTATGTACAGTAATACAGTTTTTCAAACAGTTTGTCATGTATACCTTTTTTTTCTTGGTACAGTATTAGATTTTACAGTAGCTACCGCTGTATACCAGCATATTATCTGGCACTTCTCTTTTCCCATGCAATGTTGTCTTAGACAGGTTTTACTACACACTGGAGGCTACAAACTCTGTAATAAGTTGAATTAGGACGAGTAACATGTTTTACAGTTTGTAGACTTTGAATCATACACACGTATTAGCTGATCTATTCATTGTTAATGTTTATATATCTCTAAGTGTTTATTTTATTTGTATATTGGAATGTTCCAGGCTATATTTTCTTCTTAATCCAATGTTGCGTAAGACAAACCGCAAACTGGAAAGCAGCACAAGCATTTCGCAACTTCTCAGAATGCTCTTCGGGCTCTGGTCATTATCGCTGTTTTTCTGATGAAGCTAGCATTCATTTTCTAATTTGGAGGTAAGCAATCAAAAATGATTACTTTTTAAATGATGGGCATTCTCACAGCGAAATAAATGATTCATAAAAGCCACCTTCGCAAAATTGGTAATTGACTATGTTGTTTAATGACTCATTAGTAAAAGCATTTGTGAAAGGATATCCTGACGATCCACCTCATGTTTCTAAAACAAGCGCCCCCTTGTGTGATGTAATTAGTCTGTGCACACTTTTATTAGCTTAGCCCAAGTTAATTCTGCAACTTCAGGCGGGGAGAACAAAAAACACGATTTCAGTATAATATAGAGCCCTGATTAAATGACATTGCTTTCTGGCTGGCGATCGCATCGGGATGCTACTGTCCAGAGAAAGCCCACTACCAATGTAATGCAGCGGACTTCGGTTCCCACAGACAGGCGCATCACAAAGGACAAGGCAAGCCAGACACAGCGGGGAAGGCGGGCGCGAACTAGGGACCTCTTGCACTAAAGCAGAGTGCCGATACCGCTGTACAAAATAGCTTTGTGTGTGATTACATCACCTACCAGCCCTGCTGCTGCCTTACCCCATGCACGCTACAGTAATGAAGATGATAATACATTGTATTTTAATGTCTCCTTTAAAGATTTATTCATTTTTGGAATGTTTTGCTTGCATTCTATCTTAAACTTCTGCGGTCATCTGCTGTGTGGAAGTATTCTGCACTGGAGCTTTCCTGATTTGTGTACGGAAGTGCTATGGTTTCTGATTATGGTCATTAAAATAGAAATATTGCTTAAGCCTATAAATCATGGCGGTAGATAAGTATGGGATCTAACTTTTTAAACAGATTTCTGTTTTATGTAATGTCAGTTGATTTGTTCCATTATAAGTTTGATGGGTGGTTTCACTTGCAGTATTCAGCTATGATTATGAAGAGAAAAATCTCAGATGTAAAAACACTACAGCTCAATCGTTGAGAGCATGGAAATAATACGTCTAGAAAAAAGCGCTTGGCTTTTACATACCCTGTCTCATGCATCATTTTGTAGAAAAAAAAGAGTGTTTGTGCAGTCAGCAAAAGTGTGCTTACGTGTTGCTGCTCTTGCATTAACCACAGGCTTCAGAGTCATTGTGCTAAACAGGAAAAGAAAAAAAAACCAACTCAACCTTAAACTACATGCTGAGCGTCTGTATGTGTGAAAGCTGCTAATTATATAGAAACACCCACTCTGTAGTCGCAGAGCACACATGAAAGCAGGAATGTGCTACTGTGTTCTTATAAAACCTGGAATGTGTGAATTCCATTAATATACAGTGACATTGGAGTTGGTATTGTGACATTAATAATTAGGTTTTGAGACCACCTAAAAATTCTGCTGATTTAGTATTATCCAGACAATCGGTATTATCCAGATTGTATTATCCAGACAAACAGGGGAAGGAAAGTAACCCCTGAATGGGTGAAAATAATTTCAACCTACAGGTGAAATAACCACAGGAGTTGAACCCTGTCTGAAAGCATCATCTTTGAAAACAAAGCACCAGATATCATGGTTCGTCATTCAAATTTCTGTTCAAATTATAAAACATAAATAACATTAAAAAAAAAAAAAAACTACCAGAGCCACTATATGAATAAAACACTGACACTTCAATAATAATAATTAAAAAAAACATTTAAACTATATAAAAGCTTACAATATGCATTTAAAAAACAGAAAAATACAAACTTACATTTCTACTCATATAGAGGACATAATTTAAATCAAATTCTAAAATACAGTCCAATTTAATTAGAACGCCTTCAAGTGTAATAGAATATTGATGAGAATTTTACAGATACAATTCAAAATGAATTAACAGCATATTTGCATTGTTTCTGAATGGCTGTATGAGACAAGCTGTTTGCTGCCCATTCTCAATGCGTGGGGAAAAGCGCCAAGTTGTTGTGATTTGAAGCTACCTTAATGTATTGCTTCTCACATTTTTTGTTATAGCAACCTTTTTTTTCCATTTGTCTTATTTTTGTAATTAATAGACAAAGTAGCCAAAGACATTTGTTACATTGCCTTTACAAATGGACAGTGTGTTTTTGCTGCACCGAGTAAAGTTTTCTAATTTGCTTGACAGGACTGTGGCAAGTTGTAACAAAGTTATGGAGTATGTTGTATACAAGTAAAGTCAAAAGAAAATGACTTACCGCTGGAAGATGACATATCTGATGATGAGAAACATGTCTGATTTTAACCAAATGGATTGATACTTTTTCTTTTGTTCAAGCTCAAACAATCAGTATTAATGACATTTATTTTGCTGCTGGCATTTTAAAACTATATAAAAAGCTGTATGCTTAAGTGCAAAAGCCACATTGAGATGAAAAGGCAAATTCATTAAAAAAAAAAGTAATTGTTTATATAATATTGTGATTTAATCAAGTTTTGGCAATATATGTTGTATATGAAGGGCAAACTCATTGCTACATCAGATCTGGTCTATAACAGGTAGATGATGCTCAGTCAACTGGCTGTATTGCCAATTAGATTTAACTAAACAATGCAAACTATTATTATCACCAATGCTATGAGGCACCCGAGACTCGAGCCTCAGTTAAAATCATACTAGTAATTAATTATTCAGGCTCTCTTACATGTTGCTTTGACGCAAAGTAAAATGCATTTCATCCCTTGTTGTGTGCATACATTAAACGTCTCAATGATATCTACAGCCTCTGTGCTCCTTTACTGTCACTGCAGATTACAGCGACACTGTATGGCCTACCACAGCTAGTTAAAGGTGTTCAACTGGCTTCAAAACATCCAAGGATTATTACCGACTTTTTTACTAGGTGAGGCAAAGTAATAATGTTATTTAAAAAGAAGTATATATCAGCCTAATGATACAGAATAATAAATTCCCTTGGTAGCCCTCAGTTTAGTGAACCCAGCTTATTAATATTCCAATTCTAAACCGCTAGTGGAAACGATGTGTAAACTGCAGTTTACTGAACCCAGTTTATGCAAGTTTGAACAATTAATAATAGTTTAGAGGAGCCAGGTTGTGAATATTATTGTGTCATTTTAGGTAGGGGTTTGGGGGCTTGCCACCAATAGACACTGTAACTTACTATACAAGAGTGCCTCAGTGATTTTACATTGCTGGCTACGGCCTTGATCATCAAGGGTTATCTGAACATAAATCGACTGTATTTAGGTAGGACCAAATTTGTGTCATATATGGACAATCCTTTGTTAAGTTATTTCATGTAATAAAAATTGCATGTTTGTTAATACCCTAAATTTCCATACATACATGTTTAGCGCCTAATAGCAAATCTGCCTTTTAATATTGCATATTTGGATCGGGAGCTTTTTGCCTTGGTCTTGGTCTGGGTGGTGGCTGTTCCTCCTCAGATTCCATCAAAAACCGAGGCCCAGGCAGTTGGGATTTTGCTGGAGGCTGGGATCTTGGCTGTGATCTTGGCCCTGATCTTGGCTGAGCTTGGGACCTTGGCTGAGCTTGGGACCTTGGCTGAGAATGCGACCTTGGGGGTGGCTGCAATCTTTGCTCTCCTTCAGTCTGAATAGTTGGAAGCTCCTCATCTAAAAATAAATAAACTAATTAAATCAAAGAAAAAAATGTCTTAAAAGGGGAAATTCTGCTCCTGTATTATTTTTTTGTATTTTTTTGTATTTGTGCAATGCTATCCTAGTTTTTATTTTGTTTCCTGTAGTTTTTTTATAAGATTTTTTTGTGGCTAAATGAGACAGGCTGCACTTGCAGTGCTGAACCAAAACATATGACTTTGTGTTAGGTTAATTAGGTTATTTGCATTTTGAATGAGAATTTCTCCAGCTAAAAGAAAACTACATGGAAACACAAATTGCCCCAATGATAATCATCTCTCTCACTAGTAAAAAAAAAAAAAAAAAAACTCCCAAGACTGTTATCACCACCATGAAACTATTGTTTAGATTTAATCATTGTAAATGAAATTATTAATTATTGATAAATAATTTCTAATAAATCATAGAATCCTTTATTTCACATACAAGCTGCTCTCTTTATCATCTCAACTACTGAGGGTTCCATTTTAAATTTCCAGTCATTTATACACACATTTTAATACTATTGTAAACAAATTAAACAGAGCAAAGTGTAAGCACAGTGGAAAATGAATTTAAAAAAATCTAAATTTATGGTAATGCAAAATATATTAAATGCATTGTATAAGCATGAAAATATAAGAAACTGCACATGTGCAATGGTAAACTAAAAGCACAGTGGCCTAGCAATACCTCTTTTCTACTATACAACTGGCAGAGAAAGTGTGAATATTTTGTGACCTAAAGATCACTTTCTTTTACTGCTTTTAAAATTATTCAAGAAAGACTAAACTATGCCAGTGAATCAGGTGAGCAAAAAGGATAAAGGATAAAGCATACTCTAATTGTTGATAGTCAAATTATTGATCAATACAGCTCAGTATATATATATATATATATATATATATATATATATATATATATATATATATATATATATATATATATATATATATATAAATTTCAGTTCATTGGTGATTTCCCAGAAACAAAACTTTTCTTATGGTAAACTGCGCTTAAAAAAAACAAAAAAAAAAACAGGATATGACACATGTACATGTATTTCTGAGAACAAAGGTTTTGGACTTTGTTTGCACTGGTGAAACTTACATTTCTGTGCAAACATGTGCTAACAATAATAAAGTAATTACATTTTACACTTGCTCTTAAAAATATGGTACAAATACTTGTATCTATTACTGAAATGCTGATTCAGTGGTATCATTTTAGACAGAAATCGCAAGCGATGTTTATAGAAACCTACAGTATAAAATAACATGGTTTCAAAATATCTGCCATATTGGATCAGAGACGGATATAGCCTACACTGCTTATACAACCGTCAACGGTATCTGGTATGCAGATACAGCAGCATTTTAAAATGACCCTTAAATGCTCATAGTAAGTTGAGACTCTATTTTCTTTTCTAGTTGATCCTGCTTGCATTGTGAGTGTGTACAGTATTTACCTCTTACCTCATATTCAATTGAATTTTACTTTTTGGTAGCATTAAGGAAATTGCATGTTTTTTGGAGGTTCTGTAAAATTAAATGTTTTGTGTAATATTGAAAAGATTGTGCTTTGCAACTGCTGATACAGTGGGTGCCTTGATAATCAGGGAAAGTTCTCTATTTTATAGTGCAGTGACCTTTTCAAATGTACAGGTGTAAAATATTACTATGTTGCTATAGACTGGTACTGTACATTCATCACCAGTAAGTTGCATTCAATATGTTTGTTATTGGTATAAATGGTCATATCCTCACACATTTGAAACTTTTTTTGTTGCTGAATTTGATTCAGTTTTGCACATATGTGTTACACTGTGTTTAGAGGTGTCACTTTATCACACTGAGCGACAACTGATCTGCAGGCAGTAAACATAACCATTTATTTAGGTTTTCTAAATTTGACTTGGAAATAATGTCACAAAAGCCAATAAATAATCTAACCTAAATGTTCTGGTTGGGAGTTGATTTTTGGAGCACAGTAAAATAAATGAGACCACAAACAATTAATTAAGACAGTAAAGGAACCTCCACTTGTCATTTGCCTTGAAACCAGGAAAGAAAATCTCCACACTCTGCCACAGCTGCCTGTCAAAGCGAAGTCTGTTTACCTCTCTTGTATTCATCTGTGTTATTCTGTTTTACATAAACTTATTATATGTATATATATACATTCTTTTCATTTTCAATATGTTACTTATAAGTGCATTGAGTGTTAGATTTATTTTCACCAGTGTTTTTTGTTGCTTGAAATGTAGCACATTTAAAAGGAAGTGTCCTCATTTTATTGGTATTCATTGCTGTGCAAACAAATAGCTTTCTGCCTTAAGCAAATAACATTAAAGACATCTGTAGATCTCTTAACTAATTGGTTTGTGATCTTAAGGACAAGCAAATTGATCTAATATAACACTGTGTCATGTGTTATGTTGAAGGCAGTGGATTATTACCCAGATTTTGTTGTCGTTGTCTTTTTTTCCGGCAGATACAGCAAATTACCACAAACAACAAGACCAGCACCACGAGTCCTCCTCCGGCTATGCCTCCAATCAGGAACCAATCGATGACTGTTTCAACTAAACAGAAAATGCAAAGTGAAATCCTTTCTTCAATTCCAAACTCTAAAGTCAACCCCAGACAGGCTGACATAATGAAGTCTGTATTGCTATTTTGATAACACTTTACATACACTGTAATAACGCAGCAATTACACCCATAATTGTGTTGACACAGTGGAACCACTAGTCTAATTGTAAAATGAAAAATGTTGGCCTGTTTAAAATGTAATTACTTAAAAGGTCATTACAAAATGTAAAGTGTTTTTGTAATTGTATTTGTACAACAATACAATATTTGTGAGACAGCTTACCTGTTAAAATGTTTTTTGTATATATTTCAAGAGTGGATTATTATGAAGTCAATGAAACCAAGACGTAATGTAGTAAGCAATGGGTCACAGTTAGTTAAAATGAGAAACAACTGTCCTACTGGTCTTGTGTAATGCTTATCAATTCAGAAAGCAGCAGAAACAAAAATGAAAAAAGGAACTTGAAGAAATTATTCTCTTCAAATTATAACAGCGAACACCTAATTGTCCTTAATTAGGTGTTTGTTGATCGTTTTCAAGGGAAAGCTGATTATATATATATATATATATAATTATATATATATATATATATAATATATATATTATATATGATGGTGTATATATATATATATCTATATATAAATAATATAATATATATATATATATATAATTGATATAGGTAATATAAACACATATATATACTATATATATACATATATATATACATATATATATATATATATATATATATATATATATATATATATATATATATATATATATATATATATATATATATATATATATATATATATATATGTAAGACTGTTTAGTTATAAAATGAACAAGTCACTTAAAAAGTCACTGATATGCAACAGCAACCATGTCAGCTGCAATGAAGTGCAAAATGCATGTGGGACAGCCGGTATGCAGAATGAAGACTGAAGGTATGCAGAATGATTGAGATTCTCAACATAGCTTGAACACGCACATAGCCACATATGTGGGTTTTACGGTAATAATGCATGCTTCATGTAAACCGACTGACTAAGCTAGAGAAACAATGGAGTTAGGGCCATTTTAACCGTAATTATTATTATTTTATTTCATTGCACTTAAAAATTTAAAGGATAAATGTTAAACAGACCTACAGTAGCTAACTTTTTTTTCCTGCTTGTGGTGCATAAAGTCATTCCAGATACAGGGTTCCCCGATTTATTTTCAAGTTGGGTTGCCCAACATCTTTATTTTTATTTTTAATGTGCTACTGTGTTATATAACGACTGATCAAGCCCGTATAATGATTCCTCAATTCTGATTGGCAGTACTTGCATTTAGGTGCTCCATTGCGTCCATGAACAGATGATTCAGCGCGGAGAATCCGCTTAAGTGAATGGCAGTGAATGAATGATGATGACAGAAATTGCAATTGCAGATTATTTATGACTGTGAAAGGCGCTCAGGGCCCGAGTGAAATATATATTTGGCTGGAGGTCTCGTCCACGGATGCCCGACGGCTACCTGCTCAAGGTCAGCTGGAAATACATGAACAGATACATGCATCCGAGTCCGCAGGTAAGAAGTGGCTGTAGCCACCTCTCCCCGAAATGACGAGGCCGCCAAACCATGAATGAATAATGAAAAATATTTAACACTCTCCACAGTGGCACTCTGCCACCTAATCCTCAAATATTGAATTTAATGAAAATCAGCAGCTAAGACACGGCCCGTCCCCCAGAGCATGACTGCACCGAGGGAGAGAGCCCAGCCTCTCAAACTCGACCACGCACCCCGCAGAACTACTAAATACGAACCGCTCAGCAATCAGGTAAGGAAAAACTCCCTACTCACATATTTTTTATTTTTTTAGGAGGAAATCTCAGGAAAACCATGGCTGAGGGCAGCCCTTACTCCCGTTTCGACCTCCCAGAGCTTGACTGAGCAGCCGAAACAAAAAGAAGCGACAAGAATGAATAGTACACAGAGCTTTTATGTGCTTGCTGATGACGTATTGGTTATGGGCAGATTCTCCTTCCAGAAAAGCAACCAAGTTTACAAACTCCCATCTGAAATGTAAAAAAGCATAATGCTTTACTGCCTAATTTAACTGGGCTTGATGTCCTTTTTAATATAAACACTTAATTGGGCTGTTGCTAGGCCTGTATAAAGTAGCACAAATGCAATTACATTTCAAGTCAAGAGCACCCAATATACACTTTAAAAAGTGTTACTTGGCCCCACAAACTGACACTCGCCAATCACAAATTTTATTAACAAGAATAGCTTCATTGGGGGGAGGGGGATTGTGCAATCTGACAACCCTGTCCAGCTTCTGTTACTATTCAAGGATTGTTTAGCCAATCAGGATAACAAAAAAATTTACAGACCGTTGACATAACATTGGTAATACGAAATTGTCAGTTAATACCTCTGCTTACACATTAGGTGCTGTATTAGACAGCGCGTTAGACAGAGGGCACTCTCACTACTGTATTGGAAACCTAGTGTGAAAATGGAGCCTTCTACAATGTATGCTACACCCGCCTGTAAAGGGGTAATATAGGGTTAATATACTGTGACCATTCACCTACTCTCAGAGAGATGTAACAATCTGACAGTATTTATATTTGTTCAAATGTAATATTTGCTGATAACTTAATATTTGCAGAAAAATGTTAAGATGTAGCTTCTAGTCATTCGTCATTACGAAGTGAGATGGAGTTTATTCTGTGCCGACAGAGCAACCTACCTAGCAACTGGTGACATCATTTTGGCAAATGGTACATCACTATAAATAGAGGCTCGTTTTTTAAAAGGAAGTTTTTTTTAAGGAAAATTTATTTAACACAACTTACCATTACATGTAAGTGTTTTAGGCCCACTTGTTACTTCCATACTTGCATGTTTAGCAATGCACTTAAACTTGTCAGTGGTTTTAAATGCCATCTTCAATGTCACTGTTTTGTTGTTCCCACTGAATTGTGCCTGGGTGTCACTCAGAGATTTGTCATTTAATGTCCATTCAAACGCCTTATCAGAATTTATGTCCAAATTGCAAGTAAGGACAATTCCATTGGTACAATTCTCTTTGATCATTACTTTAGGTGCCCAGACTGAAAAGAAACACAACACACACATTTATTCAGCAACATGAATTGTATGTTTCTACTAATAATATAACAGGTAGGAAGGTGGTGCTTCCAGTCATCTCAAGGCCAGCTGAGGTTGGCTTCTCAGAAGTGCATACGCAAATGAATATGGCGGGAGTGGGATCCTAGGTAACATGTTTTTTTTGTATTGTTTGTTTTATATCTCTCTCTCTCTCTCTCTCTCTCTCTCTCTCTCTCTCTCTCTCTCTCTCTCTCTCTCTCTTTCAGCATACCGTTATCACTTAATTAAAACAACTTACCCTTTATGTATAGCTGTGTTTCCTCTTTAATAAGACTCTTTCCATTTTTGAAGAGTTCTAGTGAATATAGTCCTGCATCATCTTTTGTCACGTGCTTCAATGTCAGAGTTCCATTTTTGCTGAGACTTCTGCGTTCATCATTTGCACATGAATCTTTTTGTTTCATTAAACAGATTTTTTTATTTGTATCTACTTTTTTCCACTCAATAGTATCAAAACTGTTTAGTAGAATCATGTTTTGCAGATGAAGTTGAACGTCGCTTTGCTCATATTCATTTATTTCCTTTATTGATACTGTATCATATGGAAGAAAAAGAGAACATATGTTTTCAGTCAGACACATGTGTCATGGATTCCTTTGTAATTGTTGAGAAAACTAATCTAAGAGCAATATGAAGGAGTAAGGCTCATCTTTGTATAGCTACCATGTTGTACGGATGTAATTGAATGTCTCCCCACTACAGGATACATGACTGAAGTTGCCACCTGATGAGGTGATACAGCGGATCATTTAAATAAAAAAAGGCATAGGGCAGCTGTTTAGCCCTACTGGATTGTAGTACCTTGTCATAAATGGGACATAACAAAAAATGTACAAACTGATTCTCATTCAATCACATGCACGAACATGTACATGTATACACTGGTCTATAGTATTGCCCCATTTGGTATCCCACTTTTCATCATCAACAATTCATCACCAGCGACAATTCATCACCGACAATTCATCATCAGCAATAATTCATCATGGACAATAACTCACCGGTTAGGGTTAAGGTTAGGGTTAGAGTTACAAGCGCCGCACTGTTCATTTTCACCTGTAGTGTTTTAAACAGCTGTGATATGATAATGTACCCTCCGTGATGAATTGTCACTGTTGATGAATTGTTGAGAAGAAGACTGGTAATCTCATTTTAGTAAATGTCAATCTTTAATAATGTCAAACTCTAACTATGAATGGTTTTCAAAGTTATAAAGTTTTTGGTCAATATCAGCTGGGACCCAAAGGTGGGCTGTGTTGTCCTACTGGATGGGCCATGGAAAATGAAGTTGTTCCAGTAAAAATGTATTGTGCAAAAAGAAATATAGTACAGTTCAGAGCAGTCACAGTGTGCATCACAGAGAATTAAACAGAGAATGTGTCATTTTTAAAGATCATCTTACTTACATGTTTAATATATTGTATCTGAATACATTATTCGTCAAATTATATCAGTTTGAGGCTATGTTAACTTCATGTTGAGTATGTTTTTTTACATTAAAAAAAAATGTGTTAAATTAATATACTGCCTCCAATATCCCTATAGATTTACTCTGAACTGTGTCTTAAGTGAAATCACAATCAAACATGGGTTGTGTGGGCCAAAGACCCATCAGGGTATATCAGGGTGTCACATTCGTGAATAATACAGTGGGTTGTTTTTTTTTTTTTTTTTTTTTTTTTTTTTGTCTGTTAAAACAGGGCAAGCTGAGTAAACAAATAAAGGCCAACATTTCTAAATAATGTGTAAATGTTGTTTTTAACCAACTTGCTCTATATTATAGGAATAAAGACTGATACCCAATGCTGTATTATGAGATTATTCAAAAACTAAATGAGCAGCAGTTTGACTGTGTCATATATATTGCCAATTAACAAACTCAAATAAGATGCAAGCAGAAAAACAGTAGAACAACTCTGGGTAGTTAAATTACAGAATTATGTAAAAATGTAACGGTGCACAAATATCCAGATCTTAATATTGGCTTTATTTTGCGGCATTATTTCAACTTTTAGGTTATAACGTTTTTAGCCTAATAAAGGAAACACCACATCTCTTTGTATATTAGAACAGAACCAGAAATAGTGTAAGATGCCTCTACCACCAACAATTTTCTTTTTGCTCACTTATTGTTCCTTTCTGCATTGAGCACATCAACGTAGTCAAAAACATTCTATGCTGATAATGATCTGAACTAAGGTTGAGGCAGCTGACAGGAAAAGCCTCTCCAGATGTACTATATCATACAGCAATTCAGCAAAAAAAAAAAAAAAAAAAAACTAAACACCATTGTTTAAAACTAAAAGAAAAAAAAAAATTAACCTTTAGCTACAATTGTTGAATGTGTTGCGCCCACATAAACTACATATGGAGAATTGAAAGAATTGAAATGAAAAGAATTAAAAAGATAATCCAAGGCTAGTCTTAATGAGTGTTTGTGAAAACAATTTAAAGATAAACATCTAAAAACAGGCGATTAAAAACTAGGTTACAATTGAATTACCATATCGAATAATGGTTTAATGGACACAAACTCTCTGAATCATAAGAAAAATCTATTGATGTATTTAATATATTTAAGTTTTTTTTTTTATATAAAGAGTAAAAAATAAAGGTTAAAATTCTATTAAACTTCAACTTTCAAAAATCATGAATTTCACTCAAATGTGCTCATATTTTGCCACTCATATGCAATGATTGTATTCAAATTATTATATCTTCCTTTACAAAGAAGTATTTTGAACTTTCATATTTCAACAGCAAATACAAGTTTAAATACTTACCAGAATAGGGAATGCATTGAACAAAAATCAGAAGCAGAGTTAAAGTAGTTTCTTTGAAAGCCATTGCTTTGTTACACTGTTGTTGAATCTGTTTGAAGCAAACAGAATACAGTACTGAGTAGAGGAGGCAAACGAGAATGCATTTCCTGGGGGTGGAGAGGGGAAAGTAAGTGTTCGGTATACGTATATACATAGTTCCTAAAATGTAAACCAGTAACACATAACACATGCTCATTAAATTTACTGCAATTTCCTACTGTTTTGATGCTTGTAAAAAAAGAAGAACATCAGTTCTGTATGAGCCACATTTGGGAAGCTACATCATCAGGGCATGAAAAACATCCCAGGGATTTACAGAGGAAAAAAAATAAAAACACTGATAAAGATGTTTCAGGTCCACCTCAGGTAATGAATTCCCAAATCTTTTTCAGGCTTTGGCATTTTCTAAAAATGTTCTGTTATGTATATTTCAAACTGCCACAGAGATACACAGTTAAATCTTATTGATCTGGTTGGACAGACTGGTATGATGAAAGATTGCAAGAACTAACTTTATAGATATTTTTACATTTTAAGATTAGGCTTGTCTATTAAAACACTGATTTTACTCTTTGAATGTAATCACAAACCACAATATTTAGCACCTGTGTAAACGTTCTTATTGTACTCACTTCTTTCCATTAACATTATTCAAATCTCTTGTCCGGTTCTTGTAGAATTCTAACAAACTGAGTGACCAGACCTTAGAAAAGTAGTCTTAAATCTTTTTTTATACATGAGACACATCTGATGTATTTTTTTCTGTAAAAGTGTGGGACATTCAGCATCTGGTGTTTCTCTAGATATACAGATGTACACCTATTTAAAATGATGAAACTATGTGCTATTACAAAGCAAGTATTTAACAACTCCCCTTTTCAAGATCAGACCACTTATGAGATGACCACTTTCTGGATTACGAAACACATCGTCTCAAAATGGACTTTACCTAAATGTAACGTCCCAAGAAAGCTATGCAAAGATGTTAGTCAGTGCTTGGCAAGGACTATGATCTGTGACCAATGTAATCTTAGATGTCTTTGACAACTGAAACCATTGCATTTAGCTGTAGTGGATAACTGACAGGAAGCTATTGACACATATGCTTTAATGTACATCTCTAATGATTTAAATAAGATTGCTTTATCCAACGTAAAATCCGATAGTAAACTTTCAAGATGAAATTATTATTATTATTATTATTATTATTATTATTATTATTATTATTATTATTATTATTATTATTATTATTATTATTATTGGGTGACTAAAGCAGACTTGAGTTTCTAGTAGTCTTCAGTTACTGGTTCTCTGAGCATTTAATTTTTTGTGAGCTCAGTGTTTTGTCATCTGATTTATTCCCTGGATTATACTGACATCTTGTGGTATAAATTTATAAGTAAAAACCATCGGTATATATACAAAAGGAACTACTGCAAAACATTTGGTTAAATATTGCCTGTAATAAATGTAAGATACTGTCAATCTAACCAAGGGGTGTCAAAGTCAGTTCCTAGAGGGGCCGCAATGTCTTCTGGCTTCCTTTACACCTGAGTGCTCAGTTACTTAATTGGTCTACTTATTTGATTAATTGAACACATTTAACACTCTCCAGGCCTCAAAACATTTTATTGTGTACCTTAAATCAAGTGCATTAAAAAAAAAAAAAAAAAAAAAAAAAAAAAAAAAATTATTAAAAGAAATATTTAAACATGTCCAATTGAACAAATATTCTATCAATTAAGTTAATTGAGAGCTTAAGTTGGAATGAAAGGGGTTAAATATTATATATATATATATATATATATATATATATATATATATATATATATATATATATATATATATATATATATAAGTTGGATGATTTTTTGCATTCTATCTCATATCAGTACTATATCCAAATTACAAAGATGTCAAACTGAAAAAAAATGAATATATAGTACCATGCCAAAATTAACATAATGAACAGAATAATGCATGTGCAATTTTAAATATTGCACATACAAATAAATCTAATAGGGTTGTAAATATGGGCCAGTTACATAAGCAGTTACATACATGATATATTCCCTTCGCGTGCATTCCAAATGTATGTATTGTAATTACCTTCCGTTAGTTTACGAATTTGGTATTTTTGCCTGTCAGTTTTTAATGCGCGTTCCTGTTGATAAGGAAAAACGGTTCAATAAATAAACTTTATTAAACTGTGAATGTATAAATATGAATTGATTTGCCCTATCATCAAGCCCCACAAACACCTCTTCACCTACTCTCTTGGTATCATGGGAACAGAATATAGCTTTAGGTATGCTGAAAAAAAAGGGCGTTGTAAATATAACCATTGCTGCTGCATCCTTACGGGTAGCAGCACCTGGGCAGACTGCTTTTAGACAGGACTTCCAAACCCATTCCTCACACTGTAAACTACCCAATCGGAGGCTGAGCAAACCTGTGACGCACAGATTACAGAAGGTTACACTGCTTTTCCAACAGGTCTATGGACAATTGCTTTCTTTCACTCGTTTTTTTAGAATAACTTTTTGGTAAACTGGTTTACAGTAGGAACAGAGGGATACGATGATATGAAAGAACTTTTCATCAATGCTGAGTTTGGATTTTTTTTTTCTTGTCAACAATGAACAGATTGCCTAATGTTGGTGTGTGTTTATTTGGTGTGACTTCTATTACTCGGAACATCAGAGTGTAAGTTAATTATATTACTTTCTGCAGTGTTAATGATTTACCGGTATGTTTGCGGTGAAAATGTAACATTATTAAGTCGAATTATATTTAACGCTATAATTTGAATAAAGTTGGTCTTGATAACAGTTGAACTTGGAAAAAATATATATTTTGCAGTTTATCGAATTTTTGTACCGTAACAAAATCCCTTATGGAAGAACATTGTCTGACTTGGACACCATGGAACACCAAGAACCAGTTCTGGTTCACAGAAATACTGTGCTTTGTTTAATATTAGTGATTAATATTGTAGAGATCTAGGTTAACGCAGGCAGGAGCATCTCAGAGGTCGAGGCAATCCACACACTGGCGGAGGGCGGGTGCGAACGGGGGACCTCTCTCACTAAAGCACGGGTACGCAATCCTGGTCCTGGAGGGCCGATGTCCCCGTTGCTTTTGTTCCAACTGTCACGGTTCAAGTTTTCACGTACTGATTATATATAAGTAATATAATAGTAGTTTACGTTCGAGCACTGGACAAGCTGCGTGTCCATACAACCATTAATTAATCAAGAAAATCACACAGACTTTATTTAGAAGTTTTACGAATCAGAGCAGTGTTAGTACTCTTCTCGGTTTCATAAATGCTCTAAAAATTTGATTGGTTGGTTGCGCAGACCACCGTACATCTCAAGTAAAAAGCAGTCTGGGTGATCCAGTGCTTTACAGGTTTTTATATTATATATATATATATATATATATATATATATATATATATATATATATATATATATATATATATATATATAATATAAAATGTCACTCTCTTAAGACTAAAACATAATTTATATACCTTGTAGCAATGCATCAATATAAAAGAGATATTAAATTCAAATATATGCTTTCCTTCCAGTATATGGAAGTGTAGTGTAGGATATATTTAAAAATAAGAACTGTCTTCAAAAGGCAGAGACTTGACTTCGACCAAACAGCAATCAGTTTTTCAGAGATCCTCA
The DNA here is from genome assembly GCF_017654505.1 of Polyodon spathula. Taxonomy (NCBI): domain Eukaryota; kingdom Metazoa; phylum Chordata; class Actinopteri; order Acipenseriformes; family Polyodontidae; genus Polyodon; species Polyodon spathula. The sequence goes on along the minus strand of NC_054542.1, from coordinate 35,476,653 downwards.
GAGCATGGACCACACAACTTGTAGTTAGAAAGTTGAGCGATATGGAATGGAGTTTTACTTTGGTTTTTATAAGATTTTCTCTCCATTGAATACATGAGAAGCCTTAATTAAATTCAATCATCAATCTGCTTAGACAGTCCTTATCTTTTTGGCAAATAGCAATCGCTAAACAATCCGGCCAACTTGTCAGAATTAATTGGAGTGATATTCCAACAATTTAAGGTTTAACACCTGTACAAAACACTGGACCACAATCTCATAAACAAGGAAACGAAATAAACTTATACTACAAAATTATCAAACGTGCATAAATCAACAAAGAATAAGTGCTCCACCCAATACCAAAATCCAAAGCAAAACACCCTGAGACTCTATCACTGTTGAGGCAATCGGGAGTGCACCGCCCTCACAAAAACGCCACAAACGGTAGTTTCAATATAAGCTATGGACAAATAGTATCTAAAGCTATTCCTAGGATTCTCATGCAGCCATTAAGAGTCACACACATTTGTAAAGTTACTATAGAAAACAGTATAAAAACTATCTAAGAAAAACAGTGGAAGGCACTCTTTGTCCTCAGTCGAGTCCACGTTCAAATCATCTGATGGCCCGCCCTACAGATAGCGGAACTTAATTCGCCACACACTGGACAGACAACCGGGAAGACAGCTACCGTGGGAAATGTGTACTATCGTATGATGAAGGAACACACTGCTTTTAAAAGGTAAGTGTAACCAACTAATCAACACATTTTCGTGATCTTGTTAAGCTTATTAGATCAATGGTACATAAACATCTCAGTCAGTAGTATTTATATAATAAGCAGTAGCATTTATTAAACATAACGATCAGTAATATTTAAGAACATTAAATCAATAGCATGCTTGATGCATATGGGTCAGTAGTGTTGGTTAAGTGTAGTAAAATCAGTAGCACCAGCTACATATACATTTGTTTAGCACCCAGAAATATATCAGCAGTTCTAAGACTTTAAATTGTTGATTCAATTATTCTGTTTATATCACTTTAGAATACTTTCTTTTAAATCAGAGACTGTCTTTAAATCAGACTCCTTTCTTTAAATAAGAGGCTTGACTGTAAGTCTGCTCTTTTAACCTGTTACCCTGTACACTCATTTTCTAAGTCTTTTTAGTTTTTCCATTACAATATTTTTGTTACTTTTCTACTTTAAACATCTACACTAACAGAACATGTACAGATTTATTTCAAAGTATGTTTTTCCTTTTTATTCAGAAAGTTACCAAGCTACCAAGGTCTGGCACCTCAATCAAGAGTTGCCTTCTTCTGATAAGCGTCTTTGTGATGGACAAGGGAATCTGTTCCATCACATTTGTCCAACACTGTCCGCCAAAAGCTGGTCAGCCCAGACTGTACATAACAGCTACTTAATATTTTCTACCAAGTATACAGGTCTATTTGAAACAGAGTACATACAGTATTACTATGATTATTGACTAAGAGTATATCATATTATTTAAACCAATACATGTTCATTTAGATCATCCAATTCATGTTTAACAAATCAGCACGTTCCCAACAGGATTTTAACTCTGTGCCAGGATCCACTCGGGCTGGTTCTGCGAACAACACGACAGGCCTGTGCAGATCTGCTAAAAAACATTTGCAAAAACACATTACAGTCATTACAGTATTTGTTGCAGTTTCACAAATGTTCAATTTGTTCCCCAAAGATCAGCCTACTTCCGGTAGCTGTGACATGCCTGGGTCAGTTTCTGCTCTCAGTGAGTCAATTTCTGCTCACACGTGTGGGTGACAGTCTTTAAAAGCCTGATACCTGCAAAAACTCAAATCTTGTTAGCTGGCCTCCCATCTCTGCATTCTCATTCCCATCGTCAGTGGGCAAACACATTTTAACTGAATCTGGGTCCATCAAAGAACCGCACACCCTTGCAACCAAGGCCTTCCATGCAAAAAGATCTAATGACTTATAGCACAAAAGGGACATGCCTAAACCATCTGTAACACAACTGTCCCCTAAATTAGTTAATTGGACCAATCCAGCAGTTATTATAAGCTTAATTGGTTCAATTAAGCAATTTATTGTACAGTTGGAACAAAAACCAGGAGAGACACCGGCCCTCCAGGACCAGGATTGGGCACCCCTGCACTAAAGCATAGCGCCTATACCGCTGTACAAAAGAGCTGGTTGCTTTACAAGGAGCGTATATCGGGCTTATGTCTTTGTATATGATTACGTCACCTACCAGCCCTGCTACTGCCTTCCCCCGTGCACGCAACCCTCTCCCTTGCCAGCCTCAGGTCTGCCCCAGACTTGCTCACCAGGCTACAGTCCGACGAGTGCGTACCGGGGTACCTGCATCCCACTAACACCAATGTAGCGATCTAGTTTAACGCAGGCAGGAGCATCACACAGGGTGAGGCAATCCACACACAGGGGGAGGGGAGCGCAAACTCGGGAACCCGGGCTTATGTCTTTGATTACCTCACCTACCAGCCCTGCTGCTGCCTTCCCCAGTGCAGCATTAAACTTTTATTCCACTATTTGTGAACTTGGGTGTATCCATATCTAAATATAGGTTGCATATCATGTGTTTATCTTCTTAAATATATTGGTTTATTTAATACATTTCAATTGTGTTGTATTTAATTTCAGCAAACACCAAGTACAAGTACAATTAAAATCCATCTCTGTTTGCAGATGGGAATTTGCAAAAGTTTCACATGCACGCTTTTCATGAACTTTGAATAATTTGTATTTACATAAAGTATGCAGCTGTTTAGATTTGGCTGCAAAATCACTTCAGACTATGTGAACAAATTACTCCAGAGACTGACTATGTGAAAATGCCACATACATTTAGCCTGTACAATTAGGTAATTATAATTAGCAAGGTTTTTTAATAATGTTTTTAATGTAGAAACTGAAATAAAATTAATTTGAAACATATGTTTGCAAGCAAGACAAAGCCACAACACATTTTTTCACCCCCATTCGCCAGACAAATGGATGCATATATTTGTTTTGTTTTGATTCTGTTGCTATTTACTATTGACATATAAATAAAACTGTTTTCTTTGTCTTTAGAATTATACTTATATAATAAATTGTTGTTGGCTCTTTTACAAATATCAAGCTTTGTTTTATTCATAAAAAAAAAAATAAAAAAAATAAACATTTTTAAAATAACTAATGGGATTTGTGAATATGTGCCTGTGGCAACATGGCTGCTGATCATGAACAGGTGCAGAGGTGATGCAGTGCAGGAATAATACACAGAAGGAAACCGTAATCCGTTTTTGGAAAAAGGGTGCTTTATTTTGTATTCCTGGCCGGTAACATTTTTTAACTGTATAATGCATAAGTATAGTCCAGATTGCTTCTGCTTGATGAACGCAGGAAAATGGGTCTGTATGCCAAAAAACAGAAAGAACGAATTACTTAAATGTTTGGGGTAAAGATTAATTTTACCCCCCCCCCCCCACCGGGGGGGGGGGGTGGTGTAACGTAAGATAAATTCTATTTTTTATAAAAATCTTATAACTTCAAGGTCGTTCAACTTAAACCCGTGTAAAGAAATGTAGCATTTGCTGTCTCTTGGAATAATTGAGAATTGATTTAGTCAAAAGCTTTTGACCCGGCTGATATAGTGACTTTTGCTGTGATTATTTGTTTGAATTTGATTGTGTGAATTGTTTTGTTTTTTTTTTCCTTTGTGTAATTATGCATTTATTTATTGATTTCATTTATGTTATCAGTGTGGAACTGTATTGTCTGTGGCCCTCTTGTGCAACCTGGTGTTGGCATCCTCAAATGAGGTAAGATAAGTGCAGGAGCTGCAAAAGGACAGATTGTGGCCAGGGGTCTGCTCTGACTCACATGGGAACCACCCTGAAGATAAAGGGAGGCTGATGCCTAGCCCTGAGGTCGGAGAAGTGAGACTCACTTGCCCCCCAAAGGATGGACCCCCGGCTCCTCACGAAATCTCCCACACCATGAGACAAAGAAAAAACAGCACATGCCAGCGCATAACAAACAAAAGACCAGAAGGACAAACTGGACAAACAGGAAGATGGCTAGTAATTTAGTAGGATGTGACTGTGTATACCTGCTGCTCAGTGGAGAGGAAAAAACCCCTTGAGGCCGATTAGGGGAAACCTTCTAGTGGCCCCGGCAGACAGAAAGCCCCCACTCCGGGCATATTAGCAATTTTAGAAGGAACAGCAACTATATCAGAGAAGGTTGAATGAATGTAGGAATCCACTGCAGAGGAGGACCAGCTCCCCCACATTTGTGATCAGGCGGAGGGAGGTTTGGAGTCGAGAAGGGAGGCCTGCTCCGGAGGTGAGGGTGGAGTCGAGGGGGGAGGCCTGCCCTGGAGAGGAGGGTGGAGAGGAGGGAAGCCTGCGAGGAGGCGAGGGTGGAGGCGAGGAGGGAGGCCTGCTCCGGAGGCGAGGGTGGAGTCGAGGGGGGAGGCCTGCTCCGGAGGCAAGGGTGGAGAGGAGGGAAGCCTGCTCAGAGGCGAGGGTGGAGGCCTGCTCTGGAGGCAAGGGTGGAGAGGAGGGAGGTCTGCTCGGAGGCAAGGGTGGATGAGAGGAGGGAGGCCTGCTCTGGAGGCAAGGGTGGAAAGGAGGGAGACCTGCTCAGAGGCGAGCGTGGAGTCGAGGCATGATAGGAGTGAGAGGAATCAATGAACAGAGGGTCTGAGGGGGTGTGGGGTTCCTGCTGGGGAGATACCTTGAAAAGGCGGCTGGAGACTTGATACTTGACAGGTGAATGGATCGACCGTGCTGAAATTGATCCGTCTTGGAGGTATGCAGCTAAGTGATCAAGTAAGCATCAAAGGCGACCGAGAGGCAGCTAATCTCCATAGGTAGATCCTTGTAGGGGGAGAAGCGGCTTTTCTGAAGAGTGGAAATTAGCAAATGGAGAATGTACGTTGATATAGACAGACAGGAAGGTGAGGCAGGGGGAAAGCTCTTAATCCCACGGAAGGTCAGGCGAACTGCTGGTATGGAGAGACTGAGGGAGATGGAGAGAATCCCTAGCATGAACGATCAGAGCCAGGATCCGGTTTTAATTGAAGGAATATGATTATTCGATTCTGGGTGCAGAAGGTTGAAGACACTGAGCAGGCTGTAGAATAGGAGCTCTTGAACAAGGGCGAGGACTGCAGACATGTAATGCTGAGCACATTGAAAGAGGTTACTGAGAGTAGGATTCAGTCAAATAGCACTTGAGGATTCTGGATGGGGGTTGTGGAAGCAGATGGGACCAGCTGACTGAACTTGGATATCGAAAGTAGAGGCAGAAGGATTGAGGTGGCAGCTGGACTTAACGAACATATGAATTGGCTGCTGGGGAAGCTTGGTGCCTTTGCACCCCATATTCTAGAAACGAGGGCAGAGAGATGAGATGCTGCCATTCTATGTGTTAGTTAATACGGGATCGATCAGCGGTTTGCTACTATCATGTCTGCTTGAAATGGAAAAGGTGAACTTACATTCAGAGATTTGGGTTTCGTAACTCCAGTTATTCTCTTAATAGTGCAACTCCTTAACTCATAATAAAGACAGATTTCCAGTCTTGTACCACATCTCACACCAAGTATTAATGCTGTAACATTTGAGAGGATGAGTGGAGATATGATTAGGATTGCTGAGGAAGTGCCCCGTATTCTGATTAGATGGGGATTAGCGTTAGCCTGAATTATGGGAATGCTGCCACGAGAGACAGGGGAGAGCAAGGAGAGAGAGAAAAAAAGCGGAAAAAGAAGCAAAGACTGGAGAGCATAAAAAAAGGGGATTGGAGAAGACTGAAAGCAAGGTGGGAAAAGAGAAAGGTAGAGACTGTAGGAGACTGAAAGCGAGAGCAGAAAAAGACTGAAGGAGACGGGAAAGCAGAGAAAAAGCACTGAAGGAGACGAGAAAAAAATACAAAGGGCATATCAGAGCGAGAACGAAACACTGCCACAGGGAAACAAGACTGCGGACTACAGAGAAAGAAGTCAGAGTTACTATTGTTACAGGCTGCTACCACAGGGAAACGAGACTGAGAGCTACAGAGGAAGCAACGAAGAAGCCAGAGAAAGAAATCAGAGTTGCTATTGAAGCTAAGTTTCCATTTAATTTATACACATGCTTTGCGTGTAACAAAAGCTGTTTTCTTGTGCTTGTTGTATATTAGAATTTGAGTTGCATTTATAAGATATTTGCAAGTGGTTGTTACTGGTAGGGATGATTGGAGGTTTACTGTTTGTTATGAATGCTTGTTTTGTTGTATTTAGCTGAATGTTTTCCTTTTGAATTATCACATTGTATTTAGTTTGCACTTGATTAATTTTGTGTTTGCACCAGTGAATTTGGTTAAAGCTGCACTTTTGTTTTTACTTTGTTTTATTTTGGATTAAGATATTTGTTGTATATTTACCGTAATAATCACTTTTTTGTTTTATAAGTTAATTCCCTTCTGGTAGGAAATCCCGAATGAACGACCTGACGATGACGTGTTGCGGCTTGCTTGGACCTTCCCCCATGGAGGGTGCTGGACGCTTTACAAGCTTAAACTGTCTCTCTCTGTAGACAGTCTACTGTATTGTCCTTTCTAGTTCTCATGTATGTATGTATGTATGTATCTAACTTTGCTTGCTGTTTTATTAGTGCTGTGTTTTAATTGCATAGGTCTTTTTAATTGTATTTTATTAGTTTTCATTCTATTTATGTATAATTAGGGGAATGTATGGAAGGCCATAGTGTAATTAGTGCTGACAGGTATAGGGGTAATTGATTAACACCAGTCCTGTTTTAAGGCCCAAATAAATTGGAGAATAGCACAGTAGTGACTAGGACACCTATCGTTACCAGACGGTAAGGGAGGCCATAGTTGTAACCCCGTCAGGATTGGATAGCTGTTAGGAAGAGAAGAGACCTATATAAAGAGTTTTCTTTTTTAACCTAATGTTTTGTATTTTTTTTGTGTGCATGGCTAGAACCCATTCTGACGTAGTTGGCTACTTTAAATTATTGCTTTGCTAGCAAGAAGTGGGTAGGGACTGCTGTCTTTTGTGACGCCACCTACCCCCCCCCCCCCCCCCCTTCCATCGTCTTGTGACACTAACTTTTTAATACATATAGGTACGGTATATTGATATAATGTAGTTACAATCGATATCCATAACATAAGAGGATGCTCTATTCCATATTTCAGTAAATTCTGAGTCCTTATCTAAAACATAGCTCACTCTAATAACATCCAGTACAGAGTTCTTTCAAAGTGCTAACACTGGGGGTTCTGTATCCTTCTAGGAAGTTAGTCTAATTTCTTTTCACTATCAGGAGTAGAGTAGATTTAGACTGTGGTTTACTAACTGGAAGAGTAAATATGTATCCTAAGATTGCAACTAAAGGGTTGCACGGGGTATGTATTTGTAAACTATTGGAAATATGCCTAAATATTGTGGTCCAGTAATCCTGTAGCTTACTACAACCCCATAACATATGGAAAAGAGTTTCTTTACCAGAGTCACATCTCCAGCACTTGTCATCCTGCTTCAAATTGCATTTTAATAATCTAACAGAGTATAATGAATTATATTTATAATTTCATACTGAATGAATCTTAATTTGGCATTGGGTGAAGGAAATGCAATATTGCTATAGATATTATTCAAGGGCAATGCAATTGTTTCCTAATTATCTCCCACTTTGACTTTCAACGAATATTACTGTATGACAAATTCTGTTCAAATGATTAAACTTGGATACAAAATCAAGGGAATTCAATGGATTTAATACTACATCTCCAGTGTAGTCAGATTAGGACAGCGAAGTTGAAGGATTCGGTTGGCGAAAGATTTTTTGATATGGTTGTAAATTCTAGTTTCTCCAATTGGAATATGACATCTATCCTTTAGAAACATCAAAGAAGGGAATACATTTTCTTCAAACAAATCGCCCACATTATTGACTTGCGTATTTATCCAAATGAGGTTAAATAAAGGTTTCTTGTTGTACAAAATGTTTGGGTTATTCCAGAGTCCTGAACTGAAATAAATTATTTTAAAGTCCTTTAAAACTAGGACTGATCTTTTGAAAATGTTGTGTGCAAATGTAAAGATTAATGTATTCTTTAGAGCGAGTGGAGGGGAAGGCCGTGTAAGAAGTCTGGGGGGGGGGGGCAATGTTTTCAGCAATTTTAACCCAATCTGGAGGATTGATTGATTTTACAAACTAATCTCTAAAATGTCTAAATTGATAAAATAAATAATGCCAGTAGGGATTGGGAATATTCATACACAGCAAATTGGCCAGTGTTGAAATCCCAGTGTTAACCGTTAGTATTGATTTTAGGTGTTCAGTTTTCACAAGTGACTCCACGTGGTGTTGTTTCATATATAAACTAAGGTATATTTCACAGTGTAAAATAAAGGACTCTAATCCAGAGTAATAATGTCAACATCCAAGATTTTAGTTGTAGTTTCTGTAATGGAGCTGCTTCTGTGTGTGCTGGAGCAGTTCAAGGTAGGCTAATATATTGTAACGGGCATGGCTGGACTGAGTTGCTGCTGCTACCTGTTGGCGGATTGTGCGCCCTGCCCAGAGCAGGCCTCGACAAATGTGTTATTTAGCAGCAGAGGACACTGGGAGTGGGAAATAGGGTAAGGGAAATATTGTTGTTATCAATATCATTTATAATATGTAATTCTTTACTGTAGTAGCAGCAGAAGAAAGTCAGAGGAAACAGTGTATAAAATGAATCAAAGGTCTTTGTTTTTATTAAACTCACACTCAAGACTGGAACCGACGACAGACTACCTCAACCAGGCAATAGCGCTATTTTAAAATTGTTTTGGCAGACCTGGTTGAAGATATGCAGACATCAAATCATAAACAACCGGTGCAGTTATACACAGACAAACAAAACAACCAGAGTATTTTTTTTACAGCAGTTCAGTCTCAGGGCCATGCCCCCACCTGTTTCACGCAGCTCCCTCTGCCTGTTACAATTAATACATTAAAACAAAGAGAAGGATATGCGATACGTTTTACTGAACTAACTGAACAACAATCAATCACGATCTAGCATAGTAACACGCACACACACGCAATACTCCCACTTATTACTACTCAGGAGTTTGATAACAGAAATGTTTTATTTATTGCGGTTGTTGGTCACAAGAGGTCACTAAAGGAACTAAAAACAAAACTAATAAAACAGTAGACGGCAGACCATTATGTAGGATGAGGTATTGTAGATATTTTTATTTATTCATTTATGTTATAACATCGGAGTTCTATATTTTGAATAATGCGTATTGTCTAAATTAAATTAGATTAATCTACAATAATAACAATTAAGACAGAAGGACAGTGTGTTAAGGTTTCATTTTCACTTTCACATTGATCTATCGACCATTTTGCATTACTTGCCATTGTCAAGTGAACAGCAGTAAATAGTCGTCTGCGCAGTGCCATAAATATAAATTTTTATATTAATAAAAACACAAAGAATGCTAAGAAGAACCTTACGTGTCAGCCTTTGCATACTACTGCTGGTGCAGCACATAACAGGTACGTTTATATGTTTTTATTGTACCGACGTATTTACTGCAAATTATGAAAACCTGTTGTTACACTTTTTTTTGTAGTCGTAAACATTCAAATCTAGTTAAGTTCTACTTGACCATGCCATTAAAATAGACCTCAAACGCTTGTTTCGGAGATGAAAAAACGGAAGCTTTAGGCGTGGCATATATACGTGTGTGTGTGTGTGTGTGTGTGTGTGTGTGTGTGTGTGTACAAATAAATATTGTTGTGAAATATAGTTGGCTAGTTGTTAAATTATGGTAACTTCGTGTAGTCGTAAAAATATGTCATAATAATTCCAATAAGGTACCAGTATAAGGAGTTTTCTTTTCAGCTGCAGCTGCACGTTCTCTTTCTCTTCTGCCCTGATGTTAAATTACTGTCAGGCAGCAGTCTTTTTAGGGTATTTTACTGGCAGTAGATTTGCACTGATAATAAGGACCTTCAAAATAACTACGCTCAAGTGTAGTTTTCCTGTTTGAAGCCGAAAGCCTTCACTCCGATAGATTTACAACTCCACTACAATACACTGCCTTATTTATTAACTAGAACAATTCTAACTTGATACATTTCTTTAAAAAAAAAAAAAAAAAACACTAAACAACTGAAAATATTTCTGCTGCTTACTATACACATATTTCGTATTACACACACACACACACACACACACACACATATACATATATATATATAGATATATAGATATATATATATTATATATATATAGATATATATATATATATTTTTTTTTTTAATTTTTTTTTTTTGTTTTTCTTTATTTTTTAAACTAATTTCATATTACCAGGGCGTCAGCGAGCTGCACAACCTAGACCCCTTGGAAACGTCCGGAAATTTTTGGTCCCTGGTAGTTGCGTAGAATACGAATCCCAAATATATTGAACTTAAAATATATTTGTTCTTCTTAATCCAAATATCAATCATTAAATAAACGAATGAACTAAACTATTGGTGTTTTTAACTTAACAGCCAGCCTGCAGACAGGTAAATCTAAACCCGGGACAGCTGCACTTAAATTTCCCATGTCCTCTTTTTTTTTTTTTTTTTTTTTTTTTTCGTTTTATTTACTGGCCCTAATTTACGGTATTTGTATTAGTTCCAAACTGTGCTTACTTTTACCTGGAGCTCTTAAGTATTCATTATTTTAAAATATGAGAAACTGTTAACACCTCAGGGGTTGAATTGATCAAGCTATACTCTGCTGTGATAAGCCACAGCTGGTTTATTTTTTTTTTTGAGCATTTTACATCAATGGCAATTCAGCCTGTGTTGTACCCGTGTTTATCCACGATTACCCCTGAAAATAAGTGCATATCCATGGGTGGTAAAAGCTTTATTATGAGTTTATTTAAATTGATCAGCACATTGCAAAATTTGTTCATGACAACACATCAGACTGTATGTGGCACATGCTTGATTGTTTATCTATTTATTTGTTTCTTTGTTTGTTTTAGGTGAAATTAAAAACATTGATGGCTTACAGAATGATGACATTGTTTTATGTCCAGTCTTCAATGGCAAATTGGAAGAAATTTCATGGAAGTTGGGCAACAATAAAGTTGCAGAATATGATTCATTTAAAACAATAATGTATTATGGGGATTTCAAGAATCAGATGGAATTAAACATTGAAAATGGGTGTCTGACAATGAATAATATCACAGATAAGTGGGATGGATTGTACACAGCAGAAGTACAGATTAATGAACTTCTCCAGTACTGGAAATTCAAAATAAAAGTGTACAGTAAGTTTGTTTGTTTGTTTGTTTGTTATGTTTTGTTTTGTTTATTTAATTTAATGTAAAATGATAAATGCACCCTGGTGTCCTGGTCAAAAGAATCCGTAGCAGCAACATTTATATTTGAAAGATGTTTTGAGGTACAAAACACTATATGCAAAGCTTTCACGCATCATTCCTCCACCAGGCCCTAATTATTACCAGCCTGCGATGCATATTCAGGCTGGTAAATATAGTGGAGGGGGGTATACCTCCTGTTGGTTGTAAACCTTCCAATACCTATTGTACATCATAAACGGCCAAACCTTTTGCATCACCCTGAAGAATTAAGAAGTTTTTCTTCATAAAGTTGAATGAAACCTGCTGAATAATGTTGCGTTAACATATTAAATTATATACTGCTTTGTAGTTTTTCATATACTTAATGAAAAACTGACAAATTAAAAAAATTGACATTTCAAAGTCTAACATGAAATACTGTACTATTATTATGGCTTCCGGTAGACTTTTACGATATCGTTTGGTAGTTTCTTTGATTACATGATGTAGAATAAAAAATCTAAATTATGTTCATATAGTTGTAATTATGTTTCAATCCTAAAACTTTTGGCCATAGCTCAATATCCGGAAGGACTAGTCCTCCAGTGATGCAGCTTTGGAAGGACCACTATACTGGGTGAAATAGAGGCTGTTTTTTCTCTACACCTGTCTGCCTGCTTGTCTCATTTACATTTTGACATATATTTAGAAAACTACTTATCCACTTGTGTTGAAGCTGAAGGATCATCTTTAGCACAAATTGAGTGAATCCGAATCTTATGTTATAATGTCTGTCTAATGTAGGACTGATGTAGATGAGAGGTGATGTAGATGAGGGGTGATGTAGCTGAGAGGTGAAGTAGCTGAGAGTTGATGTAGATGAGGGGTGATGTAGCTGAGAGGTGATGTAGATGAGGGGTGATGTAGATGAGGGGTGATGTAGCTGAGAGGTGATGTAGATGAGGGGTGATGTAGTTGAGGGGTGATGTAGTTGAGGGGTGATGTAGATGAGGGGTGGTGTAGATGAGAGGTGATGTAGCTGAGAGGTCATGTAGATGAGGGGTAATGTAGTTGAGGGGTGATGTAGTTGAGGGGTGATGTAGTTGAGGGGTGATGTAGCTGAGGGATATTGTAGATGAGGGGTAATGTAGCTGAGAGGTGATGTAGCTGAGAGGTGATGTAGATGAGAGGTGATGTAATTGAGGGGTGATGTAGCTGAGAGGTGATGTAGATGAGGGGTAATGTAGATGAGGGGTGATGTAGATGAGGGGTGGTGTAGCTGAGAGGTGATGTAGATGAGAGGTGATGTAGATGAGGGGTGGTGTAGCTGAGAGGTGATGTAGCTGAGAGTCGTAGCCAGGTATTACACAATGGAAAACAAGATCAAGCCAAGTTCTGTATAATTTTATTATGGTGCACAAAAATCTACAGTCTTAACATTGAAAAAAATATATGTTGATTCATGAAATCTATATCAATTTACACTGTTCATTATCTATTTAATAGCTGTCCATTCCCACTATTTTCCCATATAAAATATATATTTCACGACAATAAAGTGTGTTATGTAAGATTGAGTGTTATTTGTTGACACATAATTATAATATAAAATCCAATTCTCTACAGGACGTGTTTCCAAACCGAATGTAATCTGCACTGTCAATGATTCTAATGTCACTCTGCTCTGTGAGGGAGATGAGAGCCTGGGCAACCACTACAGATGGGAAGATCGTGAGAACAATCGTGGGATCAGTGAGGAAAAAAATGTGACATTTTCAAAAGAAGAGAACCGTAACATAGAATACATATGCATTTTCAGCAACCCCAAGAGTGAGGAGAGAAGTGACCCTGTTAAAAACTGCTTTGTCCCAGGTAAGTAGTTGAACCAATGGGAGATTCTTTATCATCAAAGTTCTTTGTTGCAGTTTTGGGTGCCTTGCTGTTTTACATAAATTATTATTATTTTTTTTTTAATTTAGTTGTAGTCAATTATTTTTATTTTCTCCCAATTTGAAAATGGACAATTATTATTTAGGCTCTGTGCACTGCTACCACCCCTGTGCTGACTTGGGAGCAGCAAAGATGAACACATGCTGTCCTCCAAAGCGTGTGCTGTCAGCTGACCACTTCTTTACACACTGCGGATTCACCATGCAGCCACCCAGGAGCTACAGCTTAGGACAACGCAGCTCCCTGGCAGCTAACAGGCAAGCCCGCAGGCCTGGGAACTCCCGCCCACAGCCAGCTGTGGAATAGCCCCCCAGACTCGAACTGGCGATGTCCAGGCTATAGGGTGCATTCTGCACTCACGCAGAGCGCCTTTACTGGATGTGCCACTTGGGAGCCTTGCTGTTTTACATTCATATGTCAGCCTTGGGTAGCAATTCCTGGCATCATGTGGTGCACTTACAGATTCAAAACTCTCTGTCTGTTGTACTCAGTACTGTCTCTGCTTTGCTTGCATCATCAGATTTTAGATAAAACGAAACTTACTTCACATAATACTACTATAGCTTCTCCTTTTATCATTTTAGAAATATAGCAAAGCTTAGGCCTTAGTTTAATGTATTTGCTCAAGTAAAAGTCGCCCCCCACCCCCCCCCCCCCCCCCCCCATTGTGAGGGCGAGATTCGGGTATACATTTTTTTTCCATAAATATATTTATTACATATCCTGACGGCATTTGAGCAGATTTGCAAATATAACAATTTTATAACCACTTCTACCTAGAACCGCCAGACGCGTAATTTTGACGCCTATTACAATACAGTACATGTTAATGTTTTGGTTTTTTATGTATAGCTTACAATTGTATTATTTTAGTATACAAGACCCACCCCCACCTCCTTCCTAGCCCACACGGAAGTATGTATTTCAGTGGAATGTGGGGGGTGGTGTGGTCTGGCTGTAATTCAGTGAAACTGCGTCTATGTTTTACGTGACAGCTCCTGGATGTAAATAATCCCGGGATTCATTTTTTTATATATATATATAAACAGTGTCACTGTTTGCTCTGGCAACAAGGGCAACAAGGATTTGCCCACAGCAATGGAGGTGCTGCTGTTTCCCACAGAAGCAGTATGCTGCAGGGTCACGCACTAGAAAAGGTAACATTATTATTATTATTATTATTATTATTATTATTATTATTATTATTATTATTATTATGCCCCTCCATAGCGTTCATGCTGCCGCCAGTCATCGCAATCAGTAAATATAGGCTTTTACTATAAATTATAGATCGGGTCATATGTTTGCTTGTGTATTAGTTGACCACACCAACTTCAGGATTGTGTTTTGGGTTTAAATTTCTTGACTTATACTGGAGCACACATGGTAAAGTGATTACGATCAAATCCTACCTGAAATGACATTTTATCCCCCAATCAGTGGCAGAAGAAGAGGTGGTGGCCCAGGTGTAGGACCTTATTGTGGGCCCAACCTTTATGTAATACTTTTATAAACATAAAACATGCCAAGTCAAGTGTTCAATATTTAACAATATTTTATTCTTAGAATGTTAGCATGTATGAAACAGTATACAACTACATGTAACAAGAAGCTTTGCTACTCACCGACTTGAATTGTATTTTGCATGCATCTTTACTTCCAGTACTACATTCTTTTTAATCACAAGCTCACATGTTTAATCACCAGTCCCTCCAGGAGTCTGCAGAAATTCACAGAAATTTTCTGGCATAGAAAATCTTTTTCTTTTTTCAATCAGAAATGCAGGTGTGCTAATCATAAAACAGTGCCTCATACCAGCCACCATGCAAAAACAGTTACGAGGGAAGAAAAAAAAAATAGGAAGCTAATTTTAATTCAACCATTTTTTTTAAATTAAGAGAATAGCAGTACATGATGAAATGAGGGAGAATAAAAACATCTACAAATATAAATGTGAAGGATACAGTGTTAGGTTTTTTTTTTTTCTCCAAACTTTCTGACACCTCTAAACAATATATATATATATATATATATATATATATATATATATATATATATATATATATATATATAATTTGATCTGTGTATTCTGATTATGGGCTCTATCATTGATTTTTCTTTCGTGTCTTGACTTTTTGTAGGTTTTTGTGACTTTGTAGACCTTCTGCGATGTATCGAAATCAATTTCACTCCAGTAACTTAGTTTCATCCCTTCTGCGGTAATTTAGTTACGACAGTTCATTTCAAACTACTTTTGTATGCAATACCGAAGTTCTGGGCTTACCCTTGATGTATTATCATTTATTCCTGATTAACGGTTGGGGGGGGGGGGGTAATTTTGCAGTCTTGCACCAGGGCCCAGCAAATCCTCGCTGTGTCACTGGTCCCAGTGAATTAATTTCGTTAGTTATTTCTTTCCATGTTTAGTTTTTAAATGTTTTTTTTTGTCCCTGCGAAGAGTTAAATAATATTTCCAGATGATTTTTTTTTTTTCCATTTCACTAAGTAACAGGTACTTTTGTTTTCCTTCTTATCTTTGCCAGAAGGAAGTTCTCAATCTTGACTTTCGGTTTTGCGAATCTATTTATGATCAGATGCAAACTCCTATCTCTCCTGTATAATGAGCAGTAATTTATGCTGTTTGGAAACTTGCGGTAATATTACGGTAGCTGTTCACAAAAAAAAAAAAAACTGTTTAGCACATTGCACTCAAAAATTATATGAAGGACAGAGGCTACGAATTCGCAGTATTTACGAACATGTAAGTAATATTAGTACACAGAGCCCAATGTCTGAACCTTAAATAAACATATGTGAACTATTTGACTACAGTGCACAACCCTCTAGAGTGGTTCATGCTCATTTCAAATCTCTCACACTGGTCTTCTTATCCAGTTGATGAGCTGTATATCAGTAAATGGCTCTTCCCATACTGCTTCATGCACATTGATTTTCTCATAGAATTCCAGATGAAAGAAAACTAAACACTGTGTAATTCACACTTATATAAAGATTACTGTTGAATATACAGAATTATCAAAACTGAAAATGATTCTAAACAACAAGAAGAATACATTAGTCAAGATAACTGTCAAGTTTCAGATCCCTCCCAAGTTGATCTTTAAATAAAGTTTCATTCATTAAAAAAAAAATAATAAATAATGAAAAAATCTTTAAAATGACTCCCGAGTGAAAGACTTTTTGAAATATGTTCCACAGGCAGGAAAACTGCAGATATAAAAAAGGTCTCCCATCATGGTGATATGTCAGTTCCTCAGGCCTTGCTCTGGATTCTGGGGTCTTTGTGAAGAACAAGGGTTATTGCAAATTCTGATCCAATTTGGTGGGGTGCTACAGTAACCACTGGGGCTTTTACAGGTGTGAATCAGGTGCCTTTGATGAGGTGTTTTAGTCTCTAAAAGCTCCAAATCCAACTCAGTCTGTATTACAAGCACTTTAAACTGCTATTTGTATTGTTTGATTAATTAGTAATTATTTTACTTGTGTTTATTTTTAGGTGGACGTTCCCATATATTGGTACTGATACTGGTGCTTCTGGCAGTACTGGTAGCGCTGATACTGTTGGGTTATAACTATTTTTCACAGTCAAAAGGTAGGAATATTTTAATTGTCTTTTGTGTAACATGAAGGTTCTGACTATGAGAACCCAACACGTCCTCATCAAGTCAACCAGTATCTGAAAATGTTAGGCAAATCTTGTTGTCTTTGACATTTTGTACAGCTGTTTTAATGCAACAGTATTTTCTTAAACACATTAACAAGTCTGTCCTAAGACCATTTTGATTCAGGCCTGCAAACTAGTGCCGCCACAACAAGTCATGTAGCACAGCTGGGTCTTCATATGGATATTATCAAATATAAAGTCATGTAATAAACTTAGGTAAGAATTGTACTTGATGTACTTTATGTTAAGTTTAAAAAATATG
Source organism: Polyodon spathula (assembly GCF_017654505.1). Lineage (NCBI taxonomy): Eukaryota > Metazoa > Chordata > Actinopteri > Acipenseriformes > Polyodontidae > Polyodon > Polyodon spathula. The sequence goes on along the minus strand of NC_054542.1, from coordinate 35,459,375 downwards.
AATCACACAAGGAGTAAAACCTGCTATGCATTGCAGCCTAACGTTTGTGACTTTACTGATTGCAATAAAAAAGAAGTAATGCAAACATATACAGCTTCATACCATTTATTTGTACTGTTATCAAAATGGGAATGTCATAAAAGTAAAAGTAATTGTAACACAAAGGACTGGAAACAGGTTCAGAGTGCTAACCCAGATTTATATTGAGCTTTGTGATTAAATAAATAAATAAATAAACATCTTAGCAAACTTGTATTTAAACAAAGACCCACCATTAGTAACACAGTTTCACCCCCCCCCCCCCCCCCAAATAAAATAAAATAATGTTCTTTCATAAGTATGTATTATTAAGCCAGAGTTGTGACCTGTGTAGCACTACATGCTAAAGGTCATCTCCACAGCATTTGGAAGAACTTTTGGAATTTAAGACAATCTTTTTTAACTTCTTTTAACCAGACGTGACATTGAATGTTTCCTGAAGCTGGAGCAAAGTGAGGGAGGCATTGCATTAAAATGAACAAATCTAGCCTTTACTATTAATTTCAAGGAGTCTGTGTTAACAGCACATACAGTAAATTATGGGTTGAATTTCATCAGCTGTGATACAGTATAATTAAGAAAGTGAAAACTGAAAGGTTAAACAATTCTTCATATGGTATCGTTGGATAAAAAGACATGAATGTGTGATGAAGGAAGACTTTCACAGCCTTTGGGCATTGGAAAGCATGGTTATAAAAAATAATATCCTGATTTTTATTTTTTATCGAGTGGATGTGGACTACACTATTAATAATAAATCATGTATAGTAAATAAAACCAGATATGTAGCTATGGCTCTTTTTACATAGGGTAGGCTATCAGAAAGAAAGATGCTTAACTCATCGCTTCTAGAGTGAAAGATTCAAACCCACTAGCCTATGCTGTGTAACTGAGGCGTAATGCACTGTGAGCTGTCTGCCAGTGAGTGATAGTAGTTAATATTAGGCTATGCACCATTGACGAATGTAAGCTGAGGCAGGGATCCAGGAAATGTGTCTAATAAGTTTAATACCAAAATAAAATGTTGTCTTTGGTAATAATAAGTGACAGAACTGCACCCCACTACAGGAAACAGTACCAGAGCGAGGGTCCGGTCCGCTCACTACACCCCTGTACCATACTGTGCATGCAGTATGACATAGGATTAGCGCCGTCGTACATTTTAGCTTTCTTAAAATTAAAATAAAAAAACTTTTTTCCTAAATAATATAAAGTACGTACTTGATACCTGTGTGAAGTTATGTATTCCAGAGCATGTATTTTTGTAAGAGAATCTTTTCTTGTGTCGGGTTTGAAATACACACATATATTCCGAAAGACCGCACACAGCAAATTAATAAACTTTTGTTTTAATTGTCGTTTTTAAGCAATACAAATAAAAAAAAATCTGGTGCTGTACATCAGTTGTAGAATAATCCTTACATACATCCTCACTTGGTTATAAATTTTGTTTTCCCTCGCAGGTGCAGCTTGTCTTTCCTCGCAGTCTTACCAGAAGGTTCAAACGGAACAAAGGGATGTGTGTGCGACCGAAGGTATGTTATTATTTAATTCAAGAATTTACGAAATGTGGGTTCAGCTAAAATGGTAAAGTGAATCCGAAACACCAGTCAGAACTCTGTGAATAGTGCTGATGCAAAGATACATTCTGGAAGGGTTAGGGTTGTAGCTACTGTATGCTACAGCTGTGGCCAAAAGTTTAGCATCACCTACAATTTTAAGATCGAAACACGATTTTAAAAACAACTATTTGAACATAATTTAGATATTTTATTTAATACCATATATTCAAAGAAACTACAAAAGGATATTGCAAAAGTCTAATGGAAGCCATAATAGTTATATGATATTTCATGTTAGATTTTGAAATGTCGCATTTTCTAATTTGTCAGTTTTTCGTTAAGTATAAGGAAAACTACAAAGCGGTATGTAATTCAATATGTCAGCGTAATATTATTCAGCAGGTTTCATTCGACTTTATGAAGCAAAATTAATTAATTATATAGGGTGATGCAAAATGTTTGACGATAGTTGTAGGTTGTTCACATTACATTACAAAACTAACAGAAAATGATTTACTATATTATTGAGACTGCTACTGTATATTAAAAATGAAAATGCTTTGCAATAAAAGACCTCCAATAATTATGAAGTATGAGCTTAAATACCAAAAAACAATTGCTGGCTTTGGTAATAATAAGTGTCAGAGCTGCAACCACTACAGAAAACAGTACCAGAGCGAGGGACCGGTCCGCTCACTACACCCCATGTGCAGGCAGCATGACATAGGCTTACCGTCGTCATACATTTTCGCTCTTAAAATTTCTATAAACAAAAACTATTGGGCAGCGCAACCGGGTTGGTACAGGTGTTGGGTACTCGGCAGGGGGTCCACACCGTTTCCTGACAGCTGAGGCAGCTTGTTTTCGGGTATTGGAGCAGAGGTTGCTGGACACTGGCGTTGCAAGGCCTGGCTGACCACTTTCAACACAGGCGTGCGCAGGGCAAGTCTCCTCCTCGGCCGTCACTTTGTCCCATTCTTGGGTTAAGCAGAGTACAGTGTACAGTGTTTCCACATCTCCCTGGGGTACATCGCTTCAGTAAATTGTAGACGTGGTTGCTCTTTCTGTTCAGTGGGATTGGAGGACATGTAGGCCCACCAGCTCTCCCTCATGAGCTCCGAAGCCAAGCTGTCCAGGCCTTCTCTCTTCTGGTACAGGCGTTGCCGCAATCTGAGCTTTCCCCAAGCAGTCTGGGGGAAGGTTCAGGAGGACAAGCTGCACATCACTCCTCAATGCAGCGGTCTGTCTGCTGGCCTTCTCACTGTCAGTCCAGCCATGCAGCTGAGCAAGTGTTGTGAGCTGCATGGCAAAGGCCTCCCAGCTGCCCATCCCGTCAAATCCCAGTATCATCATGTCACCAGGCCATTCCTTCATTGCTTCCCTCCCCATAGCCTTTTCACCTCTTTCTGGCTCTTGTACCCTCCCTTGATTGGCACAGGACCCATCTCGAGGCTTACTTCAGGTCCCTTCATAAAACAGCTTGACAGCAAGGCCAACAATACCTCATAAGGGGAACCCCATAGTCCCTGCATTGTTCCAGAGTAATTAAACGGAGGCAAAGCAAGGCCTCTTCAGTTAAGCTGGCAACAAGATGTACTATACTATGGTCTGCAGTTTTGAATGAAACCATTTTTCCTAGACCTGTGTAGCTATGTAATGTTGTTCTCAGCACCTTTCTCTTCTGTTTTTAGGGGACAGTATGGCATTCTGTTTGTGCTTTTAATGGCCTAATTTATGTTAATTGTTAGTTCTCCTTAGCTGTATTCCTCCTCACAAGCTGTGTATTTGTGTTCAGTAGCTTCCCTGTAATAACATTTGCTCTTTGAAAATACATGCTTTAAGGATGTCTGTTTAGATTGCAAAGGCAAACCTGTGCCCCATCTTCACAATTGCTTAGGTGAAAATGATAATAAAGTTACTCCCCAAATTTTTGTCTGACACCTTGTACTAGAGAAGGAGTAAAATCTCGGGGCAAAACATGGTATCAAAATCATTTCACAAGTCTGATTGCATCTGTTTGTGCCCACCTAGCGCCCCATATTCAAGTTCTGATAATCATTAGTGTTACAACCTTGGTGTTTGTGCTTTGCCCTGTGATCAAAATTACATTTCTAATGAATGCTTGTTTTATTTGATTATGTAATAGAGTCCTCGTCAGCTCATTTGATGGAAAAGAATAAGGATGACAATGGAAACTTCTTTTGAGTATTGATTTTTTTAAAAGCCAGTTTTAGGCAGAGAAGGTGGACTTTATAACAAACCTATGAAACACCTCACAGTTAATTAAACTTACCATAGTTACTCAGACACATGGCTCTTCCACCAACTAAGAAAGTAAAGAATTCCACTTTAAGGTATGTACTGGGTGTGGCTGAAAAACTATATTCTGCTACATGTAAAAATAGCTGGACTGTAATAAAACATATTTTTTAAATCAGTTCGAATTTTACGGTTTTTACTCGAGACATTTTTTTGAATAGAGCCCTATGTTACATATATCTATTACAAGCCACTAGCACTGAAGATTAGCTCCCATTTGGCAACAAGAACTAAAATGCTATATTTTCAGCTTTAAAAGGAGTTAAAAGGTTTGAAATAAAAAGGTGTTATGTTTGTAATAGGTAATGAGAGCCACACAATTTGGGAGTAACATGCTGGTGCCCTTAGGCAGGAAATAATGACAGCACTAGAAAATAATAGGAACCCATTCTGACCACACAGTATTGCTCACAGGGTTGCCAGCTGCTTTTACAGAAACCAGCACACTTCTTCCTGAGAATCTGGAGCTGATGTTGTGACATCACAATCACCTCTGATGTTGTGCCCCGTTGTAACAAATGGCAACTACACTATTTGCAATTCTAACTTTTTTTATTGTGTTTTATGCACTTAATAACTAAACATTTACCTGAAATACAAATCAACCAACCAATCATTCATTTTCTTTAATCAATTAAAACCCTCGAGAACACATTTTTATTTGCAATAACGCCTTGTTACCACACTGTGCCTTTAAGAAAGTGCATTCTGGGAAATTAAAATACGTTTGTAGTCCAAAGTGGAATGTATGTCATATCCACAGATATTGATGAGTGTTATTGTTACAATTTTTAGCAACAATTATGTAAACATGAAGGGTTGTGTATCATAGCTTAGTATGTTGCTTAAAAATATTGTTAAGACTTTAAAACTATTCAAAATATATCCAAATGTAATACCCACACAAATGACCAAAACTAACCTAAAAATTAGGCACCTGCCCAAAGCCATTTTTTCAAGCACAGTAAAACAATTACAAGCCCAATCTGGCAACACTGATTGCTCAGTGGCTTACATTATGTCCCATATCCTTTAACACTAGAACGGCCGAGATTTTGGACTACATACAACCGCCACACCCATAAAAATGTGCTGCTCCACTTAAAAACAACTTTGATATGAAACTGAAAAACAGAACATCAAACGGATACAACTTAATATTTTTATTTATCAACATCACACACAACGTTTTCAGAGCAGAAACACTGTATTTACATTGAAAATGTAACTTTTTTCTTATTTTTTCTAAAAGAGCACATATACATAAACATGAAAAACTGTAATAAAATAAACTTTACAGAATAACCTTCTGTGTAAACAGATGTAGAAAGCTGTATGCACATATAAAATTATAAAATATAAATAACTAGTTATATAAATAGCATAAAACAAAAATATGCAACGCTTTGAGTGAAGTAGAGTTCAGTGGCCCTGTCTGTCTATTCAGAGTTCTATTATAGCTTTCTAATAACAATCTACACAGAAAACACACTTTTCAATGGTACCAGTGCATTTACCACAGACTTGCCTTTTCACACCGGGCGCAGACATAAAAAGTTACGCTTTTATTGCATTTAGCAACCTGGCATTGTCTTTTATTCCGTGTGCCAGCGGGCACAGAGCTGGCTGAAGGTTCAGGGGCATTTGGCAGCCGGCTTTGGTGTCTCTTATCAAAATGTTTCTGCCGTAGCTCCAGGGCTAGCTGCAAAATGAGGTCCCTCCGAGTGACTGTGTTGCCGGTGCACAAAACCAAAGCGTTGATGGCTGCCAGATCCAAAGCATTATAAAAAAACAGCCACAGGCCCCCTGCGAGTACCACCTTTGACAGGACACAGCCATGTCATTTGATCCAGTATATCCACACTGTACTTCGTTGTGTTGTAAAATGCAACAATCTCTAGCTTTTGTTTAGCATCAGTCCCGATGGTCACTGCTCTGTGCAGAGAGCTTAGAGTACTCACATTTTTTTGTTATTTTGCACCGTCACACTCAGGGTGGCACAGTCGTTCTGCCTGAGAAATGTAGTGTAAATAATAATAATAATATATGATGTGTAGAATGATTATCATCAGTGTTTCAAGCACTCAACAGGATTATAATACGATATTTCACTATGATGTTGATTTTATTACAAAGCCCAGACTAAATTGTCGGTTATAGTTTATTGATTTCAATATTCTGCATAAACTGCGCGTCTGGCGGTTGAAGAAACCAGTGCTTATAACATATTCATTTTTACAATTTTGCAGCTGAAACACTTTATGGGTATTTAATTCAAATATTTAGTAGCACTTAATGGACATGCACAAGATATTCACATAAGCGGAGATGTTTAAATTTGAATTGCAAAAGCCATTCAAAAAGCGGCTATGGCAGTGCTAATGTTAAGCAGCTTTTTCATATGTATTTCTAATGAGTGTTTATACATTTTTACTACAGTGCCATTGATAAAAACAAACACATGTGACAGTGAAAAGGATCCAGGTATAAATAAATATTTCAATAATTGGTATTTCTTATTAGTAATATGACAAGAACACTAGTTTACTTTTATATACTATAATAATAATAATAATAATAATAATAATAATAATAATAATAATAATAATAATAAGTAGTAGTAGTAGTTGTCATAATTAGTAATAGGTAATAGTAAGTGACAGAGCTGCACCCCACTACAGAAAACAGTACCAGAGCGAGGGTCCGGTCCGCTCACTACACCCCTGTATCATACTGTGCATGCAGCTTACTGCCGTCATACATTTTAACTTTCTTAAAATGTTAAATATCTGACAAAAAAAAACTTTTCATAAATAATATAAAGTCCATACTTCATACCTGCAAGGATAGTGCATCAGCTGAACATTCAGTAACGTGGTGCTTATGTCAGGCAAGTCCAGTGCTTAGTAGGAGGGGCAGATCAGAAGATCTACAAGTGCAGTCTAAAGTGGTTGGTATTGAGGAGGCAACGGAAGGCAGTGAGAGACGGAGCAGTCCTGAAGTTCGATTGATCAGTAAGAATAGAGGTCAGACTTTGAGATTCAATTAATCTTCCTGAAATCCATGCTAAATCTCAATCTTTTATGCCTCTTAGGGACCAGCCAGATGGAGCTATTGTAGTTGCTGCTGAATCTATTAATAATCCCTAGGGATAACATGAAGTCCACCTTGGTCTTCAATAATGAGAGTAATTTTTTAAGTACACGATAGGAAAATTGGCGGATGGGGTTCTTCAGTCTATAGAGTAATGTCATACTGTAAAGCTGACTTATGGGCAGCAGATTAGTACACAGGGGTGGTGGTCGGGGCTGTCGTCTCACCTCGTTGACTCAGCTTCTCCTCTTTCATCACTGTATATAGGGACGGCAACTGCTCCCCTTCTGGCTCAAGCGCCTCCTTCCCCCCTGGAGACGGCGGCAACTCCTCCCCTCACTGGAGACGACAGTGGACCCCCCCCCCTGGAGACGGCAGAGGCTCCTCCCCCCCCTGGAGACGGCAGGGACTCCTTCCTCACTGGAGACGGCAGGGGCTCCTCCCCCCCTGGAGACAACAGTGGATCCTCCCCTCCTGGAGATGGCAGGGGCTCCTTCCTCACTGGAGACGGCAGTGGATCCTTCCCCCCCGGAGACAACAGTGGATCCTCCCCCCCTGGAGACGGCAGGGACTCCTTCCTCACTGGAGACAGCAGGGACTCCTCCCACCCTGGAGACGGCAGGGACTCCTTCCTCACTGGAGACGGCAGTGGATCCTTCCCCCCCGGAGACAACAGTGGACTCCTCCCCCCCTGGAGACGGCAGGGACTCCTTCCTCACTGGAGACGGCAGGGGCTCCTCCCCCCCTGGAGACGGCAGGGACTCCTCCCACCCTGGAGACGGCAGGGACTCCTTCCTCACTGGAGACGGCAGTGGATCCTTCCCCCCCGGAGACAACAGTGGCTCCTCCCCCCCTGGAGACGGCAGGGACTCCTTCCTCACTGGAGACAGCAGGGACTCCTCCCACCCTGGAGACGACAGTGGATCCTTCCCCCCTGAAGACGGCAGGGGCTCCTCCCCTCCTGAAGATGACAGGGGCTCCTCCCCCGCTGGAGATGACAATGGCTCCTTGCCCCCTGGAGACGGCAGTGGCTCCTCCCCACCTGGAGACGGCAGTGGCTCCTCCCCCCCTGGAGACGGCAGTGGATCCTTCCCCCCTGAAGACGACAGGGACTCCTCCCCCCTGGAGATGACAGTGGCTCCTTCCTCACTGGAGACGGCAGTGGATCCTTCCCCCCCGGAGACGGCAGTGGATCCTCCCCCCCTGGAGACGGCAGCGGCTCCTCCCCCCCTGGAGACGGCAGTGGCTCCTCCCCCCCTGGAGACGGCAGCGGCTCCTCCCCCCCTGGAGACGACAGTGGCTCCTCCCCCCCTGGAGACGGCAGTGGCTCCTTCCTCACTGGAGACGGCAGGGGCTCCTCCCCCCCTGGAGACGGCAGCGGCTCCTCCCCCCCTGGAGACGGCAGTGGCTCCTCCCCCCCTGGAGACGGCAGTGGATCCTTCCCCCCTGAAGACGGCAGGGACTTTTCCCCCCCTGGAGATGACAGTGGCTCCTTCCTCACAGGAGATGACAGGGGCCCCTCCCCCCCTGGAGAGGGCAGTGGATCCTACCCCCCTGGAGAGGGCAGCGGCTCCTCCCCCCCTGGAGATGACATCAGCTCCTCCCCCCCTGGAGACGGCAGCGGCTCCTCCCCCCCTGGAGATGACAGTGGCTCCTCCCACCCTGGAGACGACAATGGCTCCTTCCTCACTGGAGACAGCAGGGGCTCCTTGCCCCCTGGAGACAGCAGCGGCTCCTCCCCACCTGGAGACGGCAGTGGCTCCTCCCCCCCTGGAGACGGCAGTGGATCCTTCCCCCCTGAAGACGGCAGGGACTTCTCCCCCCCTGGAGATGACAGTGGCTCCTTCCTCACAGGAGATGACAGGGGCCCCTCCCCCCCTGGAAAGGGCAGTGGATCCTACCCCCCTGGAGAGGGCAGCGGCTCCTCCCCCCCTGGAGATGACAGCGGCTCCTCCCCCCCTCGAGACGACAAGGCAAGCAGGTAGGCCTTCATGTCATCACCCATCATTTTTTGTAACGTCCCTAAGTGAATGACTTGACTGGGTTTATATAGCCCAGTCAATTGATCAGTGGCTCACAGCTGTTTCCTATTGTTTGGAAACACGTGTCCATGTTGGCTCTGAACCATTCCATATTGTATCAGAGCCGAGATGGCTGCAGGCCTCCCAAACACTTAAGGGTCCTGAAAAGTGCAATTTCCATTCAGGTATATACACTCCTTCACAATATATAAAAAGCATCTAAATTGAAAGTGTACAGTGATAGCATCAGTGTTCTATAAAGTAAGGTACAGTATTAGTATGACTTATGTTTAGTAATTATTCTACTTACTGTGGGAGGGTAGTGGGCAGAGCTTAGGGAAGGACCGGACATGACAACACACATAGCCGGAAGTGACGGTCAGTCCTGGAGCACAGTACCAGCAATGGTGTCTGGGCAGGATTTTATTTAAACACACAACGAAAATAAATAATTCGGTATAGCAGAAAACAAACAAAAACAACTACATAGAATACCAGCAATGGTAAACTCAGGTTTAAAATACACAGGGTAAACAAAAACATTGCGGTTACACAAAAACAACAACAAAGAAAGCGCTGAGTTTCTCCGTGCTGCTGTATGGGTTTCCTCTCACTGCCCCTCAGCTGCCGTCCGAGGATTAAAGGATAGTCTTGGGTTCCTTCACCATGGTAATCCACCAGCTTCAGTATTCTGTGGATTACAGCAGACTATAAAAAAAAAAAAAAAAAAAAAGCACGTCTTGTCTTAGTTCAGGACAGGGAGTCCAAATGGCAAAACCGCGCTGCCTAAATACTGCTGAGTCCCGCCCCTGCAACCAGCACGCTGCCCCACGCCAGCCAATTGGCGAGCACAGCACAGCTGATTGCAATGATGGGACTCAGCCGCGTGGTTCCGCATCAAGCCAAGATGGCCGTCAGAACTACAAGTCTGGTCAGAGTTCAGCCTCCTGACCCAATCACGGTCAGTCCTACACAGTGCTGCCAGAGGTCGGGAGGGCGAATTACAACAGGGGCGACTCCTACTCCCGTCACACATCCCTCCCCCTCAGAGTCGAGCCATAGGTACACTCTGCCAACCCTAACTCACCCAGTTGACTCCCACTCTTGAAAAAAAGTCAGCGTTTTGATGGTCCTTACCCACACGATGTGTAACAGTGAAGTTAAAGGGTTGCAGTGCCAGAATCCACCGAGTAATCCAGGCATTCGTGTCCCTCATCATGTATAGCCACTTAAGACAAGCATGATATGTGACAAGAGTGAAGGATCACCCTAGGAGATAATATTGAAGACAGTTCATGGCCCATTTAATGGCAAGGCACTCCTCAATGACAGAGTATTTGCACTCTCTCTGAGCCATTTTCTTGCTAGTGTATAGTGTACATCAGAGGTGTTTGTCTGGAGGATGAATTCCCTATCGAAATCCAGTGACAGTAGCGCAGGAGCTTGGAAAAGTATCCGCTTTATCGTGTCAAACACTTAGCTGACCATTTTACAGAATTTGGGGCGCTCTTCTTAGTGAGGTCAATCCTGCACCATCACGATAAAGTGAGGACATGTGAGTGGCCCACGGCCCCCTGTCTGGGCGCTGGATGCTCAGGCTCCCCTGTCTGGGAGATGTATGCTCGTGCTCCCCCCTCCAGCACGTAAACTCATTTGTGCAACCCCGTGCTCACATACTATTAAATGCTTAAATGCATGTGAAGTGATAGTGAAATCCCTGTGCCTAAATACAACTATATGTTTTAAATCACTCGTGCTACACAGACCCATTTATATCCCGTGCAACAACATCTAAACACCTACATTAACACACCACACGCAACATATAACACAAAATACACATGGGCGGAGCGCACTGCCACAGTCGGGTACGCGATTTCACACTGCTTTTGATAAAGCAGGGGATCTAGGTGACAGACGCAAGTGCACAATACGCGTATCAATGCCCCGGAAGCAGCTTGTTACTGACGCTTCCATCCAAGCTACTCTGGATTGAACAGTCGGCCCAAATGTTTCTCCATCCCTGCTGCAATGTGTCTCAAGCAACAAAAATATGGCTAAACAGAATAAACAGAAACTCTCACGCAGCGTGGGTTAACCCGGGTCCGACCCAGGTGCGTGGTTTCACACTACACCGGATTGTAACCTGGTTAGCCAGGACCCGGGTAGGAGTGCCAGTGTGAAAGGGGCTTTAGTTGCCCCTGAGTGAAAGTAATAAGGAGGCTATGTGGTCGGTGTTTGGTCAATTGACTCATTGTGTGACCCTGAGCAAGTTACTTAACATCCCTGTGCTCCATCTTTTGGGTGAGACGTTGTTGTAAGTGACTCTGCAGCTGATGTATAGTTCGTACCCCCTAGTCTCTGTAAGTCATCTTGGATAAAGGTGTCTGCTAAATAAACAAATTATAATAATATTAACATGTTTTGAGCAGAAAATTGATTGATATTCTTGTTATCACAAAGCAGATTTAAAATAGTCTGTTGCGAAGAAGAGGTCTGAAAGAGGTCTGAATAATAGGCATTTACAATATGGGTAACTGCAAAAACCCTTTTTTTTTTTCCTTAACCCTTTGCGGTCCATTTATTCAGTGCTTGTCAGGCGCATCAGGTCCAATTTATTTTCAAAGGCGTTGTTTATTTTACATGCGCTGTTTAATTATTTTTTCTCAGAGTAAAACAGGTTTAAAAGGCATTGACTCGCAAAAGGACACTCAGTACTGTATCTCCAGCCAAGCCCCACCCCTTGTTTGCTGTATTTTTCACGTAGACGTGCATACTGATAAATCCCCTCCCAATCACTCGTTTTATCACCAAACTCCTCAGTAATGCGATCCAAGTCATTCTTGTATTACTATAATATCTCTAAAAGCTCTGCAAATGTTCGTGATATTCTTTGAGCACTGAATGCAGAAGCAGCTACCTCCTTTGTTTATGTATTTTTTTTTTTTTGACTTCATTCGGCTCCTATCAGTCTCACTCGTTCATTGAAAAGTTTTCCGACTAGAGACCTATGCTTTACGTCTTTTTGATGATGTTGAACTGGAAAGAGAACATTTTAATGTCGGACCTGGTCCAACGTAGGACCGCAAAGGGTTAATGCCTGTCTCAATGACGTCACACAAAAAACACAAAAAACAAGCAGTCAGTGAAATCAAATCCCTCCCCTATCCAGTGATATGTGTTAACAAGCAGTACTGCAAAGTATGGTGGCCCAGTAAGTAAAAGAAACAAAGTGTGTGTTTTTATTACCTGATCACGGGCCCAGAACAACACTTCAGTATGAGCTTGTTTACATGGTCATTATAGGGTTAAAGACATTCTACTTTACCATCAATACATTTTCAAACAAAATAATGAAAAGAAAACATAAATAAAAATAACAGACAGTGAAATGTTCCCTTGTTGTACTGGAAAGAGCAATCTTTATCAGAAATGTTAACGATCTTTCATTGAAGACATTTTAAAGTAATAGTGCAGCTCTATGCAATGTGTTTAATCGGTAACTGGAAGCAAACTAAACCAGCTGCCAGGGTCCTAAATGTGACCGGTAGTGTGTCAGTAAAGTCAATTTTTGGTGTATTTATTTTTAAATACAAAAAATATATGTTTATATTTACACTATTCTTTGAGAAATGAAAACAATTTGATGTAGTGACTTTAGAGTTAATTCACAAAAGCATTCTATTAATCCCCCAATACAGTTCCATTACCTTAGTTTTAACCTCTGGCCATGTCAATAATACAGATCATGTTTACAGACCAATTCCCTCACATTATGCCCATAGGGATCTTTTGTTTTTGTTTAAACCCTTTGAATGTCTAATGATTTTTGGAATTAAATGTTTTTCTTTCAGAACGTGATTCAGATGAGGACCAATGAAAAAATTGAAGTGGATTTAAGGTAACTTAACGTTGGGGAAGTTGCCATTGGATTCCATTGCCATTGAAGAACGTACTGCATAGTAAAGGGGAGTATGACATTAGAAGACCCAGTGTGGTATTCACTTACTAATCACTTGCTAATTACTAATCACTTTGTTTTATTTTTGTCTTGGGTGCAGTGTACATGTATGTTCCATTTTAAATTAGTCTGTGTAATTTAATTAAATTCATATGCAGCATATTGATATTAGGACATACTGGGCCATATTTTCAAATAATTTACTCCAGTTTTTAATGAACTCCTTTTAGGACACAGTGAATCCAAAGGCTTGTACTTATCTTATATATATATATATATATATATATATCTTACGACTCATTCATTAAAAATTAACTCAGAGGTATAAAGTGAAACTAACCAACAGGTACAAACTCTTGTCAACAACAAAATTAGATTTTCAAGAATCAGTGGCTGCCTGTGAGACAGACTGGGAAGGTTACCAGTGTTGCTAAGTCTCATGACAAAAAAAAAGCGGCACCGCCTTTGGAAACAAGCCCAAAACAAGCAAATCCATGTTAGAGTGTGGGTGTTTATGCAAATTCCAACCTGCGACTCTCAAGAAAACAAGCCCAGACCCACTTATTATAAGCAGACTTGGCCACTGTGAAGGTTGCCTCAGCCGCCAGTTTCAATTGGACAGCAGTGATCTGAGGAGTCCCGTGCTATCAGAGTTTATCTCCTTTCTTTTAGGTTGTGTTGGATTTACCGTTGTGTTGAATATTAATGATGCAAACAAATACAACACAATCAATACGTTCATTTGTAATTGTATTTGGTCAGTTCAGAGAAGGCATAAACAACTTGTTGGATGTTTGTTGCACTGTTTTGTGCGATCAAGCTGGCTCATGACATCCAGTTCACCAACCATATTTATTAACGTGGAGAGCAGTCACGTGTTGTCTTTGGACATAGCTGGGATCAAAAAGGAATGGGGAAAAAAAGGATGGGAGTTAATTCAGTTAGACATTTCAACAGCTCACTTGCTCTTCGTGTTTAAGTTTAGCATAGTTTTTTTAAAGCAAGGTTATTGTCAAACAGCAGCTTTGATACTATAACAAGGGCATAACCTAGATTTTCCTGTGTGTTTTGTCATTTACATGAGTAAATGAGATTTACCCTGTCCCTCTCCTTGGATGTTTTTTTCGGCCGCAAACCTGATTTACATGAGTAATTCTCCCAAATGTGCATCGTCATTTCACATGTAAATTGGCCCGCATGGAAACCCCATAATTGCTGTCTGGCTACAGTGTGATAACATGTAAACATGAACAGAAGTCTTACTGAGTGTGTGCTTAATGCTTTGAGATATCCATCGTTTTAAATGAAAAGGTGTGGCATACTGATAATGGCATATAATCACTTGTATCACCAAGGTAACAGAGTTATAGAATAGATATCTAACTCTGTATACCTTACTTACTTCTTACCTCCAAGATGTGTATACAATGCCATAAATCTGCATATCACTTCTGACCATATCCAATCCATGCCTATTCCTTTTATATCTTTAAGCAGTAAGAAGCTTGTAGTTGCATTTGTTTTCATGACCAAAAAATGAAACCTGAAGTTTAAACATGTACCTTGATCCTGTGACAGGATGATGTGTGGTGACATCAGGCCAGATGCAGGAAGAACGACACAGCAAGGTACTGTGCGCCGTTTATTTTAAAAAACAAACAGAAAACACTTGCTCACCGAGTGAAATAAAAGTTTAAGCAAAAACAATCATTAACACTAAAACAACAAAACCCAGGTCGGGCTGGGCAATTGCCTTCATGATCCGATATTGGTTTTGTTTTTGAATTTCTCTCTCCTCTCGCTGTCCCATTCCTCCGCTGAACACCCACCCCAAGTGCAGAGAGCTGCAGGCTTTTATGCATCTCCCGATTAGCAACAAATTAATCCCCTAATTAATTTGGGAGATGGCCACCTTCTGCACGAGTTTTTTTTATATTATTATTAATGGGGATGAGGAAGATAATTCGTAGGTAGATTAAAAAAAAAAAATGTTACTACTCGAATCATCCTTGACATAGAGGCAGTATTTGTCAAAGAAGCATCATTAGTTTGTGTTCTAACAAACAGCACCAGCTTGGATAAATAGGAAATGCTGATCAGAGACCCGTATTCTTCGACATGCCAAGCAATACCTCAGTTCACAAAAAAGGAATAAAATAGGTGCGACTGATCACGACTGGAAATGATATTGCTCTGTGTGATAGCAGATAGCTGCAAACTGCCTCCATACATGGTTTTGTTATATACTTAATTCAGGTTGTATCTTTGTAAATTCGAAGGAATATGCTACTTTTTCAATCATGTTTAATGTGTTTTAAATGATGCTGTGTATACTGCATGTGCTTCCATTCAAACCAGCATGCTTTTGTACTGTGTATTATAAAATAATTAAATTAAATAAATTAAATAAAAATAAATTTCAGAGCTTGTGTTGTGTTTAATCATGACCTGCATTTGATCACAAAACAAAATGTATAGGGCCCTGTGACAGGGTAGCTGTGTGGTGACGTCAGGCCAGAAGCAGGAAAGAAACCAAACAAGTTCTGCAGGGCAAAAGATGCTGTGGCGCCGTTTATGTAAACAACAATAATAAAATAAAAGGTTTAACAAAAAAAACACACTTGCTCACCGAGCGAACTAAAAGGTTCAAACAAAAACAAAAATCACGAACACAATGCTACAAATATATGATCCAGGTCAGGCTGGGCAAATCGCCTTCACTGTTCTTTGATTTAATTTACTTTACTTTCCGTTTCATTTCTTTCTCCTCTTTCTCTTGCTCTGTTCTCTCCTCTGAACAGCCCACCTGGAGTGCAGAGAGCTGCAGGCTTTTATGCAGGTGACCATCTCAGTTAGCAGTAAATGCAACAATGAATTAATAGGGAGATGGCCACCTTCTGCACAAGGTTTTTTTTAATTGTGGATGGGGCTTCTTATCCCTATTTAGCAAATTTGTGCACAGCCGCTTTCGCTAGGGCAACAGAAAATGTGATTTAGAAGTTGGGTCTCATGCATGGGCTAACGCTCATCAAATAGAAAATCATGCGCCCAGCCACTCAAAGAACAGTGGGGGAAGTAAGGTTACCACCAGTAATAATTCAACATTCCCTTTAAGAGGACCTGTAAGTCTGTGATAGCGTACACATTGGCATTTTGAAACAAAAACAAGAGGAGACAAAAGTGCAAAAATATTTAAAATGTCCAGCAGCTCAAGTGTATATCCAGTGTCCACTTCTTAGAAGAAGTACGATCTGCTTGGAACCTTGGGGCTGAGCGTGCTTAAACAGGCAGCCCTGCTTGCTTCCTTAGAAGATGCTGGGTACTGGGCTTGGCAGAATTTCCACCAGTAGACTCAACCATCCCCTAAAGACCCTGCATGTCCTAATGGTCAATGCAGGGTAACGGAGACCCATTTAAAGAAGGTATTTTCGGTGGAAGTGCAAGTCACACGCCTGGCCAATATGGCAGCCCTCTTGACGACGTACCTAGGTGGAGTACTGCAGTTGGTGCTCCTACCCGAACCAGTGGATTCAGAGCTGCGCCTGGTTTCGAGTACGCTGCTCCAGATCTTCGGCTTCCAAGGACAAGCCCTGGGCCGGAGCCTGGCAAGCCTCATGGTAGCTCGCAGGCAGCTTTTTCTGCCCCAAGTAAGAATCCCTGATGAGGACAAGTGATGCGCCAATATCCCCTGGCCATACTATACAGAATTCCGATATTGGTAAATATCCCTCAATATTGCATGGTAAATACCCGTCAGTAATGCATGGTAAATACCCATCAGTACTGCATGGTAAATAGCCCTCTGTATTGCATGGTAAATATCCCTCAGTATAGCATGGAATAGATGCTTTAAATGTCTAAAGATATTTTTAGTGAGACATATCAAATAGAAAGTTCAGTTCCCCGACACCCATAAAAATACTTGAGAACACATGCACTTCAGGAGGGCTGTGACTGGGATTAATAGTGGAGAACGCAAGCTGTACAGAATTCAGATTAGAAGTATATTTTCTGAACCTTTACTATGTTCTAGGTGTTGGAAATGAAACACCAGTCTCTTTAAATCCTATAATTGATTTGAGAACCAAAAGGAAGCAGCTTGAAGAGTAGATTTACATTGATTTATAGAATACATGTAGTTAACAGGATTATGACACATGCATAATCACAATTAACAGAGAAGAACCTGTAACAAAATCAGCTGCACATTTACTTCCCATGCAGGGAGAGTGAGGCATTTATCTGTTAACTGTGTCCTTCTAGTCTAGTTTAAATATTGTTTCACAGGAAGTGTAATTGCAACAACGCCCAAAATGACATCATGTTTTGTTTTTTTTTTCCCCCCAGACAGTTTGCACACACAGAGAGGGAAACTTCTGAAGAATTTCAAATGTACATCCTGCACTCCCTACCTTCTTTGAGTAGCAAAGAAACATTTATTATTAAGATTTTTTGTTTCAGTTGTTTTGGAGAGAAAGTAAGGGGAAGTAAACGAAACGTAAAGCCGGAAATGCATATATCCCAGCCACTGTACTAGATATTTGCAAACACTGACATAATGCCAGTGTTCATATGAAACATTCTGCATTCTTATCACAAAGGCCATGCTTTTCTTATGTCCAGCTGACAGTCTTAGCATTCTGAGCAATTTACCTTGCATCAGCTAAACTTCCTTTTTTATACTGCACAAAATTCTAGAGGGTTTTTTTTTTTCAAATGGAAGTTACTTAATGGAGGTTTCCATTACTTATGAAATGTACTCTATTCAGAAAAGTTTTTTTTTTTTTTTTTTTTATTTCATAACCCACACAAACAACCTGTAAATATTTTAACATTTCAAAACTAAAGACTGATCGTCATATACAATCTCCATGATCTAAATCACACCATTTGTTCTTTGTTAGAAATAATATGTGTTACACCTGTGGCAGGTATCCTTTGTAGGGGAATAACTGCATAGAACCATTCCTGTACCTGTTTGTTGCTACTCTGTACTACCATTATTCACCGAGTTGTATGCTTTAAAGCAATTTGAGTTTATGAAATTTATTAAACTGCAGGTACATGTCACTGAAAACCAAACTGTGGATGGTGTGACAACTGAGCTGGCTCCAGCTTATCTGTTGATCTTTATTGTGTTACCTGTAAATACCTCTCCCCCCTGTTGTTAATTACCCCAACTGAGCTGGCTCCAGCTTATTGGCTGAAAGGGAAACGACCCTGTCTCTCTGTAAAGGTATAATAACTGTATGCTAACTCTGTATGGCAGAACACTGCTTGGGTTTTCCTAGCACTGATGTGTTGAGCGGTTCTCGTTTGCGCAAACTAATAAAGCTTTATATCTCTGAACACCTGGTGCAGTTGGCTCTTTTAGTTGCGGACCTGAAAAGTTCCACGACACCTTTCTCACGATTTAGTTTTATCAACTTTGTTAAGCAGGGTTTAATGAGTAAAATTGCAAAAAAGTAATACAAGCAGTCATATTTGGGGTCAGTAATTGTTTATTTATTTCTAATGGCAGGTGATTATTTCAGTAACAAAGCTAAAACAGCATTAGTGTATAATTGTTTGGGTCTTAAAAACAGAAGTTTACATCATTGTTTTCTGCCAAGTGACTATTTCTGTTTTGGTGACTGAAACTGACATATGTTCTCCTTTTCTCAGGATCCCCTTTCTTAAAAAGAACACTCAGAGCATTTAGAAGTGTCTCTTGTCAGCTTGTTTCAAATCGACTTGTTTATGTGAACTCTGGTCTACTTCAAAGGCTGTAGGTGGTATATCTTCAAGGCACTCCTGCTTGGAAATAGTTTAACTTTCAGTTTTTTAACAAAAAACTGACAAAAAATTTAAAATGTGACATTTCTAAATCTAACATTAAATACTGTACTACTATTATTACTTCCGGGAGACTTGCGATATCATTTTGTAGTTTCTTTGATTACATGATGTGAAATAAAGATCTAAATGTTTTTATTTTTATTTTTATTATGTCTCAATCTTAAAACCTTTTGACCATACCTGCACATACATGAATGTACATACATACTATATATATGTATATATAATATATATTATATATATATTTCATGGAGCTTGATGGCCATTAAATGTTGTGTTAAATGCTAGTTTGCAGTGGAGCAATATAAAAATAAAAAAAGAAAGAATATGTAAGGCAAAGACTAAATAAAATGTGGCTTTCGAAGGTTGGAGAAACAGGATGCCTCTAATGAGTTTAGCTTCTTGAAAGCTATTGTTTGTACACCATAGTTAATCACTCCAGAAATCTGTTGAAAAATACTTTAATCTTCAGACATAGTTGAATGATGATATGAAGTCTATTCTCTTTAATGCAATACAACTGATACAACTATTGTACAATATATCAGCCTTTTATATTGTTAGGGTAGCACAGCTGTTGTTACATTTGAAATGTTCATGGTAATGCAGCATAGTGTTTCAAGTGCAGCTGCTCTGCTACAAACCACAATAGCACTTTTACCTCCATATAAATTACTATATAGAAGAACACACTGACAATAATCTCCAATGTGTTGCAATGTGGGAGTGGTAACTTGCCATAAACGTGGATTAATTTCAGTGTTTCAACACTGGTGTGCAAACATCAATGTTGATGGTTCAAGTCCAGATCTCCAGTTCTGATTCCAGAATTGCTGGATTGAGTGGAAGAGTGTGGACAATTAAGAATTGACAAGTCACATGCAGCATATTGATATTAGGATCATAGTGGGCCATATTTTAAAAGCATTGTAACGCCTCTTGTATATAAACACTAAAGAAAGAAAAACAAAATACAGGAACAAGATTCATAGCAAATGATTAGCAAATGATTTTTGTAAGCAATGGAGGACATACAGGATATAAAACATTTATGACTTTGTTTTTGTCCAAAGCACTTCAATTTTAAATCAAAACTGAATTTAGTTTGAACGAATCATTTTATAAATGCAAAGCAAACTTTTGAAATATAAAATTGTATTTTAGTGTGATGATTGTCATGCCATTTTATAATTGCATATCTACCGCAGTAGTGTAGTTTTTACAATGGCACAGCAGTCACTGCTGTACAAGGTTAAATACTGCACATTTATGATATAGTGCCATCTGCTGGGCCAAAAATTAAGTAAAAATCATGATGAAACCATTGGCAGAACTGAAGGATGGGACTAATGTTGTTGTAACAGTTACAGTTATTTTATTTCTTTCTGAAAATGTCCCTTTGCTCTTGTTTCATTTAGAGGTTTATTCTCAATGGCTCAACCTTGACCATGTTCTTTTGTGTGACACTGAATTCCCAGTTGTGACTTTGCTCTCACATGCATTTCTGCTGCAGTGTCTGCTTAGACCAGAACATGTTACTGTGGCAGTAGTGTCTGGGAAGTGTTGTCAGATATGTATACAGTAGGTTGTTAAATTGCACACTGTAGGATGGGATCAGGAGAGAACTTTATTTCTATAACTAGTACTTAATTATTCAGAAGTTTTCACTAGCCAGACACACCTTCATTTTCTAGTTCATTTTTATAACTTTTTGTACAGCATTTACACATTGGGCAAAAACCTTTAAATATTTTTACATAGTTGATTTCTGAAGGGGAAGGATAACAAAAACGTATTTCAAAACAAGAAATAGTCATCTGCAGCAATACATCCCTTTAAAGGGGCTACTAAAGTCCATTTTGCTTCTTCTAGAGGCCAGTCAACCTCAGAGCCTTGTACCCCCCCCCCCCCCCCCCCCCCCCCCCCCAAAAGCAGGGGGAAGAGCACACAGGGCTGGATACGCTTTGGCACTTTGTTTATGAAAATAGTCATAACCATGTATAATTCAGAATTAATTGCATACATACTAGCAATCCCTATATGGTCGGGACAGTGCCGATTTCCTAGCAAAAGTCCTCAAATTGTATCATCACAACATAAGTCACACGCAGCTCAATACACCACGCTTCTCTCGTCCTGAAGTAGTACGGTGATGCCGTTTTTCACGTAGTGCAGATTTCCACAGATCTGCAGTTCTGGACATAATCGCAGAGTTGTGCGTTCTTCGAGGGCTGCTCCGTGACGTCACTCTTCTCCACCCGCAGAAATCTGCAGATGCTGCACAGCCCAGCGCCGCTTCGAAAAGTTCTGTGGAGCTGGTTGCGGCTGTGAACCATAGAGATCACGAGTGACCGGCTAATCGTAATGCAAAGAACTTACAACTGCTGCCCCTTGTTAGCGGAAGCGAACGAAATCAGTTATTTAAACAAACATCACGTACTAAATCAGTGATAAGTGATGTATAATGTCACAATAAAATCAATTACATCAGACTAACTCTGTATAGATTAGCTGTATAGATCATCCAGACAAATAGGACGTGTAAAAATGATCAACCATCATTAATACATTTAATATTGCTTATATTGATGTTTACTCTGATTAAGCGATTCCAAGTCGTGGTAAATTGTCTGGCGACATTTCTGGCGACTTCAAGATGTCTAAATAGCAACTTTAGTGACTTTGTGTGGTTTCTCTAGCGACTTTCTGCTTTGTGGAGTTGGCAACACTGAGGGAGGCGAGTGTGTAGACAGAGCATTGTTAAAAAGCCATACACAGAGTTTATAAATACAGTTCGTGTTTACCTCAGAATCTAATAAGTTAGATTGTTATGGTGAATTATTGCGTAAATACCAATCGGGTTTTGTTACTCAAGACGTTTAACATTTAAATAATAATAATAATAATAATAATAATAATAATAATAATAATAATAATAATAATAATAACCTTCATTATTTCATATTATTATTATTATTATTATTATTATTATTATTATTATTATTATTATTATATAGAACATGTAGAATAAGGTACTCTATATAAACATCTTAAGTATACATAAACTGATTGGTATTTATATAACTTGCGTCCTACAATATTCTCTTGTGAAAGAATATTTTATAATATCGAAAATTAAAATAATATACATATATCAGATCGATCTATTAGACTATAATAAAATAAAGTAAACAATACAAAGTAAATAATACAATGTCACGATAACAATCCAACGTATTAGATTCTGAGGTAGTATTTGTACAATTGGAAATTCTCTTGACATCTACTCTCTCGCCTTCCTCACCCCGTTGCTTCAGAACTCCGCGCCCAATCACAGCAGCCGTACGTAGCCTGTCAGTTTGTATCGAACCGCAGAATCCCCGCAATTGAAATCGTCGTCACTCCGCCAGCCTCTTGGGCGCATCTCTTCAAGATAAGAAGGATTTGACGGACTCCCATAATTCCGAGCGGGTTTACCCGCAATTCTATGAGTTTTAAGTCACAGGCGCCATTATTGGAGTCCATTATAGTTTATAAACGAATAAGAGCACATGGAAAGTATACGATAAAATGCGGTCGTGGTTCAAATTACCAACTGTTGCTGTCCAGTGAATAATTTTATCAGTAAAGCGCTCCACGTTATGTGTTATGTAATTTTTTTTTTTTTTTTTTATGTTCAAGTTTTCTGTTTATCGTCATTTTTTCATGTTTAAATTGTGTAGCGTGCACTCTAGCTAGCGATGCTTGATTCTTGGGTACGCTTTCAGTGTCGATGTAGTTAATTGTTAATGCACTTAAATTTGATTGTCGTTAGTTAGTTTTTTTTTTTTTTTTTTAAGTTAGTTTGATTGGTTTTTAATACTTCAAATAAATGGTGCATTGTAACGCTTTGGGTGTCGTAAACATTAAATACTTTCTGTCCTGACGATTCTAATTAATTAAACTTTACATACATGCTTTAGGCTAAATAAATGTTGGGGCGGTCGTGTAAAGTAATGACCACATTTTAAATTCTTCAACATCCAACCTGTTCAGATCAGTGACTTTTATGATATCCTCTGTTTTGTTGGATGTACGCAAAGCCTGCGCTGCATATATATATATATATATATATATATATATAGATAGATAGATAGATAGATAGATAGATAGATAGATAGATATAGATTATATACATATATATATAGAGAGAGAGAGAGAGAGAGAGAGAGAGAGAGAGAGAGATAGATGGTTTAGTAATATAATCAAATCAACCTTGTTTCTTTCCGCAACAGACTCAGCAGAGTGGGCTCCCATCTAAGCCATTTCATTTAACAATTTTTAACTACAGTACAGTTGGACCATAGGCGGTTTGGAAGAGGATATATTGATGTTGTGGAATAAAATAGCTAAAAAACAAAAACTTGACTTCACTGAAAGTTTATTTAAAATTGCACATATGTTCAAAAAACAACAAAAAAAAAAACATAAAATTTGCACTACAAAACAAAGGCACATAAAACGTCTTGGTTCTGTATCTTTCAGCAGCTTCAAGCATTTATATAAAAACACATATCCAAAGATTGGAGGCTAAAGGGACATGAGTGAAATTCTGATGTAGAGCTACAGTTTAGTAGTAGGTCTCCTTTTCCACCCAACCTGGAAAGAAAAGAAATATTAAATACACTTTCCAAATCACCAGGGTCATTGTGCCACATCATTTAAAAAAAAAAAAAAGTATACAAGCTCTGATCTATCAATGTAAAAATATAAATACATACAGCCTCCAAGATTCTGATACATTCAATACATTATGCTACAGAATGTCCTTAGTAAATATCACAATTAGATAAGCAGTCATGTAGACGTGTGCAAATCTATCAAGCATTAAGACATTTTCTTATTGTAACACAAATTTTGAATATAACATAAGGTATAATTACAGTGCATTTTTCCAGAACACTTAAGGGGTAGATGTAAGTATGGGCACAGTGCAAATATTTGCGGATGCAAAATTCAAATTGCACTGCACCCTATGTAAGCTTAAGAGCAATGCAAATTACTCAACACACACAAATAATGATCTCCAATTATAATAAGGGTCTCAATGACTGCATCGGTCTGTTTAGTGACTGCACTTGCAGTTGGCACTTGAGTTAGGAGTACAGAGAGCAGTAGTCGAGGTATGACATTGTGGAGCACGAAAATACAAAGCAAAAAAATAATATGTCAGAGGACGTAGCAAAGTCCCCTTGACGCACGGAAAATAAAAGTTTTCTGAGGAGGAGCTGAGAGTCCTTATATCTGAGGTCACTCAACATGAAACAGAGTTGTTTGGAAAAGCCTCAGCCAACATCAGTTATGTTAGTATCCTTAGGAAATTATATGTGTTGGCCTGCCCTTTACAGTATGACATCCAGAAATTTGCCTACCACTCTGGAAAAGATGGAGTGGCCTATCCCTCCAGACATTCCAACTGTGGTCTGAAAGGAACCAGTGCAGAGAGCACAGCACTTTCACATGTGCAGGGATAGCAGTCCCTAGATTGATGCTGGGGTCTAGCTCATCCCTCAATTCAGCTGTTAGGTCTAGGATAACCTGTGGCCAGTAAAATCTAATTTTACGGTGGCTAAACATGATTTATGGCAGCATTATGGGGGTTTGCACCTGCAAATCACTTTACACATTTCCTTACATCTACCCCTAAGGATTTAACGTACTACACATGTAAAACATTCATTTTGTAAACCTTACCTCCTGGGCTGCGTCGGATGATAAGCTTTCTGATTTCATCATAAACAAAGATAAGGAGAGCGTAGGGGAAGGCACAGAACCACCAGGCTGGTCTAAGGAGAAAAAATAAAATTAGTAAGATGCCAGGGTCAAATGAAAAATGTACCATATTTTGGAGTGGTTATTTGAGCTTAAAAGCTGCAATTACTTTTCTCAAGCTTTTAAAATTGTTAAATGTTAAAAGAATAACATAAAATAAAATTTTTTAAAAATCTGATCAACTTACTTCAGAGGGTACATTCTGAGGGCCACATCCATTCCTGGGCAATAAGACAAGAAGGCAGCCAAAGCGGTTTCCTCAAACAGCCCAAAGATAAGGATTTTGTTCCTGTTAAATAAAATAAATACAAATAAAAAAAATATATATCCACAGAGACTACTTTACAATACCAATCGTCATATTCCTTTAACAGAGACCACATTTAGTAATATTGACTTTTGGTCACAGCTTTAATGTAGTTGGTGCTTGTGCCAAATCAATCGGTCACCAGTCTCAATACTTACTTCATTCCCTGCTGGAAGACAGAGTTTCTTCTAGTTTTACAGATGATCAAGTCAGCCCACTGAACTACCACAACACTGACAAAGAAAGCAGTTTGGCAGGTAAACTCGACAATCTTTCTCTGTTCAAAGGTCTGTGAAAGGCAAGACAAGAGGGAGGCAAAAGTTTGGTATGAAATGCTTTCATTTAATATTCTGTCCCCCCGTCCCCCACCCCCCCAAAATAGTGTTGAGGCATACTGACCCACTGCTGTCCATAGCTGTCTTCCAAGTCATTGAGACTTTTGTCATCCCAGTCAGTACGAATTCCCAGTAGTCTCATAGGCAGGAAACCATTCTCAGCAAGAACAACAAAATATGTGAAGAATCCTCCCAGACCCTGGATCATACCTGAAGTGACACAGTTACCTTTTAGTTAAACTTTTGATCCCACTCACAGATGACTGCCTCTACCCAATGGGTAAATGGGAATGCCTATTATGACACAGGGAGATCAAGGAAAATGTGCCCCATCTTCACTACAGTCAGTAATAAGAATTGCTACAAGGGCAATTTCCAGAGAGCTTAAAGGCTGAAGAGTGTCATTCAGCTCATTTAACAGAGCTAACTATGCTATAAAATCCCACTCGTTTGAGGAAGAGCTGGTAGAGATAACTAAAATATAGCTAGCAATTGCCCATGTAGTGCCACTCTCAAGCGTTCCTTGTTGCAAAATACAAAGGCGTCATTCCTTCCATAAACATATTTTTACCAGAGATCAGGCACCTGTGTTACTACGATTTCAACTGCAGGAAGACGCAACACTTAAAACGAGTAATTCTTCATTATGAGGATTATAAGTTCTAGACACCAAAAGGGATTGCTATCACAAATAGTACCAATATTTGTAGACTTGCAATTAAAATTAAGGCCAACAATTACAAAAGGAAAAGACTCAAATGTAAGCATTTCATGGTTATCTGAAACACTTAAGCTTAAACTAGACCGTTTTTCTGCTTACCAATTTGCCCATAGGCCATACTGATCAGCCTTTCATTCACAAGCTTGTCTGTTTTGGGATTTCGTGGCCGTCTCTTCATGATGTCACTTTCTGCTCCTTCATAAGCCAGGGAGATAGCAGGAAGCTAGAAATGAACAGCCAAAAGACTTAAATATGCAGTCACATAGGTTTCATTGCAACCAATAAAAATAGATCTCTTAAAATCAATATATATATATATATATATATATATATATATATATATATATATTATTAATAGCTACAAGCAGCTACAAGCAGCTCATTACTACTACAAAACAAATAAAAATTGCACATTATGTTTTGCCAAGACAATTTATGAAGCTTGATAATAATAATAATAATAATAATAATAATAATAATAATAACAACAATAACAATCTTTCGTTCTCACCATGTCAGTGCCCAAGTCAATACACAGGATGGTTACAGTTCCCAGAGGCAGAGGGATGTTGGCCATAATGAAGATTAGGAACGGTGTCATTTCAGGGATGTTACTTGTCAGGGTGTAAGCAATTGACTTCTTCAGGTTATCAAAGATCAGACGACCTAGTAGAGGATGAATAAGAGTCAGATAATTCCGGTTCACAAAATAAATAAGACAGTGGTACAGCATGGTCTGTCTTACCTTCCTCTACACCAGTCACAATGGAGGCAAAGTTGTCATCCATAAGGATCATGTCTGCAGCCTGTTTGGAGACGTCAGATCCAGCAATACCCATAGCAACACCAATATCTGCTTTCTTCAGGGCAGGGGAATCATTCACGCCATCACCAGTCACAGCTACAATAGCACCCTGCAGACATGCAGCAGGAGGACGTCATGAGCATTTATATACATGAATACAAAAAAAACCCCATCTCTTAAGTTGAAAACTTGAGGTATAAAAGGAGAAGGATTTGTCCAGACTTTTATATGAATTTGGGAATTTGCATTTCATATTTCTAGCAGAGCTCCAATTTCAAGTGGCATTCTAGAAGATACCCCAGCTTTCCAAGTATGGTGTACACAGCAAGACTATTTTTTTTTTTTAATTAATAATCCAATACTGTACCTGTCGCTGACATCCCTCCACAATGATCAGTTTCTGTTGAGGAGAGGTCCTGGCAAACACAATCTCAGTGTGGTGCTTCAGCAGGTCATCCAGCTGGTCACTAGTCAGTTCCTTCAGGTCGCCACCATGAATTACACAGGCCTTGGCATCTCTGTAAATGTTAGAAAGGACTATAGAGATAACATCTCCAAAGATGCTTTAAGACATTCAATTATATATACTGTATAAATACATATTTTTATTAAAACATCTTTGTATCAAATTTCATACCTGGGGTTGACTTCTTTGACAGGAATGTTCAGGCGAGTTGCAATGTCCTCAACAGTTTCATTTCCTTCAGAGATGATTCCCACACCCTTAGCAATGGCTTTGGCTGTAATAGGGTGGTCACCAGTAACCATGATAACCTGTAGAAGGAAGAAAATAATAATTGAGAAGTGCACATTTGGTAATGAGACTGAAGACAAAGTATGGTTAGGTATGACATTTCTTATAAAGTCTTAATACAATATAAATCACCTTGATGCCAGCGCTTCTGCACTTGCCAACAGCATCGGGTACAGCAGCACGAGGAGGATCGATCATGGCCATCAGACCAACAAAGCACAGCTTCTCAGTAGGGAAGTTCAACTCATCTACATCAAACTTGAATCCTTCAGGAAACTGGTCATCAGGAAGCAGCATATGACAGAATCCTACATGGAAGATATGGGGGGGGGGGGGGGGGGGGGGGGGATAAAAGTTAGCTTTACACCTGGTTACTTTCACACAACATCAAGTGTAATCGGAAAGACTTTAATAAACATCTATTTTGTTAATGCATTTTTCTCACCAAGAACTCTCTCTCCCAGTCCTCCCAGCTCAAGGTAAGCATTTTGGAAAGCATCCTTCATCTTATAATCCAGTGGCTGCTCTTTGCCTTGAATCAAGATGGTGGTGCAGCGATCAAGAATCCTTTCTGGGGCACCCTTCATCACCAGCAGATAGCGAGATTCATTGGGGTTTGCATTACGATGGATGGAGAGCTTATGACAAGGACAGAGGTGTTAATTCTGCAAGTGAATTCTGCAAGTGACAACACACCCCTTTATAGTATATATAGTTCATGCTTGCCAGAAAATGTGATCAAGAAGAAAGTAAAAATCTTATTGCTTTTCAGAGAATTCCAGTCTTAGTGTGGTGCTTCAGAAACATACAAAACCATTCCCTCATATTTACCTGGTACTTGTTGGTTGAGTTGAAAGGGATCTCTTCAATTTTGGCATTCTTGTCTCTCATGGCCATCACAGACCCACAGCACAGCTCAATACATTTCAGCAGGGCAGATTCAGAAGCATCACCAGCAACCTCTCTCTGTAGATTTATAAAACACACATTTAAGAAAGAATAAATAAACTACCGCTTGCTTTTGGGCCTTGACAGCCTGTGAGACACCATGTAATCCTGGCCTTGCCAAGGACTGTTTCCTGCAGCTGAATTCTCATACACTGGGATTTAGAGCAATAATGTACATCATGGTGTAGCATCCCTTCAGGTTGAAAATTTTTATAGGGTTAACACTTTCAAAAGTCTTTTTTCAGTCCACCTCAAGGGAGCACAGATAGCTGCAGTTATGAAATAATGAAAGTTGCTCGTCAGGAAATGTTTTAACAGCCACTGCAAAAGACCCATGCAGTCATATTTAAATAACTGGATACACTAGAGCATTTGGGAAAAGTACCATTACATACTAAAGACTCCCCATGTCAGTTATTGAAAGCTACTGCCAGAATTTCAGAAGAAAAACAAAACACACAACACTTCAAGCAGCTCTTTTAAAAACAATGCTACCTTAAGAATTGGTACAGACTCCTGTCCAGCCTGGAATACAGCGCGGTTGCAGAGTCCTGCAACACGAGCAAGGGCAGCCCAAGTGGAAGAGCTCTTATCAAAGGTAGCACCTGTAAAGAGGATATTAGAATATGATCCCACACGCATACACTGAGGGAAAACAAATGCAGTCAAGAAAGGAAAACACAAGAAGTGGATCTCTTACCACTCTGGTCCTCAGTGGTGTCTGCTTCGTGGATCTGGTTGTCAAACCACATGTGAGCAACAGTCATTCTGTTTTGTGTCAGGGTGCCAGTCTTATCAGAGCAGATAGTGGAGGTGGATCCCAGAGTCTCTACAGCTTCCAGGTTCTTTACCAGGCAATTCCTACTGGCCATTCGCTTAGCTGTGAGTGTGAGACAGACCTGAGGTGGTGGCAGAAGAGATGGGAAACTTATTTTAAATATTTTTATAGTAACTGTCTTTTTTCACTTTATGAAAGGGTGAGCAATAACACCCAAAAATTGCTAAGAGTTCATGCAATACAGAGATGAATCAGCCAAGTCACCACCCTCTTGTATCTTCTTCAAAAAGAAACGCATTTGATATCAGAACATTGCAATGAGATTTTTATGGCAGACATTCCTTATTTTTTGTAATATTCCTCACAGATTCAGTGGGTGGTTGTGTATTTGTTTCTCTAAAAGTCAAGGAAATAAATCTCCCTTCCATACCGTGACAGTAGCCAGCAGACCTTCTGGCACATTGGCAACAATAATTCCTATAAGGAAGATGACAGCCTCCAGCCAGCTGTATCCAAGGATCAGGGAGAGGATGAAAAAGGTTGTACTGAGGAAGAGCGCCACTCCAGTGATGATATGAATGAAGTGTTCAATCTCTTTGGAGATTGGAGTCTGTCCAACCTCCAAGCCAGAGGTTAGTGTGGCAATGCGTCCAATCACAGTGTGGTCACCAGTGTTAATGGCAATACCGCAGGCAGTACCTAAAAAAAGGAGGGAGAAAATTGAGCTACTTTGTGTTCAATTAGAACTTGAGGTGTGGCTGGATACAGTGTAAACAAAAAAAACACACCAGTCAAACCTTCCATGGATTTATTATTTTTATTCCTTTGTTACATCATTTTTATTTTCCCAGAAGACTCAGAATAAGGATGCTATCATGCAAGATCAACAACCTTTAAACAAATAATACCCCACCTCCCTGCCTATTAGTAGGTATGTACCTTCTACACAGTTGGTAGAGAAGAAGGCAATGTTCCTTGTCTCAAGTGGGTTTTCATTGGAGAAGTCAGGTGACCTGGTCTGAGGTTCAGATTCACCAGTCAGGGAAGAATTGTCAACCTACAGAATAAAAGAATAAATAAATAAAAACATAGAAAGCATAAGCATCACCCCACACCCCCAAATTCAGAGTTTGCTTCCAGTTTTATCGCCCTTTACTTCAAACCTACCTTGCAGCCATTAGCAGAAATGATTCTCAAGTCAGCTGGGATCCTGTCTCCTCCCTTCACTTCCACTAGGTCTCCAACCACAACTTCCTCAGCATTAATCCTTTTCTTCTCACCATCACGGATAACTAGGGCTTGCTGGAGAGATACAGGGAAAAGATTAGTTTAAAAATTCAAGAATAAATTTAAATGAATAATACCTAGTTTCTTAACTGACATGCATAATCAATGTATTTTTATTGGGAGTGTTACTGTACCTGAGGAACCATGTTCTTAAAGGACTCCATGATCTTAGAGCTCTTGGCTTCTTGGTAGTAAGAGAAACAGCCGGTGATGATGACAACAGCAGCAAGCACGACACCCAGATACAACTGTGGAGAGAAATACAGACATTGTATTCATCATGAAGTAACTAGTTAGTTCTACAAACATCAAGTTGCCCTCCAGGCTACAAAACCTTATTTGGCTTCTTACATTATCAGCAGCAGGTTCATCATCCATGGCAGCCTGAATTCCGTATGCCAAGAAACAGAGAAGAGATCCTGCCCATAACAACATGGAGAAGCCTCCAAACATCTGCTTACAGAACTTCACCCATTCTGGGGTTGTAGGGGGAGGAGTCAGGCAATTGGGACCATCACGAATCAGGATCTCTGCAGCACGGGCAACTGTTAAACCCTGCAGAAGGTAAATTGGAAATTATGAACACAAACAGTTATACCGGTCTATAGAGACCACTCTTAAGCTGCTAAGAGTATGTATATATACCCCTCACCCCCCCACCACCAACATTACCCAATTAGAATTACCTGAATGTAAGAGAGCCTGTTTACAGATGAAAGGATTTACTACAGTTTTTGCCAGTGGGACTTAAAGGCCGACAGAGTTTAACCAGTACCTGGTTGCTCACTGTTTCCATGGAGCAAAGTAATTTACCCTGAAGTCCTATACAGAATCAAGATTGTTTTACATAATTGAGATACTTCATACAAGAAGAAATAAACTGTATCTTAAAGACCACACTTTGCAATACATGCATATTTAACAGATAGGGCTTGGCCTGTTAAGGCTACCTTAACAAATTAGAATTTCAAGATAAATGAACCGTTTAGGAAATGTAATCTTAAATATTTCTGGAATAGACTAAATTTCAGCCCATAGTCAGTTTAGGGGTACTCGTGGACATGGACTATATCCATCCCCCATCCCTGTCAGAACTGGGAACAGTGCAGTTGGTGAATCAAGTCAAAAACGTACCCGACTGAGGTCTGTACCATACTTCTGATGCAGTTCATCCAAAGTGAGTTTATGGTCATCCTACAATGGAAACAAAGATTGAAATGGGAAGTTTACAAACACATGATAATACTGCAGAGCTTTCATCTACCAACCAGGAAGCTCCAGGAAGGGCGTTACCACATGGTAGATAGAATTCTAGCAAAACTCTGCAAAAAAAATAAACTCAGATTATTGGGGATCACCTTGACATCTGACCTCACCAGTGGCATGCACTCTTACCTTCCTGACAGTCAACTATGAGACAGTAATGCTCTTTAAGCAGGGTTCCATTGTTTTATTGTTCAAGAACTCCCCCTTAATTTGGAATCTACACTTTGCTTCTCATTAAAAAGTGCAGGTAAGTCTTTACCAAATCTACTTCTTTCTTCAGCTCATCCAGATCTCTATCCTTCTTCCTCTTCTTGTCCTTCTTTTTTCCACCATGCTCAGACGTTGCAGCCAACTCATATTGATCTTCCTGCAAAGAGAAATATTTTTCAAACCAAGTGCAAGAAACATTTTAAACTACATTCTATAGCAAAAAAAAAAAAAAAATAATAATAATAATAATAATAATAATAATAATAATAATAATAATAATAATACATTTCTTTGGAGATGTAGGCAGAATTGTTAGACAGCTTGAACAAGAACTATCTAACTGGATATTATTTTTTGGTTACTGTCTAGCTTGTCCACCATGGACATTACAGGACCGCATTATGTCATCAAGCATGTTAAACCACCACATATCAAGAAAGGTCAACAGTTCATACTAAACAAAGTCAGAAATTACAAAGGCAGCCAAACTTTCTTTTGAATACACCAAATTACTAGTATTTGTGGCTTTATAACCAATTAATTCACTGTTAGGCCATCTTGACAATATGCTTTTAATGTTTCACTTTATGTCAACAAAACTATGGGAAAAAAATCGAAAGTGGACCTGTTACAGAGTTCCAAAATATCCTACCCCTAACTATGTACTACCAAGGGCAACCTTTACCTTCTGTCTCTTATCAAATTCATGCCACTTGTACAAGCAGCTGGTGAAAATAACACAGCACACTTTAGCATTACTTGAATGGTAGACTTTTACTGAAATAAACAGAGGCACAAAAGCAACTTGTACAACCTGTACAAAACAAACCCCCCTTTAACTGTATATTCCACAGCAAGACTTTAATTACAGTTCTGGACTGCTGGGACAAGCAAATGCTAGCGAAGCACCAGGTCTAAAAGGGATTAGAAATTAAGTGTTTACTCTCATGCCAACATACAGCATTTTGGGCGTGTACATAAACATCAATACTGATTTAATACGGAAAAAGAAATCCAATGTAAATGTTTAGACTAAAGTGGGTCGATTTAAACTATTCTTGTCCTACCCTAGAACATGGGAGAAACAATGCCAACAGTGAAAAACAGGGGGGGGGGGGGGGGGGGTAATGGGGGTAAAGACATCCATCTTCTAATAATCTAGATCTGTATCTGCATGCTCACGGTAACCTACAGCGTTCCTAGTCACTATGCTTCCAACATATTACAGCAATGCATGAGAGCGGACTTCATGGCAAGCTGCACCACCAGACATCCTCACACATGCTGGGCTTGGTGTGAGGTTTCACAGTGAAGTCTTATAGAGCAGCCCACAATCATAACTGTCTAAAATGTCTTCAGTGAACATGGAGTAGAAATTGTTCTGGAACAAGACCTTTTAATAGTCAACAGCATGATGAACTGTGGAAGGAGTATTATGGGTTTTTGTATAATTGTGGGAGTCAGTGGAGGGGAAAGAGCTTTTCAGAAGCATGTAAGCTTTACAGCTTTCCCACATTCATGTTTCACAGTCAGATCAGATGGTTATTTTGAACAGCAGAGCACTCTCTCCAAGGACATCAATAACTACCCACACACTGCTCTGAACATCAGAGAAATGCAACAATTTAATACAACTACAACTGAAACCATGTATCTCACAGCCTAGCCAACATGGCTCATCGTCAATAGGAACCTATTCAACTGCTCCCCTTTCATTTCAATGAGCTCAGAAAACAAACGAAAAAACATAAATAGCAACAACGTGTGGCGCCACTGAAATGAATCTGCCTAATATTCATAACAGACACAGGAAGCAGGGCTGTTTGGAAACTGCAAACTTTAAAGCACCAACGCCGGCTGGATGGTAGCAGTTGCGTTGTGCTAATATTGAAGGTAAGGCTCTCACTTTATTATACTTTTGCTGTTAAAATTTCAAACCTTTCTATTCAGCTTTCAACTGTCTTTACATCACATCTTTAACTTTGTTATTTTTTTTTTTGTAGAACAGTACCTTGCAAGTGAATGAATCCATCTAGTTGAGTGCAGCCTAACAGCATAGGAAGTGTAAGATTGGAGGTTGCTTGCCTATTAATGGAAAACCAAGGTGAGCATTGCCTTTGTAAACAACTGCTGCTGTATAGAAACTGTATCATCTGTATATTGCTAGTCTTTAAAACTACTTTAAGGTTACAGTGTGATTTTAGGCCTTTGGCATTGCATTTAAATGTTTAACACGTATGAATACATTAAAATAAAACATTACAGTAGCAGCTTTTGTACAGGTTACCAGATTACACTAACAGTAACAAATGTCCCAGTTTTATAAGAAAGGGACGATCTAACGGTCCTGCACCAAACCACATATGGCAACTATGACTCTGTCAAGTCACTGTCTCCCATGCCGTGTGTAAAGTATTTATTATATTTGCAATATTTGTATGGCTGTATATTTGACTACACTACTTTGTTGGAAGTATCCATCCATATTACTTCGTGTAATTTAGAGAAGTTTTGCAGCATCCTTTCAAACCTTTATGACACCACTAAGTCTCCTTGTTTTCTAAATAGGTTGATATCCCTGGATTGTCGTTTTTTTTTTTTTTTTTTAAATATAAGTTATTTGTTATTTAATGATAGCACCAAGGAACACTTATTGTTCACAGAACTAGTTCTATTTCTAAGTGTCTTAGACAAAAAAAAACTAATTTCATGAAGGCAGAATTGTTTTGAACGTTTTAGTTTCTTGCATTTGTTTGTCTTTTTACAGGTAAGCTAGAAGAATACTGTCTGAGCAGCAACACGAGGGTCACGCAATCAAGCAGCACCGCTATCATATACAAATACAGCATATAATTTCATATTTATGTTTATTACATTGTATATCTCCCACAATACAAGTATCATTTTGGTATCATTTATTGATAAGTAATGTACTTGTTTAATAAGGAGAGAACAGTTTTGAAAAAGTAAATGTGTGTTACTGTTGCTTATTAGTTTTAGGTGCAGAGTGAGCTGTGTTGCACAGTACACTACCTGAGCTAAAAAAATTATGATGTGTCACATATACCTGCAGCAAATGTGTACTTAATGCGTAATAAAACAGTGTGTGTGTGTGTGTGTGTGTGTGTGTGTGTGTGTGTGTGTGTGTGTGTGTGTGTGTGTGTGTGTGTGTGTGTGTGTGTGTGTGTGTGTGTGTGTGTGTCAATCTCCTACCGTAACGTAAAGAGTTAATACAGTACCTGAACATAATATATACTGCTCACAAAGTTAGACAAAGGACATTTGTCAGATTCTCAAATATTAAATTAAAATTCTGCCAAAAGTGACCAGTACCAAACAGACTGGCAGACTTCTCAATTTAACAATGAGAAATGCAACTCGACTTCCTCAAGATGCTGACTAGCATGTATGAACCCAAACAATCAAACGCTACCTGCACTAGCCATGGTTTGTATGCACAAACCCCTGCACTTCACTTGACATTGTCCTCAAAAGGCTTGATCCCCATTTTGAGCTGCCATTTCTGCATCTCCAAAATAACCTACCTATTTTTCAATCGAGATAGCCCATTTGGAGGGGAGGTGCAGATTTTCAGAACACTGTTGGTCAATGTCCCATTAGGTGGACCTTAAAGAGTTCAAAACTGTATTTCACTTACCCCTCTGCCCATGTGTACTATTGTTCTATCTTCTTAATAAAAGTCCAGTGATTTATTGTTCTTTTTTTTAATAATAATAAATCAATTGTGTAATTTATACTAAAAAATAATTTTGCAGCTGGCTGTTCTGTTTCCACACGTGCCACTGCCAGGACGCCCAGGCAACCTTTGTTATCTCTGTGATAAAATGCTGCTAAAATGCTTCTATAAATGCTGCTTCGAAGGTGACGTTGCTCTTTTCGACGTGGTAATCGGTAATCATGAGCATTTGAGGAGATTTTTGGAATCGGGTCCGAACCGGGTATCTGTATTTGTAACCGGCTATTTTCAGTCCGATTCCGGTTCCTAAACTATTTAGAAAACATGTCCTTATGTCAGTGGGAGGGGGGGGGGGGGGGGGGCATCTTATATACATATAAACAAACACCAGTGCTACAGTTTATAACTCAGCATGAACACCAAAGGCCACAACAATCACAGAGCAAAACATAAGTAAACTAAAATAAGCGCGATCAGTCAGTAGTCCAAAACAAGGACAACAAAACGCAAATATATAGTCTAGCTAAATGCGTGCTTTTTTTACCTATGTATAAACGTGCCAATTATAGTTATCAAATATGTTTTTGACAGAAATTAAAAAGTATTTGATCATTCTAATGGTTTTTTGTTTTTAATAATCATTTTCATTAAAAGCATAATGTCACTGGAATCGGATCCTTGACATTCGGTGCAGAACCTGGTAGCAGATTTCAAAGGAACCAGTTCGCGCATTTACTAACCGGTGTGGATGTCGGATTATTATTATTATTATTATTATTATTATTATTATTATTATTATTATTATTATTATTATTATTATTATTATTAGTTAAGTACAATACTGTATCAGAGTGATAAGCAAGTTAATAGCATATAATAGGTTGTGTGTTAGCGCCATTCAAAAATAAAAGAAACAATTTTACGGATTATTTGTTTAATCATTCTGATTATATGTATATCATGTTTAAATTGTAATAGTTTTTTTTTAGTACATTTAACATGTTTTCACTAGATGACAATATAAAGAAAACAGTGAGTTGTTATGATAATTAAAACCGCTCCGATCCTCTCAAATCATACACCGAAGTAATAATCCCACGCCATATTACATACCAACAGGAATGATGATTATGTCAGTATACCTAAATAAATATTAATGATTGCAGACAAAAGCAATAATGATTATCTCGTTCACAAGCTCCTTTTCGTGGTGCTGAAAGAACAGCTCCCAGTAACAGTAACAAGAAAAAAATACACCAAGCTGGCAGATACAAAATTGGCAAACTCGAGTAATGCAAGCTATGGAGCTTTACAGAGTTGATTCACACACTTGATTGTCCTTCTAGTGATCCACACTACTAAAGGTTTAGCGTTTATTTATATTTTTGATTTTATTAAACAAACATACATTGTATTAAAACAAACATATCTAAACATAATTGAAATACAGCAGAATTGACTATTTTGTGTTATATGAAAGAAATATTTAAAATATATGACTATACAAAATAAATCTTAAATATACCATAATTCGAATTTATTATAGGTAGCATATATGTAAAATGTGTGGTCATATAATTAATTGTCTCTCAACCCGACCCCTGTTTTATGCATAACCAACCAGTTTCTCTGTTTTGTATACTTCAAAAAGGGATTTGGTTTGTTATTACAAAACATGCGTGATATAAATTAAGTTTGTTTGTAATATAAGCACAAAAACAAAACAAAACAAACAAAAAAAACCATAACAACTAATAATGTTTCAAATCTTTGAAAGAAACGTCTGGAACGTATATACAGTCTTCTGAGTGCATCCCACTTTGGTACCGTAATTACAATTACATCATTACACTTTAAAAAGAAGCGGGGTTCTGAAAAAATACAGCGTTACACGTCTCCACGTGTAGATGCAACTGCTTAAATAATGAACCTGGAATTTTTCTTTTCATTTTAACATCCTAACAACTTTTTACACGTATAACTTTAAAGTCTATTTCAAAGCTCTTTTCAAAATGCCTGCTCTAGTGCACTGATAGTGTAAAGATTATTGTCTATTGTCAAACACGTAACAACAATAAGGATGATGTGGTAGAACAAAAAAGCTAGAGCACTTGTTCATTTTTTCTATTTTTTAATAGCTAGATTTTATATCTGCTTTCCTTTTGAATAAAAAAAAAACCTGAAATGTCTTGGTTAGATAAGTATTCACCTCCCTAAGTCAGTACTTGGTAGAACCACTTTTGGCAGTAATTCTAGCTGTGAGTCTTTTGGTTTAAGTCTCTACCAGGTTTGTCCATCTGGATCGTGCAATATTCTCCCATTCTTCTTGACAAAATTGTTCAAGCTCTGTCAAGTTGGATGGGGATCGTTAGTGGCCAGCAATCTTCAAGTCTTGCCACAGATTTTCAATCGGATTCAAGTCTGGGCTTTGCCCGGGCCACTCTAGGACATTTATTTTCTTGTTTTCAAGCCACTCCAGTGTTGCTTTGGCTGTGTGCTTGGGCTGAAAGGTGAATCTCTGTCCCAGTCTTAGGTCTTTTGCAGACTGAAGCAAGTTTTCCTCAAGGATTTGCTTGTATTTAGCTCCATCCATTTTGCCCTCTACCCTGACAAGCTTCCCAGTCCCTGCCGATGAAATGCATCCCCATACCATGATGCTGCCACCACCATGCTTCACAGTAGGAATGGTGTTACCTGGGTGATGTGCTGTGTTGGGTTTGCGCCAGACATAATGCTTTGCATTTAGACCAAATAGTTCAATTTTTGTTTCATCGGACGAGAGAATCTGTTGCCACATCTTTTCAGAGTCTCCCGTATGATTTTTAGGATTTTACGTGGGCTTTTTTTCAGAAATGGCTTCCTTCTTGCCACTCTTCCATACAGGCCAGACTTGTGGAGTACCTGAGTTATTGTTGGCACATAGACAGTTTCTCCCATCTCAGGCATGGAACGCTGTAGGTGTTTCAGTTGTCATTGGCCTATTGGTGGCGTCTCTGACCAATACCCTTCTTACCCAGCTGATCAGTTTGGGACAAAATCTTTTTATACCCCTCCCCTGATCTGTGCATTTCCACAACTTTATCCTGGAGTTGTTTTGAAAGCTCTTTGATCTTCATGGTATTATTTTTGCTTTGAATGCACTACCAACTGTGGGACCTTACAGAGAGAGGTGTACTTAATCTGAAATCATGTGAACCACTTTTATTGCACACAGATGGACTCCATTTAACTTACTGTGTGAATTCTGAAGGCAACTGGTTGCACCTGAGCTTATTTAGGAGTGTCATAGCAAAGGGGGTGATTACCTAGAATTTTCAGGTTTTTATTTTTAATTGATTTGTTTTTCATAGTGTTTAGTAAATTGTGTAAATCAATGAAAAAAAAAATCCATTGAAATGCATCAAGATTTCAGGCTGTAACATAACAAACTGTGAAAACTTCCAAGGGGGGTGAATACTTCCTATAGGCACTGCATGTGTGTGTGTGTGAGTGTGTGTGTGTGTGTGTGTGTATTTTGGGACATTTCATATTTCCACAAAGTTTAGACACCTTTGGTTTTATGTTGACACTTATATCTGCCATAACACATGCAAGAGAATATCGATACATAACATTTTAGAAATTAATATAGTACATTCTGTAGAATCAATGATCATTCTTAGGAAATGCCTCAATCTTTGTTTGTTTTTGCACTTATCAGATTATCCTCTCTTGCAGCCCTATGATAAAACAACTGTACAGTAGCACCACATTGTTAGCTGTAACCAGAAGTGTTTGAATCATTCAGGACGGCAGCATTTTTATGCACAAGAACCAGAATTCAGTTATATGTTTAACCAGCACAATATTTGAAGAACATACTGTACATTTTTTTGCTATTTTTTTGGTAAAGACAATTAGAATATACAATGGTTGTGTTGATAAGCAGGGGGCCACAGTAGATATTCATTTTATTTCACAATGTTGCCCTTATTGCTAAAACATCTTTGGCAAAAAGTGTCATTATTTTATTTTCTCTTCCATTTAATAAATATTAAACCTTGACTGAGAATTATTGTTCATGTCCATTCCAGCAGGAATATTTAACTCTTGTAGCTAGTAGGAACCACAATAACATTATTTTTGTTGAGAACATTTTGTGAAACTCCTAACTGTAGCATTTTGTGGTTGATAAAAAAAAAACATGAATGAATAACAAAAGAAGGGACCTTGTTGTTATGACTAAAACACAGTGTAGGACTTGAATGATTCTGCGATAACACATTGTTAATATGGTAAACAAAGGAGGTATGTTTTCATCCTAAATAAACCTGCTGAAAGTTTTATCTGGGTGTAAGGGTCATGGGTTTAAAAATGGTGTTCTATCTTTAATTCCATATATTGCTGTCCATCATTACTGCTGTTACTGTACAATAACTAGATTCGGTTACCTGTTAGTTTAAGAGGATAGGTGGGAATGAGAGCTTGAAGGTCAGTAGAATAAGATACATTTTGTGCACCCCAATCTTTAGTTCTGAGAGAACTCTAAAAAAGAAGGTAAACCGGTGATGATTCTAATTCTTGTTTAATAACCAGAAGTAAAACATTGTGTGAATAACAATATTCACATATGCAGAATTTCCAAAAGAGTAGCCTTACAGAGGGGTGTATACATGCAGGAGAGATATTCCATTAGCATGCAAATTGCAATAGTTCTAGTTTGAGTTTGACGTAATACATTGTGAACTACAAAAAATAATTTGAAACTCTAAACACAGCTGTTTTATAATCTATCACATGTAATCATTCAAGTATTTTGTCAGGAAATATAGACACTAATAGGCACAATTCTTCATACGGTTTGAGTAAATTGTTGAAATAGAACACACTGTTCTTTATTGCTCAATGGATTAGACAGAGAAGCTCAAGCAATTCTTGGTACCCTCTGGTAGCTGGCTTTGTTTTTGAAATTGCATCACTACCCGATCATCATCAGTGATGTTTTAATCCTTTATATCTGACCAGCAGAAAACACGTTGTTTTGACAGTAGAGAAAAAACCCTATTTGTGCAAATATACATCCAGCATTACAAACTTTCCTGTTGGATCATTGCCCATTCCTTTACAAGGCAGGAATGCTCATTATCAGGTTCCTCTTCTTCTTGAAAAGCATGTTAATAAAGTATAGGTCTACAGAACATATCACCCAGGTTGTGTCTGAAACGTGTTTTTAATCAACCCAGCCCGGCTGTCCCAAGTTGCTTCAGATTGCATTGTAAATTGTTTTTAGACAGAAAGAGTCAACTTGACTGTTATATTTCACCTGCTGTGATCTAAACATTAATAAAGAATATGGATACAACTATTCTGAAATTATACAATTTGTTATTAAACATTATTTTAAATGTTCCAACATTTCTAGACAAGTTTAAAGTGTTCCTGTTGCTGCAAACTTTAGAAACAATGGAAACACCCTCACTCATTCCTTAACCCAACAGAATGTAGAGTGCAGAATGTTCTCACACACATGTATACAGGTCTAGACAAGATGAAGTCACTAAAATCTCCAAACTGGCAGCAAGCGAACTCAAAACAGCAGACCATAAATACACTTGTTTACAACTGCTGGGCTATGGACGGACAAATAAATAAAAGCTGGTGGGAAAGTTAAGGGGTTGACCGGGAAGGAAAATGTTTACTTTTACATGTGGAAGATGTGTAGTCCTTTGTAAACAGTGGCAGTAGGGAGGCGGGCGTACAGAGATGTTAAATTCCTGTGTACCTGGATAGCTGGGTTGAAAGCACCTAAGAGATTAAACTTTTTTTTTTTTTTTAATAAAAAATGTAATCAGGTTAAACACATTTTGACATTCCAATACAACAGTAAACTGTTAGTCATTACTCAGAGAAAGGCATTTATATAAAATGTGTTATATATATATATATATATATATATATATATATATATATATATATATATATATACCCCTGGATAAACATGTACCTGGTACATTAAAATCATAAAGTGGAGAACAACAAATACCACATTACTGTACTGTTTAAATAACTCTGACAGCAAAGGCTGTAGACACCAGATTTCATGACATCATGCATTCTAGTATATTCTGAAATATACTGGTATATTCAGCCTCAGCTTTCTTCAGTTAGTTTATACCATGAGTTATCACCTTTTATTGAATCACACCACACACTGGCTTTTATTTTACTTGCGCCCCCCCCTTACGTAGAACACTAACCTAATACCAATGTAAAAAAAATGATTACAATTTAGTCAGAAAGTTTGTCCTTTCTGCTGACTTCTGTATGATTTCCTGAACCTCCTCCATGGTTTTGGAAATCTGCTGGTTCCTATTCACAGGCAGCGGACGATTAGCCTCATCCTGTAACGTTACTCTAGCATATCAATCATGGACACTACACTGATAAATATCTCCATATTTTATAACATCTCTTTTTGTTTCAGAAAAAACAAAAACTGTTCAGGACATCGAGGATCTCATCAATAGCGCGGAGAGCTGGGTACAGACCCAACAATAAATAGTCCATTCAATTGCCCTACATTGGGTTCAATAACAAATTTGTGGGAGATCACTGATCTATAACTGCTTGTTTCCATCTTTCAATAAAACTGAATTCTAATAGATGTCAAATAAATCCAGTTCTTTTCAATCAACAGCAAAACAAAATATAGACTTTGTGACTGCAAACAATTTGGGCTGTGGGCTGGCAAAATACACTCGTATAAATGGATGTGACATGAAAGCTCTGACAACTTACATACACAGTAATACAGCACGTATCTACGGAGCAGCAGAGGGACGCAGAAGCAATCCTCCCATGTCTGCATCTGGAGCACCCGCGATGTTCTCCTGGTCACTCACAATCACAATAAACAAATTAAAACAAGATGAAAAGTAAACTGCTGTTTGAGGAACATTATTTTTTATAATGCTATATAACATTATAGGCAATGCACTGTGACAGAAAGATAATAAGTTCTGGTGATTAATCTCACTCCCGACCGATGAGGGCGGTAAAGAACGGGAGGAGAAGTATCTGGAAGGGCTGGCCTGACAGTTCGTTTCCGGGACCGGGATGTCGGTCAGCCTGGAAAGAAGCTAGACTCTGTCGTAAGACCGTATTGATTTGAAAGGTAAACGAGAGGCAGCTGCAAGTAATAAGGCAGCTGCAACCGTTTACCTAGATGTCATGCGGGATTACATATAGGGGCCAGGGTAACGCTGATCATTTCCTTCGTTTGGGTGAACGTTTGGAGAGAGAAGGGAGCGAGAAGGAGCGAGAGAGGAACTCAGTATTTAAAAAAGATTCTGCAGCACCTACTACAATTTTAGACATAACTGAGAAATAATTCAAAAAAAGGTATCTTTAATTTAACAATGTAATCAAAGAAACTACAAAATGATATAAAAAAAATCTACCATATTGGAAATCATAATAGTAGTACATTATTTTCATGTTAGATTTCGAAATGTCACGTTTTTTCAATGTGTCAGATTTTTGTTAACTATATGGAAAACTATAAATCGCTATGTCATTTAATATATTAACATAACATTATCAAGTGGGTTTCATTCGACTTTATGAAGCAAAATATGTTAATGCTATAGGAAGAATCTAAACTTTTGGTCATAGCAGCATAGGTTAGTCCTCTTTATGGGTCTAACTTATTCCACTTGTTTTGAGCAGTCAAACAATTACTACAGATGTGCAGGATTTTTTAGTCTGCACTTTAGTCCTCTTGATGTAGACTAAATTACTACTATGCTGCAATTGACCCCAGAGGTTTGCTTCTTGTTTATTGTTTCTAGATAACAAAACAAGTTTAGCAATTTGCTGTTATTTTTACTGATGT
This sequence comes from Polyodon spathula, assembly GCF_017654505.1. Classification (NCBI taxonomy): domain Eukaryota; kingdom Metazoa; phylum Chordata; class Actinopteri; order Acipenseriformes; family Polyodontidae; genus Polyodon; species Polyodon spathula. Next base: position 35,415,750 of record NC_054542.1, on the reverse strand, counting down.
TGTAATACCAAGAATATAGAGGTAGAAAACAAGATTCATGATTCATGATGATATAACCCGCCTGTATTTTATAGTATATGTTGTCAGTCTTGAGACTATTGCAGACCAAACTAAACCAGGGCTTACATTATGTATTTTGCAAGGACAGGGTAATGTGTTTACAGGTGTGCCAGACTTTCTCATAGTCATACCTCAGAATAATGGTTGAAGATTTTAAATTATACTTGATGGTGTTTGAAGGCAAATAGTACTTTAAAATTAATAAGAGTTGTCTTGATAGTTATAAGGAATAAAACTATAATTTTAGAAGCTCACTTATGCGTGTTGTCCTGCAGGTCTACAGTTGTCCACATGATGGGGCTACAAGTTTTTATAAAACACCATCAGTACAATACTCTGTATCTACACCCCAGAGCTCTATCCCACTGTAGTAAAGGATTTGGAGCAAATTAATACTTAAATTTGAATTTAAAATTGTTCAGTTGATTTTAGTTTTTGTTTACCATTCATGCATGCCACTGTTTAACAGGGTAGGTAGTACACTTTGGTATCTACCTGTATATTCCAAAATCTTAGCTGGAGCACTTTAAAGGCATGCTGATCAAAAGCTGCATTTTCTGATGTGTATTTTTTTATAGATATATATATATATATATATATATATATATATATATATATATATATATATATATATATATATATGTAATAGATCCTCCAACTCTCAAGGTTCGTTGCCCCTTTAACTCAGGACCCAGGACACAGAAATTGATTTTTTTTTTGCGTTTACGCTCACTTTTAATCAACACAAACAGAAATAAACAAAAGAAACACCTAGCTCTTTCTTGAGCACTAACTACAACACACAGGAACCTAACTACACAGACCGGACAGCTAACCTGTTTACCGATTCACAGAAAGACGTATACACATACACACGCTCATGTACCCTTTTGGCACCACGACACTTTACGGTTGCCTTGCCACAACCAGGCTCTTCACTAACAGCAGCCCTGAACAAACTGACTGCTTTCTTTAAATACCCTGCACCTGGCTCTAATTTACAATACACACCAGGTGCAGGGGATTACTAATAATTAAACAATAAACCCATTAAACACCCAAATGTGCATTCTCACATGTTTTAGGCAGGGAAGGATCTTAACCCCCTCCCTATATTACTATATATATATATATATATATATATATATATATATATATAGCCAATATATATATAATATAAAATATATTATGCGTCAGTAGATTATAGTAGTAGAGGTATCATAACTAAACATGCGTTGATAAGAAATATCAAATAAATGTGTCTTTGGATCATGAGGGACAGATTGTTGCAGGAGAACAGATTAATGGTGACACCGTGGGCACTGAGTTTTAAAAAGTCACTAGGATTTGATGACTGAAACACAAAATGATACAATGGGGAACTTAACAGCAACAGCAATACATTATTTAACATAACAACTTGCTCTTTAGTTATCCATACATAACTGAATAAAATGAAATTCCTTTTCTTTTATTGTTTCACATGAACCATATTTCCATTTTACAAGAACATTGGGATGGGCATGTGCTCTGTGACAGCTAGGATAGGGGGCATCATTGCAGCCTTCATCCCTTGTCTCTCTCTCTCTCAGAGGATTGTGGGATTGTGGGAAGAGCTTGCAGGGAGGCGGTAGCGTTTGAACGTTGGTGCAGTAGGAGGGTGGTTTTTTTTTTTGCTACCAGGGCGTTTTTACTGCTGAATAACCTGGGGCAGGTGATTGATGTCGCTTGGAGCTTCAGTGTGGAAGGTACGGGCTGTGTTGTATTTGTCAGCTCAGACACAATGCAGTGCTTTAACTGTGGGGAATAAGGACACCAAAGGAGAGCCTGCCCTAGAAAAAATAGAAATGAGGAAAGGCAGGAGCAGGGAGGAGGCTGGGGATGTTGGGAGTGAGTGGAAGGATGAGTCGACTCCCGTCGCAGCAGCAGCCGGAGTTTGCAGAGACCAGGGAGCCGCCGAATCGAATGGAGCCGCCGACACCACAGCTGAGGCTGAAGAGACTCGGCCACGGTCCTTCACAAAATGAAGTTACTGAAAATGATGAGTCATTTGTCATAGTAACTAAAAAAAAACAAAAAAAGTGAAAAATAAAGAACTTGCATATCTGCCTAACAGCGAACGGGGAATGGAGCAGAGCCCCGAGTCTGTGCTGGACGGGAGTCTCAGGTTGGGGTGTCTGTCTCTCCTGCTATGGAGGGAGAGGGGAGCGGCACAGTGACGTGCCCCAACTTGGCATTATGCAGCGCTCTTCTCTCTCTGAACTCAAGCAAGCGGAGACAGAGGCAGAAGCAGCGGTGACGGCTGTGGCTGTGCTGGGAGGAGAAGAGGAGATCGGGGCGGTGGAGGTGGAGAGAGCTGCGGAGGAACAGACAGTTGTGGATGGCGGAGCAGACAGTGAGGACGGAGCAGAGGAAATGGAGGGGGAGCTCTCCGACTCCTCGCTTATCTCTGACATCTCCGATAGCCAATCTGTTAACAGGGGGAAAAAAGTTTATACCCTGGATGAATTTAAATAGTTCATGGAGAATACAAAAGGAAAAAGGGGGGTTGAAATTGAAAACTTCTTCCCAGATCTGAGATTGCACACATTGTCCTACGAAAGGCAACATTAGAGGAATTTGACCAGCAAAAAATGTACCATCTTAAAAAATATGTTCAAATAATTAAGAAAAAGATTGCTAATGTTGCCAAATAATAATATTTTTAAAATGGATACTTCTTTTAAGAATTTTTTTATTGTTGCTTGTTTTACTCTGTCAGTTTTATTATTTTTAGCCTCTATGGAAAAGTGCGTTTTTATTTCTTTTAACATGAATGGCTGCAGGCAGTCTTTTAAAAGAGCGCAGCTGTGTGAGTTTTTAGAATAGAAGCGGGCGGGGGTAGCACTGCCGCAGGAGACGCACTCAGACAGTGAGAATGAGGCGGCGTGGCTGACAGAGTGGAGGGGGCCATGTGTACTAAGCCACGGTTCAAGCACTAGTGCAGGAGTGGCAATTTTATTTAAGCCCAGCCTAGGAGCAACAATTTTAGATATTGAAGAGATTGAAAAGGGGAGGTTATTAAAAGTGAGAGCAAGGTTGGGTGGCACTGTATTTGTTTTTATTAATATTTATGCACCAAATAAGGGGAGGGAACATATTTTAATTTTTACCAAACTAAAGCAAGCTCTTTCAAGTGTTGATAATGATGATGTGGTGAGATTTTAACTGCACCATTGATTTTACTATGGATAGAAACAATGAGGTGCCCAATCCCCAATTCTCCAGTGAATTAGCTGCAGTTTTAAAGTTCAGTGGCCTGGTTGATGTCTGGAGGTGTTTGCACCCTAATGCAAGGCAATACATCTGCTCTCATTTTTGTTTACAACAAATATATAGAGCAGGGTTAGACCACTTCTACACATCACACACTCATTTGAAAAAATTCATTAAAGCCAACATCATTCCCAGTAGCCTTTTTGACCACCACTGCCTGTTCGTTAGAGTAATACCTACCACTGACTCTCACAGCACCTCCTACTGACATTTTAATGTAGAGTTATTACAGAACACAGTTTTTGTAATTCAAGCAATTCTGGGACATATAGAAAAAAGAAAAAACACTCTATAAAAATATAAGGCAGTGGTGGGACATTGGCAAAATACAGATTAAAATGTTTTGCCAACAACACACATTCAATTCAATTGGGTCACTGAATGCAGCGGTGGGAGAGTTGGAGCTTAATATGCTCCAGTTAGAGAGCAGACTGGACACAGACCACCAGGAGCACCCTGCAAACCCTGAGGGAGCAGAAACACATGCTGGGCAGCCTGCTGAAGGAGAGAGTGAAGGGGGCACTGTTGCGCTCTTGCTTCATGGAACTGAAAGACATGGACACCCCCTCCAGTTTCTTTTTTGGCTTGGAAAGGAGGAGAGCAGACAGCCGACAGATGCATTGCATCCGGATACCTTGCAGCTGGGAGCCATGTGACAAACAGAATATGGACCTGCTGCTTCAAGATTTGCCCACCCTTAGCAAAGAAGAAAAACATCAATTAGATAAGCCGCTAACATATCAGGAGCTGACCACTGCTGTTACACAGCTTTCAAATAGAAAAGCTCCTGGCATTGACAGACTGCTCACTGAATTTTTAAAAAAATTCTCGTCTGTGATTGGAAAGGACTTTTTGCAGGTGCACGGAGAGACCCTCCGGGATAAAGAACTGCCCCTCAGTTTCAAGAGGGCAGTAATCAAACTGAAAAAAAATTGGAGACCTGTTTCACTTTTATGTTCTGATTTTAAAATAATTTCAAAATGTCTGGCTAATAGATTAAAAAAAGGTATAGGAGCTGTAATTCACATGGACCAAACTTACTGTATACCGGGACGCTCCATTTTTGATAATTTGTTTTTAATTCGAGACTTTTTATCAATGGCTAATACATGTGATTTGACTTAACTCTTCACACAACAGGGAGTAAGAAAATCTACCAGTTGTGTGTGAAGATGTCACATTTTCACCAGTTGAGGGGGTTGGTAGATTCAAGGTGGAGGGCATGACTGGAGGTAGAGGAGGGGCACAGGCCAGTATGGAGGATGCTGTATAAACTGCCTTGCACCAAGAGAGAGGGGGACCTGCAGTGGAGGATTTTGCACTGTATTGTGTCCACCGGCAGGTTTCTCCACAGAGTTGATTCCAGTAATAGCTCAGAGTGCTGTTTCTGCTCTGCAGAGGAGAAAGTGTTCCACATGTACAGCGAGTGTGTTAGGCTAGGACCACTCTTCCATCTCTTACGGGAGCTCCTGCAGGGCCAGGGTGAGGAGTTCAATAAACAGCTTTGTATCTTTGGGGTTCCCTACACTTTTAAAAAGAGAAGCAGGTGTGTTTTAATTAATTTTATAATGGGTCAGGCAAAATTAGCCATTTTAAAGTCCAGAAAGAACAGGATCTCTGGGATTGGGTTGACTGATGCCGTGCTGCAGTTCAGGGTGTTGGTGGTCAGCCGGATAAAAGTGGATTTCGATTTTTTAAAACTAAATAATAACCTGGAGGACTTCCAGGAGAGGTGGTGTGTGGGAGATGCCTTGTGTGATGTGAGTGAGGAGAGGGATTTTTTATGATCCTTTTATTTTGTTTAAAATCTGTTTTTAAGGAGAACATGATGTATTTTAGGATTTTTTTAATTCTGCTGAGGCAGTAGGAATCTTAACTTTTGTTGTGTTTTACCTTTATTGAATTTTAATGGATTTTATTTGGAATGTTTAAATAAAGGATCTTAAAAGTCAAAGTATCTTTCTCTCTCTCTCTATCTCTCTCTCTCTCTCTCTCTCTCTCTCTCTCTCTCTCTCTCTCTCTCTCTTTATCGTCCCTAACTCTGTTTCTGCAGAGACTTACAGTTTTTTTTTTAATACTTCCAAAAATAATTCTACGTATGCGATAAACACAGTGTGTGTTGTTTTTTATAAACTTTTCCCAATGTCGTTTGTTTCACAGTGTGAGCTGAATTGATTTCAAAGATTCAGTCATGCCTCCCTCCAATTCTTTTTTGTTCCAGGTTAAATAGATTTTTTTATTTTTTATTTTTTTGCCTTATTTCGTAGCTCAGTCATTTAAGCCTGGGATTAGTCTGGTTGTTGTTCTTTGGACTCTTTCCAGTGCCACAGTATCCCTTTGGTGCTGTGGTGATCAGAACAGGACACATTGTTCTGAATGCGGTCTCACTAGTGCATTACACAACCTCATCATAACCTACTTAGATTTGTACTCTACACTTTTGGCTATATACCCAAGAATTCTGTTTCCCTTTTTGATTATGTAATGTTCTCAGTTCCTGCAGGCAGGCGCCTCACACAGTGCGAGGCAATTCACACACGGCGGAGGGCAGATGCGAACCCGGGACCTCTCGCACTAAAGCATAACGCTGATACTGCTGTACAAAGCAGCTGGCTTTGCTTTGCAAGGAGTGTACATCGGGCTTATGTCGATGTATGCGATTACATCACCTACCAACCCTGCTGCTGCCTTACCCTGTTCACGCTACACTCTCCCCTGCCAGCCTCAAGTCCACCCCTGACTTGCTCACCAGGCTACAGTCCTATGAGTGCATGCCGGGGTACCTGTAGTATAATGTAGTGATCTCAGTTCCCGCAGGCAGGTGCATTACACAGGACGAGGAAATCCACACACAGGCGGAGGGCAGGCGCGAACCCGGGACCTCTCGCACTAAAGCATAGCGCCAATACCGCTGTACAAAAGAGCCGGATAGCTTTGCAAGGAGCATATCTCGGGCTTATATCTTTGTATGTGATTACATCCCCTACCAGCCCTTCTGCTGCCTTCCCCCGTGCACGCTACAATTGCTTTCACGCACTCAGTGGTTGCTTACAGTGATGAGACTATTACAACACCAAGGTCTTTCTCTTGATGTGCCTGGTCCAGTTCTACTCCTGATACAGTATATATATAGTGGATACTGAATGATTGTTCGTGGTATATAATGGATACTGAAAGATCATTCGTGGTATATAGTGGATACTGAAAGATCGTTCATGGTATATAGTGGATACTGAAAGATCGTTCGTGATATATAGTGGATACTGAAAGATCGTTTGTGGTATATAGTGGATACTGAATGATTGTTCGTGATATATAATGGATACTGAAAGATCGTTCATGGTATATAGTGGATACTGAATGATCGTTCGAGGTATATAGAGGATACTGAATGATTGTTCGTGGTATATGTTTTCTTTTAATTTGTTTAAGGGAAATAAAAACTGTATAACATGAATGGTAATAGAATACATATCTTCATATACTGCATACATTCATTAAAAATAAAAATAAAAAAAAAACTATTTAATACAGTGTAACAAGGTGCCTTAACACTGGTGTTATGAACATCACCAAAAACTATTTAATACTGTGTAAACAGCCCTGTTGAAATAGTGTTACCCCAGGGTGTCCCAGCACGTAAATAAGTTAATAGGGCCTAGTGAGCTTAAAATACTGTAGCAGTGAACTACAGTGCCTCGATCTATAAATACTTGCTTCAAAAGCAAGTAAATGTAACTTTTCTTCTAAATGTGTTGAGCACAGTTTATAAATCATTTTTCCTATAATAGAATTTGTCCTTCACTGATCTGTCACTGCTGTTTCCAGAAGCAATACTTTTGTATTAATTTAAATAATCAGTTTAGCAACAAAATAAACAAGTGACATCCAACAAACGACACCTGCCCCTAAGAATTAATTCAGATTTGTTTTAGTTTTTTTGCATTTTACCCTCTTATCTGGGAGTTTTGAATGTAATTCAGTCTATAATTTGTAGAGAACTTCTCGATCCTGTTGAAGGAGTTTCATTATTTTTTCAGAATTTGTGAGGAAATGTTACCCCATTACTTATCGTCATTGTCCCCATACTCTTTCAAGCCTAAAAAAGTTACTGGCATTGAGAATAAGTACTTGTGTGGTTCATTTTTATGTAACAGAAAGTCCTTGAGAGACAGAAGGAAGAATGCACGGAAGTGAACGAACAAACTCAAAGAATCTTTTGAGCAATTTAACGAATTCTACACTGTAATACAGAATGAGTTTGCAGCACAATAAGCACTACAGCTCAAATACAGCCCTGATCTTTTGATACAAGAAAGGGGCAGTGAAAATAAATACTGACACATAATCACCTGTTCACAGTTATAAATTCTAAAGAGCTACAGATTAGCATCCGATTTCCTCTTTAGAATTTGACAGCACAGAAAGACACAGGACTCCTGCTTCCATAGGCTGCAATGGCATTGATTTAAAACAATATTATGAAAGTCTTCAAACTGTGGGATAAAACATAAATTGCTTTATAGAAAGACTAATGAACTGGTATCGATCTGGTATGTGTAAAACAACATGTAAAATTGTTTAAGGCACTATCAAATACATCTGTCAGGGGCTCATTGTATTTTAGACTGCTCATATCAGCATTAATCATCAGATGTAGTTTTTAGCACAATCCTGTCCTCTGAACTATTGTAAAAAACTTTGTGGCAGGACGGCTTGGTGGCGACTTCCCAGACCAGGAAGTTGACACAAGGTACTAGGAGTTGAAGCGTTGGTGCGCGTATTTATTACAACAATAAACAAATAAATAAATCAAACTGCTGAAACTGCAAACAGAGCCCTATGGATGATCAATCAAACACCAGAGCCCTATGGATGATCAATACCCAGTCGATCACATGCTTGAAATCAGTTAAAAATTTTAGTAATGTTTAGAAAATGAAATTAGATTTTTATTAACCCAAACTCTAAGCAAAAAATTTACAATGTTTGTTAACAGTTAATAAACTAAAAAATGGCCCTTAAAATAAAGCGTGACCTGTGACACTACTAGATATCATTACTTACAGAATGTTATATTTTCAGACACATTTCCTATGTCAAAGTAACTCTTTATTGAAGTTTTTGATGTTTTGTCAAATTTAGTTTAAATATATATAAAATGTAAAAAATTTTGTGTGTGTGTGTGTGTGTATGTATGTATGTATATATATATATATATATATATATATATATATATATATATATATATATATATATATATATATATATATATATAATGATGATTTCCATTACATGAGAGTAGATGTTAAAACTTCATGCTGATATCTCATCCATTTTCCCTGCTTGGCCTTGGAAACGGCCTTTACACACCTCATCCTTGAATGAACCAATAGTACAGCACTTCACCAGTCAAGGACATGACATAAATGATGTAAAGTTTGTAGTATTAGACCAGCTAAAATTAGATAATGTGACATATCGAAGAATAAAAGAAAGTAAATGAATAAATAGACTGAACACAATTATACCAGCAGGACTCAACAGAAAATAATGAACTAATTAATTCCAATAAATATATACAAGTTAAAAATAATTAAACAAACAAAATTAATTCAAAAGTTGTGCATGCTGATTTGTTGGGGATACCATATCAAGGCTGATCCTCAGAGCCAGCATTGCATGATAAAATAAATATAAGTTTCTATAAAATAATGTTAATTAGAATTAATATAGATTTAAAGATATAAGTAAAAGTGATGTCACATATAGAACACTATTACATCATGTAATAATAAATCATGGATTTGAATATAAACAATAACAAGTAGTTGTCATGCCATCAAACACCTATAAATACCTCCAGTGTTTTGATTCAAACACAGGCTCCCTTGAGAAAGATATGTACAACATATCGAAACGTTGGGCAGCTGGCTCTTTGAGCTTAAAATATATATATATATATATATATATATATATATATATATATATATATAATAATATATAGGACCTAGATTCCTGGACTCTAATAACCTGTCATTTTGAGCATCTGTATATATTTTGTTTTAACAGAGAATACCTGGGAATACAGCTTCTTACCTATAGCTTTGTGTGTTAATTCAGTTTATAGAAGTGTCAGCTTTCCTTTCAAAATACTGACCGATAGATTTAATATTGTGCACATACACAAAGAGATCTCTTGCAGAGGCTGTCATTCACAGAGATCACAAGAAACAGCTGTTGTTTGGTGGGGGTTACTTTTTGATTTTCAAACAACCCAATGGATAGACTTTTGTAAAGATTTTTTTTTATGCACATTTTATTTATATCTATTTGAACATGTCTATGGTTTCAGTTTGGAATGACAGATGCATTGCAGAGGATGCTGAGTTAATTACATGCACCCAGTAGGCTACAGCAAGTTTTGCACCGGGGATACAGCAGCTGTCACTGAGATTGCATTCTGAACATCAATGCACTACATTGTGTCCATTAAATATTTAACTTGTGCTTCTCGTAACATATTTCAAATTCATGACCACAGGTGCCCGATTAGACAGCGCAGTAACAACCCTTTCTTTTAGACACTGTGTTGTGTGAAAAGGTGGACTTGTCCTGTACGGCAGGCTGTTTTATTATTATTTTTCTTTGTGACAACTTTACAGCTACACATTTGTGTGGTGGAATCACAGATCATAACATTAACATCCTTTGTTTTTCTCTGCAGGGAAAGTGAGTATGTCAGAGAGTGTAGGATCGATGGTGCATGTCGCCATGGAAACATCAGATCTACAGGTTGAAGTGGCACGTACTCCAACTGTGGAGCTCATAAACTGCTGGCCAAAAATAGCACGCTGGCCCAGATTCTTCAAACGGTGGCCCTCAAAGGAGAGAGCTCGATGCAATAAGGTGAAGTGATGTGAATTTTAGTATGAACAGTAGTATTAATGTTATACTTATACTTATAGTTAAAAATACAAATACAAATACAAATACAAGGGTATATTTCTAAGAATGCGTAACTAAAATTTTGAACTGTTCAATAATCCAAGTTCTTTCTACATGGGTGTGGCCTATGATAATTTTGTATTGATTACTAATGTCTTGACTTACGTGTTTATTTTTAAACATCTGTTAACCGTGTCTTTTGGAGAAAAAGTTTTATCATATATATAATATATATATATATATATATATATATATATATATATATATATATATATAGTCTAAATAAAAATTTAATTGATGCATGGACAAAATAAAATCTCAACTACAATGAACATTATATTTCTGATTGCTGCATTTCTGACATTATGATATATAATGATATAAACCCTTTCACAGGAAACATTTTCAGATGTTTAGCCAAGTATTCCCTGTTTGTAATGTAATATATCATTTACAATGTGATCCTGCTTCTTAACAATTTACTAGCTGGGAGAACACACAGCAGGGGATTTTTTTTTTCTTTCTTCAAAGTGAGTCAAGCAGTCAGGATATTATTCCAATCCTGTCTGTTTGTCCTTTTCTCTGACCACTAGACCAGGCATGTCACAGTTGCATACTTCCTGTTAAAGGAAAGGGACAAAACTCAAAAGATTTCTGTATGATAACTCCACTGTATGAAAAACATTTCTGTGACATCACGCTTTGATCTTTTGATTGATTAATTCTAATAATTGTCTAATTAAAAGTGGCTCTGTGTCTTTGAAGAGAAGGGGAGTACAGGGCATTAGCTAATCCACAGTGTTTGGCTATGAATCTATAGAAAACTGTTGATTTGTCAATGAAGCCACAGTTAGAACAATTCAACAAAAAAGCAAATACCATTTAATTATGCAACAATAATTTCAATAGTTAGTTATGGTATTACACATTTCAAACATAACACTTTGAAAAGGGCTTGCAGTTTTAATTTCCCATTTCATATTGTAAAGGAAAAGTAATGCAATTATACATTAAAATAATTTTTTTAAAGTTTTTATGCTTACAAATTCACTTCCACATAAACATTCCCCTTCAAATTTTTCTGAACAGGTTCAAGAACAACAGCAATTTCATCATCATAGTATACTTCCATCAATGACATGGAAGTTCTTTAGTTTAACCACTCTTTGTGAGGGGCTACAACCTATCAAAATACACCAACACCATCGAGCTGGACATCATGGCTAAGAAAATCTCAGATTTCCTAGAGAATCCTGGGGTCTACATCCACTAACTTAAAGATACGAGAAAACAGAATTTAGCAAAGAAAAAGTCACGGTTCAGCACACAAGCAAAATGAATCACTGGGAACTGTAGTAAAACATAATAAAAACCAGTTAGCCTTCGAAAAGCACGGCAAATGCATTAGAGTTACAAAGGCTTTTATAAGGACAGTTCTTTCTTTCTTTCTTTCTTTCTTTCTTTCTTTCGTTTAGTAAAGTAGGAGATAATTTACCAGCTATAACAGTATTTATGGGAAAAATCATTTTTTTTTTTTTGTTGGTTAACGACAATCTATACACATTTTTAGGATTCCTGGCACAGCACTAGGAATGTGTGAGAAAGTTCAAAGCCTCATTTAGTCGGGTTAGATAAATATAAAGGTGCTGTTCAAGCAGAATTAAGCAGTATGAGAATGATAGGAAAACATTCACAATTGCTTAATTCAGCAGTTGCCTCAACAATGGGTGAAAGGTATTGCAAAACTGCACACTGTTACCAGACTAAGACATACAATGCAATGTAGCTGCTGTGTTTGTTATGTGAATTTTGCCTAGCCATTGCCTGGACTACACAACAAGTGAACAAGTTATAACCCAGACAGGGAAATACATGTAGAAATATACAAATGCACAGCAAAGATGGTAAAAGTGTGGTCTAATGTGTAAATATCACATCAGAGACATAACCCCAGATTGACCAAATGCATTCATTGTTTGCTTTTTAGAAAAGGATACTGTTGCCAAGATGGAAAAAACAAAGTTGTATATTAAGTGTTAATAAAACATGTTTGGTGTGTGGGGCGTGTGTATGAGAGTTAAATGCAATGCTTATATAGTGGGCTATACAAGTGGATTGTAGCAAAGGAAATACTGCATTCTTACAAAGCTGTAGTATTTGATCTTGTATGAATTACTATCAGTACTTTTACAGTATGATAGAGGCATCTACTGCATGGCTTGTATCACGTAATTACGTAATATTAATATTATTACATTTTCTTTTTCAAATTATAACAATTGCCTGATAATAACAAGTCATTCAATTTTCCATTCCATATAATTTCATGTTACTAACACACCATTCCATTTTCCATTCCATGTCACTAACACACCATTCCATTTTCCATTCCATTTACCATGTTAAGCTTTTCAATCACTGAAACAGTGCATTCGTTAGAACTAGGATAATCTACTACTAAAACACAACATCTGCCTTTTCTTTACAGAATCAGCTATCGAACATTTTGGTAAAGTTAAACAAACAAACAAACAAAAAATACCTTTCTCAAGAGACAGAGAGTGCAGTGGGGCATATTCCCATAGCAATTACAACCAAGCTAAGTCAATGCATATTTTTATCTATAAAAAAAAACAAAACATTGTACAACCAATTGATGTTAAAAAGGTTTTAAAAAAGTCAAAAGTTCACTTCCACATGTACCTTTTTCCAGTTTTTCATTTTTACAAATATGGCCCAGTGTGTTTGCAATGAGGCAGGATAAAAAAAAAAAAAAATTGTAATCTTAATTTTCTGAGCTCATGTAATAATTCATGATGTCATTTATTTGATACATCTTGGGGAACTATTGCAAAGACTGTTTTGATGTATTCATTAAAGTTGGTTATTTATGAAACTGTGTTAGGTTGTTGTCAATGTCTTTATGTAAATAAACTGTATTTAATCCATCACAAGTGTCAGGGGACACAGCAGTGATGAGGTGAACAGCACTATTATAGGCTCACTGATTCGCTCCCAGACTCCTCCTCCTTGCACCTAACCACAGTATGACACTTTGAAAAGTTTAACCCTAACCCCACAATGTGGATGAGGTGGCATATGCATTGATGTTCTAGTTTATTATTTCTAATCCTGGCATTGTTTCTCACAGTGTTGACTTTTTCTACTGTTTTAATGGATGTTGCATGCCCAATGTTTGATAGGAAGTCATTCATTAATCGGGTTCTACTATTTTATTAGTAACATTTCATGAAGTGAAGAAACAAATATAGTAAATGAATTCAGATTATTATGAATCTCAGCAGGCTTGTAAAGATTGATGTGAATTTTTTTTTTAATGTAACTCTCCATTGACATTAATGTGAGAACAAGAGAGAGTGTGTCTTGTTTTATAAGAAGAGTTCAATCACAATTTTTAAGGAAATTATATATATATATCTTATTGGTATTTGGCTAATGTTTTAACTGGTGTGCATGCTGCATGATTCTATTTACTGTTACAGTCACTGTAACACAACATGACTATTGTGATTACTGGACACACTAAACTCATTATGCAGTCAGGCAGTATAAGTAATGTATCAGGTAGTTCTACTACCAGTGTGGCTAAACTAATTCAAACAGATTACACCTGCATAGAAAGATACATTAACTTGTGTGGGTTACTGTTGTTCTAAAAAGGCAGATTGTTGTATGTTTCACTTTGTCATTTCAAAGTCAAACTGTTTTTACATTTTTGAATGAATGCATTTGTGTTTGCTTAAAGGCAGAAAGATGGTCATTAAAATCAGAAGAGTGAGTCAGATTCTGAATTATAGCCTTAACTGTCTGTCCTTGAAGAGAGACAGCAATACTTTTGAATCAGGTAGTGTAATTCACACATTTGTTTCCCTATCCACAATCTGGGAATCACAGGTAGTTAATGTGCTGATGTCATTTTTATTTGAAATTACACAGATAAAACAGGACACCAAAGGGAGCAACAACATGTTCCAAAAAAAGTGTCGCTTTAGGCGTCATTGGTGTTCGAAAACAAAATGAAATCGATAAATAGCTTGTGAGAAGAAAATCATGTCACAAGCATTCTTATTAAAAACCTCAGAGCTCCTGTCAACAAAACATGAACTTCACTGACAATTGAATGGAAGTGCCAGACTCCTCGGGCTGTGTGTACAATACTTATAGACACATTCCACTGTGTGCTCATCTGTCATTTTCAATCTGCGTGTTTGTCCCAGCAACTGAGCCTAAAGGAGACCTGTGAGAAACAGTCATTAGAATATGAGGTAACAAAGATTTTTTTTGGGATCAGTACTTATTTTCACGCACAATGCAAAAATCCATCCTGCCAACTTGCTCTACTCCCATGCACTGCTAACAGATATAATATAACAACCTGCTATACGCCAAATTGCAGGAGCTCCAGGCACACTATCGGTTTCACATTTTAATGCATTTTATTGTATCCTCTATATGTAGCTCGTGGGATGTTGCCTTTTAATCCACTCCCACTATAGCTCTTCGGTGCTGGTATAGCTCTCCACACAGGTAGTTAAGACAGGTCTGTTCCGTCTCTGACCTGACTTGTGAGGTAGTTCAGAGCCTCACAAAATATTGCCACTCTGCTGGTATTCACACAGCCCACCATGCTGCTTCAGTGCTGGCTCTGAGCTGTAATAACTTGTCTGTGTGAAAGGGGGCCATGCCAACATACAATCTCTTCATATATGAAGTACTGCACAAGAACCCTGTCAAGTTGAAGGTTTTACAGAATGAATGCTTGAAGGCTTGAAACACAGAAAGCCAATGAAAGCTAGTCTAGATGACCTCTTGTTATTCAGAAATGACAGTGGTCTTTATATAGACATCTGTCTATGAAGAACAGCTAAAATAATTTCATTTGTGACCTGTGGACATTCAAGTGTAAGACAAGTACATTAATTGACTGCAGCAGTTGTTTCTATAAAGCGTATATTAGAAATGACAGTTGGCCCAATTATTTCTTTTTACTCACAAGCCATAATATATCTTTGTTTCACTTTGGGGGGTTTGCTGGGATCTGTCAACCCCTGCCTCTGCCACAATCTCTTTCCTTAATTGTGTTACAAGCTGTTCCAAGCTTTTGTTTATTTTCAATGTCTAATTACAGTAGATCTATACTTCTCAGCAATCTCTGTTTTTGCTTCTCACTGGAAAAAAAATATGGTCCTCATCAATTTTGTATTATTTAATTAAAAAAAAATAATCTTCTGTTCAGACCCTAAGCAGAAATAAATCAAGGGTTTACTCTTAAACCAAAGGCTTTGAAACATGGTTAAGGTTGCCTAGCAACCCCAGATTTGAAGCTCAATGCAGTGGTTTTTTATATATTGGGTACAAGACGTACCTCTTTCATGTTCATTGCAATGAGTATAACAATAAGGGAGCTGTTTAAAAGATGTCCTTGAAGCCAGCACTGACAGGTCCACATTTAATGGTTGCTGCAAGGACCAGCTGGATTCACTGTCATTCTTAACAAAACAAAAAAACAAACAAAACACTCAACACCACACTGTATATCTTTCATAAAATCTGCCCACCTTGAGTCTCTCAAAATCTCATTAACCTTTAGAGAGTGTACACTGAAAATGAGGGACAACGGAAATGGTAGTTTGGCTAGGTCATAAGCAAAAACTATGACCACATTATACATTCTTTGGTGTCATTTCCCATTTAATGTAATTCAGTTAATACTCTACCATTTTTATGAGATCATTTTTCTTTGCTTTATCTGTTTGTTTTTTTTCCTTTGAAATTTTTTATGTGTTGATTTAGACGAAAAAATAATGTATGATACCTTTCATTTCTTATTTAAATCTAGCTTTGGTTTTCTTATTATCGATCTGGCCATATAATCAGATATATATACGATATATATATATATATATATATATATATATATATATATATATATGTACTACATCATATTTTTAATTAATCGGTGAAAAATAGTTGATATATATTTAGTCCAGTTTTGTATTATATTTTCATCAGAAATATGTGTAAAATATTATTTACAGTTTTTTTTTTGTTTGTTTGTTTTTTTTAATCGCATAGGAAAATGCTACAATCATGCCATTGCTGATAAGTATTTTCCATTTCCAAATGGTGGCCTATGACAAAGTGACTGAGTGGATGGAAGTGCTGGGGTGATGCAGTGTCGTAATGAAACAGAAAGAGACTTAATGGAAAAAGGGGTCTTTTATTTGTATTTTTCCAGGTCTGGTGACCAGTAACAAAAACAACAATAACAAACCAGACAAATCCTCCCCACAACAACACACACACGGTCACCAGTCCTGGGTGAGTGCAGTAGTGCTCGTGGTGGGTGATACACTTTATCGCTTGTGACAGTAAGTGCAGTTCTGTTCCACTTTTAGTTCTGGCCTTCGGTGATAGCTCCAGAATCACATTGTCTTATTCACACAGACATACAAACAAAAAACACTCATGAAACTGTTTCACTGTTTTTAACACCGGTTCACTCACAGTCCTGCTTGGTTCTCTCCATGTAAACCAATGCAAAGGAACAGATTACGATTCTCCATCCCAGTTCATGCTGTCACACATGACCCCTTGGTAAACGAGTGCAGCCGCCTCTCCAATCTGCAGCTGCCACGTCGTTTTCCATCCTGGTCAATGCGTTCTTGTAACGGAGTCTCGCCGCCTTCCAGATTTTCTGACTTCCCGACTCTGGGAAAGAGTATCTCTCCTGCATGCTGTATATGCCCCTCTGTAAGGCTACTTTATATTCCCACCTGTCCTCTTAAACTATCAGGTAAGCAAATCTAGTTATTGTACAGTAAGAGCAGTAATGACTGACAGCAATATCTGTAACTAAAGAGAGAACACCATTTTTAAACCCAAGACCCTAAATAAAAAAGATAAAACTTTCAGCAGGTTTATTTAGGATGAAAACACACCTTCTTCGTTTACCATCTAGACAGTGTGTTGTTGTAAAAAAATCATCCAAGGCCTACACTGTGGTCTAGTCACAACAACAAGATCCCTGCTATTGTTATTCATTCATGTTTTATTATCAACCACAAAATCCTAGCGTTAGAGGGAGTTTCACAAAATGTTCTCAACAAAAAGAATGTTAACGTGGTTTCTACTAGCGACAAGAGATCTATAGTCCTGCTGGAATGGACACATGAATAAAATAATATTAAACATTTAATATTTAACATTTAACTGTGGCCCTCTGCTTATCAGCACAGCTATTGTTTATTCTAATTGTCTTTACCAAACAAATAGCAAAAAAAATGTATGATCTTCAAATATTGGGTGGGGGGGGGGCTGGATTTAGTCTTTTGAAATCACAGAGACAGAATAACTAAAACAGAGTCAGAGAACCATTGGCAAATTCAGATCACAACATGGTCTCATTTGATTACAGTAATATAATTCTTTGAATTGGACTTATATATATATATATATATATATATATAGATATATATATATATATATATATATATATATATATATATATATATATATATATATATATATATAAAACCTTGAAATATTCTTTGAAGAGCCAGCTTTCGAACACACTCCTTCTCTCCTCTTGACAGCATTTTCTAGCAAGATGTTATGAAAATTGTGTTCATGTGACATGCAAGGCTTGACTTGCACTGCTGAAGTGTTTTCTGTTTTCCATGTTATGCGTTAGCCGTAGTCCTTTTTTTTAATTTATATACATTTTTTCACAAAATGTGATCTGTTACCATATTTCATTACCTATCTGAAGACGGAACCATTACAGCAAGAGGTTATTAAAACATCACATTACTGTAATGCGTTAAATGTGATGTGTTACTCCCTAATTCAGCTCATGCCGCAGGCCTCCAAAGTGTTTTGCCCAGTTAAATATTTTAATCAGTAAACAAATCATGATCATCTTAAGTTGCAGATATCACATTGAAACCCAGCCTCTATCTATATACAGTATATAAAATTAGCATCCACATTTTTTTTTTAAGATTTAAACTTCTCACAGGAGATTTTTTGCAGAGCTCCTCCATGTTCTGTGTTTTTTCCCTGTTCCTCCCCAGCCACACCCCTGCATTAACAAAAGAACAAAACTCTTGTATTAACATTCCAAAACCTCTTAACAGAAACAACATATATGTCTATACAGCCCATCTGCAATGTTCAATTGAGTTTCACCGTTGACCAGGGGAATAAGGTTAGAAATCGCAGCAGCATTATTATTATGGACTCTACCACCCACTGAGTTTATGAATGGACGCCTTGGTAATCACACAATCTCTTTCTTCATGCCTGCAGATGATTAGCCTATGGAATGAAAATGTATCAGGTGCCAAATTTAAAATTAAAATAACCTTGGCCACTTCATCACAGAAAACAAAGTCTAATTCCAAAAAGCAGGAGAGCAACCTAACCAAAAACGGTTTGGTCCAAAGGTCAATATTACCAAACGCTGTGTTTCAAATTCCAGAGAGTCAAAGCGAAATAAATTCTTAAATATAAACTACTAAAAACAATGCTTTCCATTACTACCTGTATATTTTAAATAGAGTACATGTGAACATGAATGGAAATTTCCATTAAAAAACAAACAAACAAACAAAAAAACTTTAATCCAGACCTTTCCTTCTCTACTTTGGGTCCCTTTATTTCTCTGTGGTCAGGAATACTTTATACCCTCTGAATATACATATGTTCTTAATCATCATATATTTTATCATTGCATCCTGATCAAGTAAAGTTTATGTCCATACTGTGTGCATTACAGATTTGCAATGGAATACAAATTTGAAACCCTTAGTGTTTTAATAGGAGAAACCTAACTAATTTTAACCAATCTAATTTTTGCAATCTAATTTATCAGTTAGATTGCAAAATTACAACTCAGTTCCCAGGCAGGACAACTGAAATAATATTCTCTATTAAACAGGTGCATTTCAAAATGTTGTGAACAGGGCCATGTGTTTAAAACCTTGTAATCACTCGTAAGTGATGTGTAAGACAAAATGCAGAATGGCATAATAAAAACCCCTCAAAACATTATTACTATAAACATCTGAACAATTTGCCTTGTGCAGGTACTTCACAAGGGGCACCAGAAACCTCTTGCTCATGCTGTAACAGGGTCTTAGTACCTACTACTTGTGGGTGTTCGCTGAATGATGAGAGAAAGACACAGGGATGCAGTTGGCAACACCACTCAAGGGGCTTTGCTCACAATGTGCCTCTGCGTGAGGTAATAAAGGGATGGATGCGTTCACAGTAGAGCATGAAAGAGACCTAAACCAACACAAAACCTCTTCAGGATTAGGTCTCTTTTGTGACTGCTCAAACTACATGAAGAGCTAAGGCACCTCAAAGCCAGCTTAACACTGGGGCCAGGAGCTTTGCCTTTCTGTGTGTTTATTTCTCTTTCACTTCCTTAGTTATTTCACCTTAGCAGTGTCTTTGGTGGCAAAGCATGATCCTGGCTGCAACAGCTTGCTGGTATAGTGACAGATAACATATTTAAAAATGAAAGTACATGCTTGTTTTAACATGTGTATCTTAAAAACTGTACACTCAATACCTCCTGTGTACAGCAAACAGAAGCTACAAACATAAGCTACTGTACAATTGCCTTAAGCTGCAAGGAAAGTTATTTATTCACAATGGAGCTTGTGCTAGAACAAGAGCATTGTGAAAACTGTGCAATTTGTAGACATGCTCACGACCTTCAAAACCTGTCTGCATACAGGGATGTGCTAAATGCTGTATGTGTGGGTATGTGCAAGTTTTTTTTCTTTGCCTTCTTATTTGCTGCAAAATTTTTAGCTGACTGAATGTCCTTTATACAGCCTCGGGCGAGGTTATAAGCAACAGAGGCCCTTTGTTGCAAGTGCCAGCCCACAGCAGGGTCCTTGAAGGTAAGAAAAGAAAATGGCATGGCAACCTTTCCACACTGACTTGAATGTGTGCAATCAAATTACCCTTTTTTATTTCACATATATTGAGTGTTTTACAAAAAAAAATCTAAAAATGGTTGAAAAAAGCTCTCTTTTCTACTTTCTACATTTTTTTGTAAAGTACTGAGCTTTGTGGAAGTTTGTGTTAAGATTTCTCTCACTTGACGAAACCATATTGTAATGTGGGAGTTATTATGGGAATAAATTAAACCAAAAGAAAATCATGTTTGGCTCACTTCATTTTACTGTCCTTTACGTACTAACAACCTTAATTTAATTTTAACACAGACATTCCTTCCTCCTAAACATACAGTGACAACTCTTTTTTCTCGCTTTTGATGTTTCACCTGTATGAGTGGACCCCAGTTTTATTTTAATGTTTTATTTTTTTTTTAATTTAGCCGTTGCCAATTATTTTTGTTATTTTCTCCCAATTTGAAATGGCCAATTATTATTTGGGCTCAGCTCACCACTACTACCCCTGTGCTGACTCTGGAGCGGCGAAGACGAACACATGCTGTCCTCCGAAGCGCGTGCCATCAGCCGCCCGCTTCTTACACACTGCAGATTCACCACGCAGCCACCCAGGAGCTACAGCATAGGAGGACAACGCAGCTCCCGGGCAGCTTACAGGCAAGCCTGCAGGTGCCCGACCAGACCACAGGGGTCGCTGGTGCACGGCGAGCTGAGGACACTCTGGCCGACCTAGACCCCCCCCCCCCCCCCGAGACGCTCAGCCAATTGAGTGCCGCCTCCTGGGAACTTCTGTCCCCGGTCGGCTGTGGAATAGCCCAGACTCAAACCGGCGACGTCCAGGCTATAGGGCCCATCCTGCACCCACACAGAGCGCCTTTACTGGATGCGCCACTCGGGAGCCCAAGTGGACCCCAGTTCTAATCCTGTTTTTCACTTTGTTCTCAATTAATAAATTCTCTCCTTTATAATGTAAAACCAGTGTGGTCTGCCTACAGCTGGTAGCAAGGGGATTCAACCATTTCACTCCATACTCACTGTACTGTGTAGAATACACATTCTTATGCATTCATTAGCGTTTACACTTACAACTTGTTATTATTTGGGCCACCGATTTACACCTGTGCAGGGCTGCACACACATAGCCCCTGAACTGAAGTCTGATGATATCATATCTCCATGGCAACCTCACTATTCAAGGAGACAAAAAGTTAATGAAGGCACTGTGGACCACGTGGGTGTAATACTATTACATGCAGATATAAAACAGAAAGTTACAGTATTATGTTTAAGTATAACACTAAAGATACACCTTCCCTTAACTAGCGTATTGATATCAATGTGTAACGCTGCTTTCTGCAACCCCCTAAAACTTAAGTAACATTTAAGTGGAAAACCAGTTACAGGTAGTTGCATTTGTAATATTCACCTTAAACCTAAAAGAAACGATATAAACAGCATGCAGGTGTTCATTTCTTGCAGCTAGTTAAAATATACTTCGTTTTTCCTCTTTAGAGGAAACTCGGACAGATGCGCTCACAGTAAAGCAAAAAACAGACCTGTTCTCCAGCAGGTCACTTTTAGGACAACTGAAACTAAGACGGCTGCGTTTACATGACAAAAAAGAGCTAATTCTCCTCAAATCCTTAAAAGTGATTCATGTAAACAGTCGGGTATTTGTAGTAGACCTGCAGATCTAGAACATCACAGGCAACAAAGAATGGAGGATAATAATCTGAAACCTGATGAATCCTTTGCAGTCCTATGTCAGACCTGGTCCAACATTACAATTTTCCCTTTCTGCTCCGATGTTGGACCCTGTCCAACATCATCAAAAAGACGTCAGGCACAGGTCTCTAATCATTTCTTCTCCGGAAAAAAAAACCTTTCAATGGCTGCGTGAGACCGATAGCAGCCGAGAGATGCCAAAAGGGGCGTATTTAAGCAATACACATAACCCCCGCACCACAGAGGACATAAACAAAGAAGAGAGCTGCTTCCGCATCCAGTGCTCAGCGAATATGACTGACATTTACAGAGCGTTTTGAGATGTTATAGTAATAAAATAATGACTTGAGGAGTTTGATGATGAAACAAGTGATCAGGAGATGATTTATCAGTATGCACGACTATGAAGAGGTACGTGATAAATACAGCGAACAAGGGTTGGGGCTTAGGTGGAGGTGCAGTACTGTGTCCTGTTGATATGGAGTGCCTTTTAAACCTGTTTTACTGTGAGAAAAAAAATAATACTTTTAAACAGCGCGTGTGACAGGCGCTGAATAAATGGACCGCTCAGGGTTAATATCCTCCATTATATCTTGCTTCTAAACTACACAAAAAAGTTTCATATATAGGGATAGAGAAAAACTCCTTTTTCAGTCCAAGTGTAGCAGAGACAGACTCCATCTACCCCCAGATACTATACAGTGTTTTTTTTTTTTTGTTTGTTTGTTTGTTTGTTTTAAGAATGCCCTGGAAGTTTAGAAATGCAAAAGTGTGACATCTGTCTGCCTCTGCTATATCCGCAACATGGGATATGCAAAGTAAGAGTGCTATATTAATCAGGAAGTAAAATTACACTAGGAAGATCCAAGAAAAATCAACACTGTATCTCAGTGATCTCACAACCTCCCTTTGCTCAAACCAATTTTCCAAAACAAAAATAGTGGTGTCAGTGGCCTCCTCAAATGGTCAAGAGCACAAGGTTCAAAGCACTGTGACCCCAGAATTGGAAAACCACATTCAATTTCAGTTCATTTCCCAGGCTGAAGATGTCAGCTGCTGAAGAAATATTTCAACCCTGTGCAACTGTGAGTGGTGTAATATAAACATGAAGCTTCCTGAGCAGTTCTGTGAAAGGTAGCAATCAGCCTGTTATAGAATTCATGCATACAACCACACACCCACACTCACTCCTATATTTGTGGGGACTTCTCATTGACTCTTGCTATATTTTTATTAACTATTTCTAACTCCAGTCAGACAAAACTCCACACAGGGTGAAAGCTGACAACAAACAAAATATTTTGGCACTTTTATTTTTAATTTTTTTGAAGGCATATTTAATTCTTAAAAACATGTTTTACAAAGAGGGGACATCCCCACATCGCCGTTTTTTCAGGAGTTACTTAATCTTTGTGGGGGACATTTTCTCAAATTTTTTCTGCACATTGATAGTAATACCTACTCACACACTCACTCACACACACACTCACCCACACACACATTCACATGCACACAAAACCAAACACACACACACACACTAATATACAGACACACGCACATGCTCACAGACACACATACGTACACACATACATGCACACACAGACACACGCTGTTATCAGTAGGCCTAAGCCTGAACCAGCTACAAAAAACATTGACACATTTTTTTCAGTCGTCTTATATGGCACCCAACTAATACAATTATATTTATGTGGCAAACAAAAATAAATGTTTTTGATTTTGCAAGTGAAAACTAAACACTTAGAGCTGTATCCAATGCTAAGATACATAAACTATGATAATTATGGATGCATTTGTTCCTAGATTAAAATTAAAGGCTATTAACGGAAGCCAAAATGACTACAAAAAGCCAAACAAACAGGCTTCAATGTGATCCTCTTGCTTAAAAAGCAAAACAAAAACATTGTATAGTTTTTGAATGCTGCGATTATGACTGTCCCAAGAGTCTTTGCCAAGATTTTCAGATTTTATATTCGACCCAGTGGTTAGTTGAACTAAGCTTGAAAATGTCTTTCTCAGATAACACAACGATCCGTAAGGTGCACATCAGCCAATCATCACTTGAATATTGAACTACGGGGTTCAGATGTAGAACATCATATAGCAGAAAAAAACACAGCACTTTCCCATAAATCAACCACAAACAACGGCTGAACTTTATATATCTTTTTTATATTTTATTTGGTTCCAAGACATAAAAGTAATTAAAAAGGAAAAGCTGAAAAACAACCTAACATTTCGACAGTCAAACTGTCTTCATCAGAAGTAAAGAGATGTACAAATCTCCCGTCATATACACTCATGATCAACACATAAACAAGCATTTCTCATTCCCTAATCAGGGAAACACAATCTGTCAATCAACCATTCATCCAATCTAAAACTCAAAATAAACTGCCCACAATACAAATCAGTTGCAAAACATTTTCAAACCAAGGCATGCTCGCATTTAACACTTTACAAAGACTTTAGTAGGTTATTTTAAAGATCTAGTCAATTAGCAATTAAACAAATTACAAAATTCAAAGTTTTTATATGCACACAAGAATTGTAAATCCATTCTCTCTCTTTCTCTCTCTCTCTCTCTCTCTCTCTCTCTCTCTCTCTCTCTCTCTATATATATATATATATATATATATATATATATATATATATATATATATATATATATATATATATATATATTATGTTTGTTTATATCTATATAAACAAACACCCATTAGCCTAATGTAGAATATTTAAGTTAATTGTTAATAGTCTTCATTATATACTCTGTAAACCATTAATTGATTCAATTCCTAAACATGAGGACAGCTCCGTACATTCATTTAGTCCCTTAGGATTTTCAGTCTCCAAATAATATATTCAGAAGCACTCTGTTTCTAATAACAGCCTATCTACATTCCCTCCCCTCCTAGGTCTATTAATTATTTCTATCCCATTAAATTTCAAGGAGGCAGCATTGTGCTTATACTCATGAAAATGTTTAGCAACCACGGAGGCCACGCCTATCCATCGACTAGCACTCTTATCCTCCGTTATTCATGTTTTTAAAGTTCTATTAGTTTTTCCTACATGGACACAATAAAATATATATCACAATTGATTACACCTCTAACTTAAATTTTTATACCTGTGTGAGGGTGCAGGAAGGGGTCAGTTTTGTAAGTATTGTAACATTGTGTAATTATGACAACGGTAATACCCAAGTAGAATACCAAAGTGGCAGGTAGATTTAGGGTTATAATAATCCGCTCTTACTAAAAGATCCTTAGATTTTTTTAAAACTCTATTGGTAATGACAATGTGATTTCTCATGTCATTTGACTTATTTAACGTGCCTGTGATGCAGGAAAAAGGCAATGCAGTTTATGCACAGAATATTATACATCTGCTTTTTCCTGCCAGCTGTGTTTCTTATGGACTCGCAGTACAATCACACAAGGCATGGATGTGTGTAATGCAAGTTTGAGACTGTTAAAACCACTCAAATAAAGACAGAGGGTTGTGTCAAGTGTGTGTGAGTTTTATAAATCGGTCTCACTGTGCTGTGACATTAAGTGATTGTAGCTAACAAAACAATTCCATCCATTTTCATCCATTCACTTTATAGGTCTCAAATACATTTTTTAAAATAAACTTTTATTTTTATTTTTTTAAACATGAGATTTGGTACAGAAATCTCTGTTTACATTTACATTGCACTTTTTGGTCATTTAATCAGGAGTGTGAAATTGTCCCCACCCCTTCAAGCCCTACCTTCCTGTCAGTAACCAACCAGCTGCTCCCCCTAATGATTGACATACTTTTAAGCCAGTAAGATACTTTGACCCAAAAGACGCTGCAGAGATGAAATGACCTATGAAGTGAATCGGTAACAGATTTACCGGAAGGCAAGCAAACAGATACCCTCCTTGTGACCTAGTGGTGTACCAGGTGTCATATTTTACAAGGATAATGCATGTTTGCTACAACATACACATTTAAAACCTGTACAGTGAGGGTTTATGAAATTATTCTTATAGCTACAAATAAAATAAATAA
Organism: Polyodon spathula; assembly: GCF_017654505.1. Classification (NCBI taxonomy): domain Eukaryota; kingdom Metazoa; phylum Chordata; class Actinopteri; order Acipenseriformes; family Polyodontidae; genus Polyodon; species Polyodon spathula. Next base: position 35,389,687 of record NC_054542.1, on the reverse strand, counting down.
TAAATCAATAAATAAATAAAACATTTGGGTAATAAACTGCAACCTTTAATGTAAGTGTCCAGTTGAATAACTTGTTGATTATTTTAGTTTAAACATGGGATGCATGTTGATCTCTATGGACTAATTTCTTTGTGTTGATGATTTCTCAGTAACATGATCTGTATTATGTCTCTACTAACTCAAATTGAAATAATGATGACAGCTCATTTATTAATTAACAGTTTTCAGAAAGAACCTCTTTTCTTGGAAATTATGGAAAATGCTAATAGGTTTTGTCTTAATTTAGCGTGTATCTTGGAAGCACCTGCTATCAAAAATGCTTTCATCTCTGGATATAATTAACAGCTCCAACTTTCAGCATGCTTTTTGTTCATAACAGATCAAGCTATTTCACACCAGCCCACTTTGAAACGTGACAGAACATTCAACCTACTTGATGCAATGTATATTACAGATTAAAAGTGTACACCCCATATGAAAATACAGCATATGAAAGACTATTTACAGCTGGGTTATATATATATATATATATATATATATATATATATATATATATATATATATATATATATATATATATATTTGATCAGTTTAGGAAATGTAAACATCTGTATGCTTTTAGAATATATGCATGCGTTCCTCCTTTAATTTCAGTAATGCATTGAATTGAATCAATAAAATGGGACATTCCTACATCATACAATCTTAGGGGACCTATCTTATGTTAACATCTTCAGATAGCTTAGTTGATACAAGTGGCTACAAAGAAGAATCTTCAGTACAATAAAGAACAGAGGTAAAAGAACAGAGGTTAAAGAACAGAGGGTACAGTAGGGCAATACTGTAGGCATCAGAAAAGGATTTGTAGCAGCTTAACAAGAGCACACAATGATTTAAATTAGTGTGCAGCCCTGATGTTGTAAATGTGACAAAGACTGAGTGTGACAACAAGAGTCAAAACAGCCTGTTGTTTTCTGCAGCAACTAACAGCAAAAATAGCTTCTGCAGAACTTTAATTGACAGAACAAGATGTGTCCTTACTAACAGCTGCTGTTGAATTTTTTGTATACATCCAATTCATCTTTGTTTTTTTTTTATTGTTTGCTTGCCGTCCTCTCCTCACAACCGGCAAATTCATTTTTTTTAGCAAGTCCATGTGGCTTATGAATAAGATGAAAAGGATAAACCACTAGAATAAATAATGTATAAGGAACCATTAGCCTGTTACAAAGGGGCCATGTGACTAAATATGAAATGGAGAAGGCACATATTTGCTTTCAAAATGGTAGATAATGACAACAACAACAGGAGTGAAGAACGCATTAAAAATGATAAGCTAGCATTGGGTTCACATGACACCTGTTTAATATAAATGGTTTCTGATACATTTTAGAGCCTATGGAGCTGATGTAAGGATACGAAGGAAGTGATTTGCGGCTGGAAAATACCCATATTGCGGCCAGAATCAGAGTTTCACATGCGCAAACTGTGTTTAGCTGACTTAAAGTGTGACATTCGCAGCCACAAAAATTCAAATGAAGAAAAGAGCATGGAATGGGCAGGGATCTGGAATACTAAGTGGGCACAGACATTATAAATGAGGTAAGGATTTTGTCTTGAACTTGAGCAATTGCTTACCTTCCAAAAGCGTTGCATCTCCTCTAACACGATGCCAACCATTGTAGAAGCAAGTAATTAAGAGCTGTATAAAACCATACACCCTCACAGACCTGTCATTATCCTCAGCATGTCTAATGTGGTACACTTCCTGATGCAGAGACGCTTGACTCTTGTTGAGGGAGGAGAACCTTCGGAGGAGAAGGGAAAGACGGAGAAGACCCCACATATTCAAACTCAGGGTCACTTTGTTTGGGATGCTGGAGGATGCAGTGGTAAGGTATTATCATCTCATCCTTCAGATCATCCTATACTAATAGCGGAATTTCTCCTTTTCATCACCTGGTTGACTTTCCTCCTGGTAACACCGACAGCATTGGACCATATGGCCTCTTTGGTAGCATAACTGATGATGGCTGAGGCTTTTCCAAATAACTCAATTTCATGTTGAGTGACCTCAGGCCATAAGGACTCTCAGCTCAGAAAACTTTTTTTTTTTCTTTTCCATGTGCTAAGAGGAATTTGCTGCCCTTCCTCTGACATATTTTTTTGTCTGGTTTGATTTTCGTGCTCCGCAAATCTCACACAGCGCTTACTGCTCTCTGTACTCCTAACCACCTCACCGCTGACCTGTAGGTGTGTCCGCTGAATAGCCCAATGCACAGGCAGCTCTCATTGTGACCCTCATTATCATGATTACAGATCATTATTTGTGCGTGTTGCATAACTTGCATTGCTCTTAAGCTTACATGGGCAGCAGCGCAAAATAATTGCCTGGCTGCTAGGCAATTTGAATTTTGCAGCCGCAGTTGTTTGCTCTACGCCTATCCTTACATTAGCCCCTATGAAAGATTAGATTAAGTGACACTCCTCACAGTGTTCATAGTGTTTATGTGACTCAACTGGACTGAGGGCTAAGTTAAGAACATCAAACACATTTCACTTGAGACGTAAAAAAAGATTTGAACTCTGGCCTCCAGAGTTTCATGTTTTTGGAATGTTCCGACTGAATGTTTTGTTTTTATTGAACTTGTGTTTTCATGTTTTGGGACTTACTGTTTTCTCTATTCTAAGGTAGTTAAAGGTTATTATATGACTATATTTTCAGATAATAATAAATTGTTTTTGAGCAGATGGGGAGAGTGGGAGTAAGTATTTCACAGGTGGTTATAGGTTAATTATTTGCCTAGGATATCTATAAGCAAATCACCAAAGCAACATGAAATGTTATACCTGTAGTATGTATATTGTCCCTTAATGTTATCGAAAAGATAAGCAGCAATAAGAGCAGATTTGACTGTCTGAGGAATTATAATTTACTGTTCAATGTTCATGCCACACATATTGCAATTAAGGAACTGCAACCCTGTTTTGATGTTATTAAAATAATTGTTAACACTACTTTCATACATTTTATGATTATATTTTCTTGCAAAAGAAAGTTATATACTAACTGTACCATGTGATAGAGCAATGCAGAAAGAAAATCAATTCAAAAAGCAGATGGGCCTAAGTATGCACATAGCTAATTTACGTAGTAGCATTTGGTATAGAAGGAGGTGGATATGTTCTGTAACTGTGAAGACTGATAGTAAACTTCAGGCCAAGCCAAGTGGAAAAGGTGATTTGAAAGTGATTAATAACTTAAAAAATAAGTGGCTTCAAATGTAATTAAGAACATAAGAACATAAGAAAGTTTACAAACGAGAGGAGGCCATTCGGCCCATCTTGCTTGTTTGGTTGTTAGTAGCTTATTGATCCCAGAATCTCATCAAGCAGCTTCTTGAAGGATCCCAGGGTGTCAGTTTCAACAACATTACTGGGGAGTTGATTCCAGACCCTCACAATTCTCTGTGTAAAAAAGTGCCTCCTATTTTCTGTTCTGAATGCCCCTTTGTCTAATCTCCCTTTGTAACCCATGGTCCTTGTTTCTTTTTTCAGGCTGAAAAAGTCCCTTGGGTCGACACTGTCAATACCTTTTAGAATTTTGAATGCTTGAATTAGGTCGCCACGTAGTCTTCTTTGTTCAAGACTGAACAGATTCAATTCTTTTAGCCTGTCTGCATATGACATGCCTTTTAAGCCCGGAATAATTCTGGTCGCTCTTCTTTGCACTCTTTCTAGAGCAGCAATATCTTTTTTATAGCAAGGTGACCAGAACTGCACACAATATTCAAGATGAGGTCTTACTAGTGCATTGTACAGTTTTAACATTACTTCCCTTGATTTAAATTCAACACTTCACAATGTATCCGAGCATCTTGTTAGCCTTTTTTATAGCTTCCCCACATTGTCTAGATGAAGACATTTCTGAGTCAACAAAAACTCCTAGGTCTTTTTCATAGATTCCTTCTCCAATTTCAGTATCTCCCATATGATATTTATAATGTACATTTTTATTTCCTGCGTGCAGTACCTTACACTTTTCTCTATTAAATGTCATTTGCCATGTGTCTGCCCAGTTCTGAATCTTGTCTAGATCATTTTGAATGACCTTTGCTGCTGCAACAGTGTTTGCCACTCCTCCTACTTTTGTGTCATCTGCAAATTTAACAAGTTTGCTTACTATACCAGAATCTAAATCATTAATGTAGATTAGGAATAGCAGAGGACCTAATACTGATCCCTGTGGTACACCGCTGGTTACCACACTCCATTCTGAGGTTTTTCCTCTAATCAGTACTTTCTGTTTTCTACATGTTAACCACTCCCTAATCCATGTACATGTGTTTCCTTGAATCCCAACTGCGTTCAGTTTGAGAATTAATCTTTTGTGCGGGACTTTGTCAAAAGCTTTCTGGAAATCAAAATAAACCATGTCATATGCTTTGCAATTATCCATTATTGATGTTGCATCCTCAAAAAAATCAAGCAAGTTAGTTAGACACGATCTCCCTTTCCTAAAACCATATTGACTGTCTCCCAGGACCCTGTTACTATATAGGTAATTTTCCATTTTGGATCTTATTATAGTTTCCATAAGTTTGCATATAATAGAAGTCAGGCTTACTGGTCTGTAGTTACCTGGTTTAGTTTTGTTTCCCTTTTTGTGGATCGGTATTACGTTTGCAATTTTCCAGTCTGTCGGTACCACCCCTGTGTCAAGAGACTGCTGCATGATCTTGGTTAGTGGTTTGTAAATTACTTCTTTCATTTCTTTGAGTACTACTGGGAGGATCTCATCCGGCCCAGGGGATTTGTTTCTTTTAAGAGCTCCTAGTTCCTTTAACACTTCTGCCTCATTTTGCCATTTGTATCTCTTAAACATTTAATGTCCTCTTTGAATGTTCGCTTGCTGTTGTAATATTGCAAAAACATTTTGGAATTGTTTTTAGCTCCCTTAGCAATGTTCATTTCTATTTCTCTCTTGGCCTTTCTAACTTCCTTTTTGACTTGCGTTTTCAGTTCTGTGTACTCTTTCTGCGTACTTTCTTTTTGGTCCTTTTTTAATGCTCTGTAAAGTGCCTTTTTTCGCTGAATATTTTTTTTAATTGATCTGTTAAACCATTTTGGCAATTTAGTTTTACATTTAGATTTGTCTACTTTAGGGATGTAATTGTTTTGCGCCTCTAATTCTATTTCCTTTTTTTTTCTTCTCTCTTTACTATTATTATTATTTTAGATATTTATTTTTTTGGTTTGAGCTTGAAGAATATGGCTTGAACACCCTTCCTCGTTCCATTCAGATCATGTTACAATGTGACCATTCAACTCTGCCAATCCCACCTACTCTCTGTCTATATAGATCACCCCCAAAAATGTCCTTCAGACATAAGACAGTCTTGCTGATGAATTTCAAAGAAGACATTTTAATCCAGGACATAGGTGGCCCCACAAAATGATAAATATGAAATTTTGGGTAGTAACTGAACTCGTTTTTCAAGAAGTTTAAGACGTATGAAAACACGTGCATCTTTTCTACTTTGACTGAAAAAGGCTTTCTGAGCTTAAGGAGAGTATATCTGCCAGTATCAAACACAAACAGGAGAGTTCTCTGGTAACCCAAACCCTTGAAGTAACAATTTCTTGGAACACTGCTGAGGAAAGAACTTGTCCGCTCTTGAAAAGCAACAATGGGCCTTTACATTCAGCAGATTGTGCAGCATAATCACCCAGTGTGAATCAGCTTACAATCAGCCAGCTGACGTGGTGCTTTATAATACCAAAGGAATGTTGTACACTGCATTGACACACAGCATATCAATAGCAAGGCACTGCTCAGAGCGTTAGGTAGGGACACTCTTAACTCTGGCTGAATATGAAAATAAAAGGAGGGCAGTAATTAATGCGATCACTTTCCACAGGCACAGACAGCATTTATTTATCTCAGCTATTTTTGAGAATGCACATGTGAATTGATAGATAAACATGCATGTCAGTTGGCTCATTTGTAGTTGTTGTCTCAATTCTTTCATGATATTGGTCAAATGTGTTCATATTTCCTCGGCCACACTTTCTGTTGCCCAATTAGAGTGAGGAGTAAAACCATCTGCAAGCCTGCTGGTCTTTTGACAGGAATTTGTGAATTTAAAAGACATATCACATGAATAATCAGGGAGTGAAAAGCATCTTTATTGCATGTTCTGAAGCACCCATACAGGACCAACCTACCACAAAATAAGAGGCCCTGCCTTCTGGCATATTGGACAGTTCCCATTATATAAGCTTGCATTGGATTTTTTATTTTTTTGTAATTACGGACTAATTAAAGCAAAAAAAAAACCTTCTTATATACTTCCCCAAACCTCCCCCAACCTTCACCGTCTCTCATCACCATATGTGACTGATGGGAACTAGATTCGACTTCAGATAGATTTTACATTATATTTTAAACAGTACAAAACACATTGCACTATTGTTGTTTCTTCATTTTGCAACAGTACAGCATTGTTATAAGTAAAGATGTTGTTTAACAAATCTGCGCTCATGTTTCTGCGTCCGTTGCAGAGCAGTTCATAGTACAGTACAGTCTGTGTTCTAGGATCAGTGTTTTCTGTGGAACAATGGGGGCAATCTGCAATTGGACTCTCTTGCACAAAGTTAATGTTTCACAGAGGACAGTAATGTTTTAAAATGCTGTGCAGTGCTTCTGCAGATTTTTTTTTTTTTCCCAGCTATTTGAAAAATGATTTGGGGTTTGGAATGTTTTCTATTTCACTGGGAATTATTATAATGTTTTGCCTGTTTGCATTATGGTAGGTGTTCTACTGACAGCAAATGTTTGCCCAGCAAAAACAATGCTTTCTTTTTATCTCATAAAGGCTCGTTCATTTTCCACTCATCAACCCCCTGAGAAAAAAAAGCCAGTAGTGAAGAAATAAAAGCAGAATAATTAACGTTTAAAAAAGTAATTAATACAGATGTATTATTGCTATGCCTTAACAGTGACAGGTCTTAATAGAACAGTGACTGAATGAATGCTTTACCACTACCTCAAGCCATTTATTTGAGCAAAGGCAGCCCTATACCATTTTAATTCACAAATTTCTGATTGAAGGAGACAACAACTAGTTAAAGTTAAAGTTCTCTACAAACATCAGCAGTGTAGGAAGCTTCTAAACAGTGTGGGGATGATTTTCTTTTTATTATTTCTTCCTTTTTCAGATACCTTTCCATGGTGTTTGACAGCTATTACATTTTGTTTTAATCATTAACTAAAAAGTGACAGCTTTGATTATTGTATTATGCAAATTAACAAGGGTGTTCCTCAATATGTGCACTAGTTCTGTTTAGATTATACTGTGTTGTATTTACTTCCTTTGGCATGTATAACATGCTGGCCTGGGTGCAAACAATCTATCTTGCAGCTCCTAAGCAAGCATATTAACAAGGAACATTCACTTCTGGACCACAAGGTAGTTCTAGTGGCTTTCCCCTTGGAGCCGGTTGCTATGGGAGCCCTCACAGGCCGCTTTGTTTTGATTTTTAAAATGAATGGAGTGGATTTGTGCTGCTGGTTCAGTGAGCTGTGACTTGAGCAGCCAAGGAAGCTGCTCCAGGGTCAGGTTCAGGAAGCAAAAAAAGACTCGAACGTGGAAGTAATCATAGGCAGTTTGGTAGCGTGGCCATTCTAAACAGAAACAAGCATTTGTCGAATTCACAGACAAAAATATTAGCAAACAAAACACAAACGTGTACATGCCAGATGAAGAAACAAATGGTTTAGTAAATAGTACATCAGAAACAGGGTGCAGTCAGGAATCACCATTTTTGCCTTTAATTGAAAAGGAATGGAAAAGAAGTACAGCTTTTAAATCACCTTTAAAGATTAAAGTCTTAAAATATTTTTAAATATGAAACTTAGTATGAACAAACACTGGACTAACTTAATACCTTGTTTTCCATTCTTCTACTTAAAACTTACCCTTGATTAGTTACAATCCAAACTATCCTGCAGACTCTCATTAGTACTGCCATCCATAATAAACCACAGGGTCATCCCCAGTTACTACGCTACTTTTAGTTCATTGCAATTCACCCACTAGTTTGCAATCATATGCATGGCTGCTGATTTTCTAGTTTCGCCAATAAGCCCATACTGAGCTTATTCTTTACAACAATGTTAGTATCGTTCTGTCTCATTTTCTAGAAGTGACTGGTGGCTGTTTCCTTGAAATTTGCTCCTGTCATTGTTTTCTTTGTTGAGTTTGAAAGCTGCTTCATGGTTTTAAATTTCACACTGCAGGCAAATAACAGGGTGGATTCATTTTGTTTGTCTTGGTATGTACTCTACCAGGGTTCTAAATTATCAAAGCTCATTGAGGTAAGAAAAAAAATGCCCCTGGCACCTGAATAAATCAGGGAAACAACAGCATCAAACATATAGCTTGATCTACCACAGTTTGCCTGGCTGGAAGGAAAGACAATTTAGTCATGCAAAGCAGCACAATCTCAAGAAATAGCCAATCTGGTATCAGCTCTGTTTATTATGTGTAGGTGAGATAACAGGCTATCACTACCTTGAACTGCCACAACCTCATGAAGGCAATAGGGCATTGTAGTGAAATGGAGTCAACATGCCTTTTGTTTCAGAATAAGCTCTCTGTTCAGGAAACACAGGGTGGATGTAACTCAAAGGCCTTGTCTGCTTGAGTAAAGCCAACACAAATTATGTAAATAAGTGACTTCACTTTACTGTATTTGCTTAAAGAATCAGCATTAAATCAGCGTTGCTCAAACAAATATTCCTGCTTTGCCGTGGAACATGAAGCATAGTACTACAGTAGGTATTGCAGTGACTACAAGAGTGTTCGTTCATACACTTTCTACACATGTGTGCAGTCTACTGTACTGTCCACATATAACACATTGTAATGTCTAACAAAATTAAGATTACATGCAGCACAAATATATGCAGTAGATTGTGACACTAAACAAAGTGATATTATAAGGAGCTTGTCCTCTTTAATCATTTGTATTTACTTATGTATTTATTTTTTGCAGTGACAATAAGCAAAGGGTGACATAACATAGTTTTATTAATAATTCTTTTTTAAATAATATTGTACAGGTACCTCACCCTTCCCAGTGACCTTATAGGGGTTTGGTTTCCTTCACTGGTTTTCTATGGCTTATACTTGGCTACAACAACAAAAAACACCATGGACAAGGAACATTTGCCAGTAGTATTTGAACATTGTTTTACACTTTTAAACGCCTCCTGATAATTACTTGCCTGAAGCAAAGTGTCAACTCTAGTGACCATTGGATTTTCAAACCCCGTTGTAGTTATTTTACTTTTTTTAACTTCCCAATATTGATTAAATGCAGAAAGTGGATTTGCTGATGTTGAAATACATATTTCCAGTTTAAATATTTGGAAAAGGTAAATAAAATAAAATTTAAATGATTTCCAGGCTCTCTGCCAGTTTAAACTGTCTCCTGCTCGCTCTGCATAGTGTCAATGTACTGTGAATTTACAATGTACTCTCACTCTTTCTCTGATCTTGCCACTTCAGCCTTGGGAAGTAGTTCTTACTGGTTTGAACTGTCCTGAACAACCCGAGTTGGTTGGCTGAATCTCTCTGGCTCATTTACCATTCAACTGCTTTAGGGATCACAAGACTTCAATAAAGTTAAAGCTAAACCCAGGAGTAATTATTGATAAAGTTAAATACACAAGACATGCATCACTAAACAAAAGGAAACAAAAAAAGGGTAATGCTTTGTTTTCTTTTTTTCTGTCTTTTGTCTTTATTTCGTTAATTCTATTTAGTATTTATTACTCATTTTAACATGGGTGTTGAACTTATGTTTGACTTCTAATAGAGTCCCAAAGTGTACAGTAAGTAGAAACAGTTTTTCTTGCTAAATAAAACAAAACAATTTGAATAACGGTCCCGTTCAGAGTGGAGCCAAAGGAACACTCGACTGACCCTTACTCCCCAGATTATGTCCCCCCCTTCCGAGAAAAAATAAAAACTTTTTTGGTGCTCTTTGCCTGCATGATGCTTTACTCGGAAGTCGAAGGGTTGCCGCGCCAGATACAACTGAGTTATCCGGGCGTTCGTGTCCCTCATTATATTTAAACACTTAAGAGGGGAGTGGTCCGTAATGAGGAGGAAGGAACATCCCAATAAGTAATATCGAAGAGTGTGTGCAGCCCATTTAATGGCCAAACACTCTTTTTGATTACGGAGTAGTTTCTCTCCCTGAGCTCCATTTTCTTGCTCAGGTATAAAATGAAATGTTCTACTCCATCTACTTCTTGGGACAGGGCAGCCCCCAGACCATCATCAGAGGCATCAGTACGAGGGATAAACTCCTTTCTAAAATCTGGTGTAATTAGGACAGTGGCTTGGCAGTATCCTCTGTATCGTGTCAAAGGCCCCATGACACTCAGCTGGCCACTTCACTAAATTTGGTCTATTTTTTCTGGTGAGATCAACCAGGGGGTTAACTATGGCCTTCACCTCAGTGCAAACTGCATCCAGATGACTTTTCGGGATCTGATATGATCTCTCCATTACCTTGACATCTGGCGGCGTGACAACAGCATGTTCAGTAGCATTACTTCTACTGGGAACATCAGAAAAAACTGCTGAGCCAGTTTTAAATTCTCCTGTGCTAAATGACCAACCAACCCCAGGCGGTCTCTCAAAAGTAGTACATGTTTCTCTACATTTTTGGAGTTATTAGTTTGGTCTTCCCACCCCTCTATTACAAGACTGAGGATGCCTCAAAGGGAGAAAACCCTGTTGAGCTCTGCAGCGCCTTTCTCACTGCAAAAAGTAGATAGGGAAGCAGTTTCGTCCAATTGTTCTGCTCTTACTTGACAAACTGCCTCAGCATCTGTTTTAAGTTCTGATTAAACCAGTCCACTAGTCCGTCCGTTTGCGGATCCCTACTCTCAATGTTATCTGAACTAACTCTCTGCCAATTGTCGATGCACAAGTGGATCTCAGTGGTACTGCCTCTGTATAGCTTGTTCACCACTTGTAAAATGTGGGGATATCCAGAGTCAGAGGGGCTCAATGGACCCACTATGTCCATTGTAATCCTTTCAAAAGGTGTTCCCTTAAGGGGAAACCCACCCCGGTGATACCTGTTGGCACTCCAGGCACTCCTCCACATATTTCCTCACATCGTCATGAATTCCCATCCAATAAAACAAGGCCAATATCCGATCCAAAGTCTTTCCATAACCCAAGTGTCCAGAAAAGGGAATAGAGTGGGCCAACCGCAGGACCTCGGGCTGGAAATCCTTTGTAACCAACAATTGGGTTACAAGCTGTCCTGTGCCCAGGGCTTGGGATACTCTATACCAGTGTTCCGAACCTTTGCTGGCCCATGGGCAACAAGAATGAACAAGTAACATGCCATGGGCAGCATTATACTTTGCTCTCCCTATCAGCCTGAATAAACTTGTATTTGTGGCAAACACAATATAGGTAACAAAATTGCTCTTATTTGTGTAAATCAAAATATAGGGCCTACATTGAACAATATCCTGTTTTCCAAGTTTATAAAATGTCAGACGCAAGATTATAATATGTGACAAAAAAAAAAAAAAAAAAAAAAAAAAAAAAAAAAAAAAAAAAAAAACAAGCAAACAGTTTCTGTAACTCACACTAAAGGTAGTTAGAATTGTGTTTGTAGAAAGCACACCTTGATTATAGGTCAGATTTACAAAGGTTTTGCTCTAGTCTACATACAGTTTAACTTTCATATTAAGCTGAAATAAACAATAAACTTAAAATGTTACAGTAAAAAAAACCCTATGTGTTTTTATATATACAAAAAATTGTATCTTTGGAAATTTATACATCAATAAAAATAAAATACTTTATCAAGCGTTTTTTACATAATTATAATACCAAATTAAATATAATATATTGCTCATTCAAAATTATTTTGGGTGTTAAATACATCGCGCAGACTTTTGAATCTCAAACTTATCAATGTTCCAAAAACTTTAGGCCACGTTTTGTTAAACATTTTTAAACTAATAAATAAATAAACAATTCCCATAATGAACATGAAGGAGAGGTAGCTGGACTCGAAGGCAAAGAATCCTCAAAGACCTTGGTCAGGATTATGGCTTCCTCCAGCATGGTGGGGTTGTGGCTGCTCCATAGCTACAAGTTCAACCACTTCATCAACAGGTAGGGGCCTGACCCCAGGGGGGCACTGGTATTCCCTGAACTGGCGGCGATAGGTCTCCCCAGCGACGTTTAGCCGCTGGAAGCTCGCCTGCTTGAGCAGGTCATAATCCAAGGACCTCATCTGCCATGACTTGGAAGGGTGATCCACCATTCTTGAGGCCATTTAGTTATGAATAGC